>NC_048567.1:0-367500 GCF_013265735.2 Oncorhynchus mykiss
TATAATAGAGAAAGTAGATCTAGCTGGTCTGTCATAATAACAGAGACAGCAGATCTAGCTGGTCTGTCATAATATAATAGAGACAGTAGATCTAGCTGGTCTGTCATAATATAATAGAGACATAGAGACAGTAGATCTAGCTGGTCTGTCATTTTATAATAGAGACAGCTGATCTAGCTGGTCTGTCATAATAGAATAGAGACAGTAGATCTAGCTGGTCTGTCATATTATAATAGACAGTAGATCTAGCTGGTCTGTCATAATATAATAGAGAAAGTAGATCTAGCTGGTCTGTCATAATAACAGAGACAGCAGATCTAGCTGGTCTGTCATAATATAATAGAGACAGTAGATCTAGCTGGTCTGTCATAATATAATAGAGACATAGAGACAGTAGATCTAGCTGGTCTGTCATTTTATAATAGAGACAGCTGATCTAGCTGGTCTGTCATATTAGAATAGAGACAGTAGATCAAGCTGGTCTGTCATAACATAATAGTGCCAGTAGATCTAGCTGGTCTGTCAATATAATAGAGACAGTAGATCTAGCTGGTCTGTCATAATATAATAGAGACAGTAGATCTAGCTGGTCTGTCATAATATAATAGAGACAGTAGATCTAGCTGGTCTGTCAATATAATAGAGACATAGAGACAGTAGATCTAGCTGGTCTGTCATATTATAATAGAGACATTAGATCTAGCTGGTCTGTCATATTATAATAGAGACAGTAGATCTAGCTGGTCTGTCATAAGTTAAAAGTGACATAGAGACAGTAGATCAAGCTGGTCTGTCACATATTATAATAGAGACAGTAGATCTAGCTGGTCTGTCATAATATAATAGAGACAGTAGATCTAGCTGGTCTGTCATATTATAATAGACAGTAGATCTAGCTGGTGTGTCATAATATAATAGAGAAAGTAGATCTAGCTGGTCTGTCATAAGTTAAAAGAGACATAGAGACAGTAGATCAAGCTGGTCTGTCATATTATAATAGAGAAAGTAGATCTAGCTGGTCTATCATATTATAATAGACAGTAGATCTAGCTGGTCTGTCATAATATAATAGAGAAAGTAGATCTAGCTGGTCTGTCATAATAACAGAGACAGCAGATCTAGCTGGTCTGTCATAATATAATAGAGACAGTAGATCTAGCTGGTCTGTCATAATATAATAGAGACATAGAGACAGTAGATCTAGCTGGTCTGTCATTTTATAATAGAGACAGCTGATCTAGCTGGTCTGTCATATTAGAATAGAGACAGTAGATCAAGCTGGTCTGTCATAACATAATAGAGCCAGTAGATCTAGCTGGTCTGTCAATATAATAGAGACAGTAGATCTAGCTGGTCTGTCATAATATAATAGAGACAGTAGATCTAGCTGTCATAATATAATAGAGACAGTAGATCTAGCTGGTCTGTCAATATAATAGAGACATAGAGACAGTAGATCTAGCTGGTCTGTCATATTATAATAGAGACATTAGATCTAGCTGGTCTGTCATATTATAATAGAGACAGTAGATCTAGCTGGTCTGTCATAAGTTAAAAGTGACATAGAGACAGTAGATCAAGCTGGTCTGTCACATATTATAATAGAGACAGTAGATCTAGCTGGTCTGTCATAATATAATAGAGACAGTAGATCTAGCTGGTCTGTCATATTATAATAGACAGTAGATCTAGCTGGTGTGTCATGATATAATAGAGAAAGTAGATCTAGCTGGTCTGTCATAAGTTAAAAGAGACATAGAGACAGTAGATCAAGCTGGTCTGTCATATTATAATAGAGACAGTAGATCTAGCTGGTCTGTCATATTATAATAGAGAAAGTAGATCTAGCTGGTCTGTCATAATATAATAGAGACAGTAGATCTAGCTGGTCAGTCATAATATAGTAGAGACAGTAGATCTAGCTGGTCTGTCATAATATAATAGAGACAGTAGATCTAGCTGGTCTGTCAAAATATAATAGAGACAGTAGATCTAGCTGGTCTGTCAGATTATAATAGAAACAGTTGATCTAGCTGGTCTGTCATAATATAATAGAGACAGTAGATCTAGCTGGTCAGTCATAATATAGTAGAGACAGTAGATCTAGCTGGTCTGTCATATTATAACAGAGACAGTAGATCTAGCTGGTCTGTCAAAATATAATAGAGACAGTAGATCTAGCTGGTCTGTCAGATTATAATAGAAACAGTAGATCTAGCTGGTCTGTCATAATATAATAGAGACAGTAGATCTAGCTGGTCTGTCAATATAATAGAGACATAGAGGCAGTAGATCTAGCTGGTATGTCATAATATAATAGTGACAGTAGATCTAGCTGGTCTGTCAGATTATAATAGAAACAGTTGATCTAGCTGGTCTGTCAATATAATAGAGACAGAGACAGTAGAACTAGCTGGTCTGTCATAATATAGTAGAGACAGTAGATCTAGCTGGTCTGTCATAATATAATAGAGACAGTAGATCTAGCTGGTCTGTCAAAATATAATAGAGACAGTAGATCTAGCTGGTCTGTCAGATTATAATAGAAACAGTTGATCTAGCTGGTCTGTCATAATATAATATAGACATAGAGACAGTAAAACTAGCTGGTCTCTCATAATATAATAGAGACAGTAGATGTAAGTGGTCTGTCAATGTAATAGAGACATAGAGGCAGTAGATCTAGCTGGTATGTCATAATATAATAGAGACAGTAGATCTAGCTGGTCTGTCAATATAATAGAGACATAGAGACAGTAGATCTAGCTGGTCTGTCATATTATAATAGAGACATTAGATCTAGCTGGTCTGTCATAATATAATAGAGACAGTAGATCTAGCTGGTCTGTCATAATATAATAGATACAGTAGATCTAGCTGGTCTGTCAATATAATAGAGACAGTAGATCTAGCTGGTCTGTCATATTATAATAGAGACATTAGATCTAGCTGGTCTGTCATATTATAATAGAGACAGTAGATCTAGCTGGTCTGTCATAAGTTAAAAGTGACATAGAGACAGTAGATCTAGCTGGTCTGTCATATTATAATAGAGACAGTAGATCTAGCTGGTCTGTCATAATATAATAGAGACAGTAGATCTAGCTGGTCTGTCATATTATAATAGACAGTAGATCTAGCTGGTGTGTCATAATATAATAGAGAAAGTAGATCTAGCTGGTCTGTCATAAGTTAAAAGAGACATAGAGACAGTAGATCAAGCTGGTCTGTCATATTATAATAGAGACAGTAGATCTAGCTGGTCTGTCATATTATAATAGAGAAAGTAGATCTAGCTGGTCTGTCATAATATAATAGAGACAGTAGATCTAGCTGGTCAGTCATAATATAGTAGAGACAGTAGATCTAGCTGGTCTGTCATAATATAATAGAGACAGTAGATCTAGCTGGTCTGTCAAAATATAATAGAGACAGTAGATCTAGCTGGTCTGTCAGATTATAATATAAACAGTTGATCTAGCTGGTCTGTCATAATATAACATAGACAGAGACATTAAATCTAGCTGGTCTGTCATAATATAATAGAGACAGTAGATTTAGCTGGTCTGTCAATATAATAGAGACATAGAGGCAGTAGATCTAGCTGGTATGTCATAATATAATAGTGACAGTAGATCTAGCTGGTCTGTCATATTATAATAGAAACAGTTGATCTAGCTGGTCTATCATAATATAATATAGACATAGAGACATTAAATCTAGCTGGTCTGTCATAATATAATAGAGACAGTAGATCTAGCTGGTCTGTCAATATAATAGAGACATAGAGACAGTAGAACTAGCTGGTCTGTCATAATATAGTAGAGACAGTAGATCTAGCTGGTCTGTCATAATATAATAGAGACAGTAGTTCTAGCTGGTCTGTCAAAATATAATAGAGACAGTAGATCTAGCTGGTCTGTCAGATTATAATAGAAACAGTTGATCTAGCTGGTCTGTCATAATATAATATAGACATAGAGGCAGTAGATCTAGCTGGTATGTCATAATATAATAGAGACAGTAGATCTAGCAGGTCTGTCATATTATAATAGAGACAGTAGATCTAGCTAGTCTGTCATAATATATTAGAGACAGTAGATCTAGCTGGTCTTTCATATTATAATAGAGACAGTAGAACTAGCTGGTCTGTCATAATATAGTAGAGACAGTAGATCTAGCTGGTCTGTCATAATATAATAGAGACAGTAGATCTAGCTGGTCTGTCAAAATATAATAGAGACAGTAGATCTAGCTGGTCAGTCATAATATAATAGAGACAGTAGATCTAGCTGGTCTGTCAATATAATAGAGACATAGAGGCAGTAGATCTAGCTGGTATGTCATAATATAATAGAGACAGTAGATCTAGCTGGTCTGTCATATTATAATAGAGACAGTAGATCTAGCTGGTCAGTCATAATATAATAGAGACAGTAGATCTAGCTGGTCTGTCATAATATAATAGAGACATAGAGGCAGTAGATCTAGCTGGTATGTCATAATATAATAGAGACAGTAGATCTAGCTGGTCTGTCATATTATAATAGAGACAGTAGTTCTAGCTGGTCTGTCATAATATAATAGACAGTAGATCTAGCTGGTCAGTCATAATATAATAGAGACAGTAGATCTAGCTGGTCTGTCATATTATAATAGAGAAAGTAGATGTAGCTGGTCTGTCAGAATATAATAGAGACAGTAGATCAAGCTGGTCTGTCATATTATAATAGAGACAATAGACCTAGCTGGTCTGTCATAATATAATAGAGACAGTAGATCTAGCTGGTCAATCATAATATAGAGACAGTAGATCTAGCTGGTATGTCATAATATAATAGAGACGGTAGATCTAGCTGGTCTGTCATAATATAATAGAGACAGTAGATCTAGCAGGTCTGTCATATTATAATAGAGACAGTAGATCTAGCTGGTATGTCATAATATAATAGAGACAGTAGATCTAGCAGGTCTGTCATATTATAATAGAGACAGTAGATCTAGCTAGTCTGTCATAATATCATAGAGGCAGTAGATCTAGCTGGTATGTCATAATATAATAGAGACAGTAGATCTAGCTGGTCAGTCATAATATATTAGAGACAGTAGATCTAGCTGGTCTTTCATATTATAATAGAGACAGTAGAACTAGCTGGTCTGTCATAATATAGTAGAGACAGTAGATCTAGCTGGTCTGTCATAATATAATAGAGACAGTAGATCTAGCTGGTCTGTCAAAATATAATAGAGACAGTAGATCTAGCTGGTCAGTCATAATGTAATAGAGACAGTAGATCTAGCTGGTCTGTCAATATAATAGAGACATAGAGGCAGTAGATCTAGCTGGTATGTCATAATATAATAGAGACAGTAGATCTAGCTGGTCTGTCATATTATAATAGAGACAGTAGATCTAGCTGGTCAGTCATAATATAATAGAGACAGTAGATCTAGCTGGTCTGTCATAATATAATAGAGACATAGAGGCAGTAGATCTAGCTGGTATGTCATAATATAATAGAGACAGTAGATCTAGCTGGTCTGTCATATTATAATAGAGACATTAGTTCTAGCTGGTCTGTCATAATATAATAGACAGTAGATCTAGCTGGTCAGTCATAATATAATAGAGACAGTAGATCTAGCTGGTCTGTCATATTATAATAGAGAAAGTAGATGTAGCTGGTCTGTCAGAATATAATAGAGACAGTAGATCAAGCTGGTCTGTCATATTATAATAGAGACAATAGATCTATCTGGTCTGTCAGAATATATTAGAGACAGTAGACCTAGCTGGTCTGTCATAATATAATAGAGACAGTAGATCTAGCTGGTCAATCATAATATAGAGACAGTAGATCTAGCTGGTATGTCATAATATAATAGAGACGGTAGATCTAGCTGGTCTGTCAAAATATAATAGAGACAGTAGATGTAGCTGGACTGTCAGAATATAATAGAGACAGTAGATCTAGCTGGTCTGTCATAATATAATAGAAACAGTAGATCTAGCTGGTCTGTCATATTATAATAGAGACAGTAGATCTAGCTGGTCTGTCATAATATAATATAGATATAGAGACAGTAAATCTAGCTGGTCTCTCATAATATAATAGAGACAGTAGATCTAGCTGGTCTGTCAATGTAATAGAGACATAGAGGCAGTAGATCTAGCTGGTATGTCATAATATAATAGAGACAGTAGATCTAGCAGGTCTGTCACATTATAATAGAGACAGTAGATCTAGCTAGTCTGTCATAATATCATAGAGGCAGTAGATCTAGCTGGTATGTCATAATATAATAGAGACAGTAGATCTAGCTGGTCTGTCATATTATAATAGAGACAGTAGATCTAGCTGGTCTGTCATAATATAATAGAGACAGTAGATCTAGCTGGTCAGTCATAATATAATACAGCCAGTAGATATAGCTGGTCTGTCATATTATAATAGAGACAGTAGATCTAGCTGGTCTGTCATAATATAGTAGAGACAGTAGATCTAGCTGGTCTGTCATAATATAATAGAGACAGTAGATCTAGCTGGTCTGTCATAATATAATAGAGACATAGAGACATTAGATCTAGCTATACTGTCATAATATAATAGTGACAGTAGATCTAGCTGGTCTGTCATATTATATAAGAGATAGTAGATCTAGCTGGTCAGTCATAATACAATAGAGAATGTAGATCTAGCTGGTCTGTCAATATAATAGAGACATAGAGGCAGTAGATCTAGCTGGTCTGTCATATTATAATAGACAGTAGATCTAGCTGGTCTGTCATAATATAATAGAGGAAGTAGATCTAGCTGGTCTGTCATAATAACAGAGACAGCAGATCTAGCTGGTCTGTCATAATATAATAGAGACAGTAGATCTAGCTGGTCTGTCATAATATAATAGAGACATAGAGACAGTAGATCTAGCTGGTCTGTCATTTTATAATAGAGACAGCTGATCTAGCTGGTCTGTCATATTAGAATAGAGACAGTAGATCAAGCTGGTCTGTCATAACATAATAGAGCCAGTAGATCTAGCTGGTCTGTCAATATAATAGAGACCGTAGATCTAGCTGGTCTGTCATAATATAATAGAGACAGTAGATCTAGCTGGTCTGTCATAATATAATAGAGACAGTAGATCTAGCTGGTCTGTCAATATAATAGAGACATAGAGACAGTAGATCTAGCTGGTCTGTCATATTATAATAGAGACATTAGATCTAGCTGGTCTGTCATATTATAATAGAGACAGTAGATCTAGCTGGTCTGTCATAAGTTAAAAGTGACATAGAGACAGTAGATCAAGCTGGTCTGTCACATATTATAATAGAGACAGTAGATCTAGCTGGTCTGTCATAATATAATAGAGACAGTAGATCTAGCTGGTCAGTCATAATATAGTAGAGACAGTAGATCTAGCTGGTCTGTCATAATATAGTAGAGACAGTAGATCTAGCTGGTCTGTCATAATATAATAGAGACAGTAGATCTAGCTGGTCTGTCATAATATAATAGAGACAGTAGATCTAGCTGGTCTGTCATAACATAATAGAGCCAGTAGATCTAGCTGGTCTGTCAATATAATAGAGACCGTAGATCTAGCTGGTCTGTCATAATATAATAGAGACAGTAGATCTAGCTGGTCTGTCATAATATAATAGAGACAGTAGATCTAGCTGGTCTGTCAATATAATAGAGACATAGAGACAGTAGATCTAGCTGGTCTGTCATATTATAATAGAGACATTAGATCTAGCTGGTCTGTCATATTATAATAGAGACAGTAGATCTAGCTGGTCTGTCATAAGTTAAAAGTGACATAGAGACAGTAGATCAAGCTGGTCTGTCACATATTATAATAGAGACAGTAGATCTAGCTGGTCTGTCATAATATAATAGAGACAGTAGATCTAGCTGGTCTGTCATAATATAATAGAGACAGTAGATCTAGCTGGTCTGTCAATATAATAGAGACATAGAGACAGTAGATCTAGCTGGTCTGTCATATTATAATAGAGAAAGTAGATCTAGCTGGTCTGTCATAATATAATAGAGACAGTAGATCTAGCTGGTCAGTCATAATATAGTAGAGACAGTAGATCTAGCTGGTCTGTCATAATATAATAGAGACAGTAGATCTAGCTGGTCTGTCAAAATATAATAGAGACAGTAGATCTAGCTGGTATGTCAGATTATAATAGAAACAGTTGATCTAGCTGGTCTGTCATAATATAATATAGACATAGAGACATTAAATCTAGCTGGTCTGTCATAATATAATAGAGACAGTAGATCTAGCTGGTCTGTCAATATAATAGAGACATAGAGGCAGTAGATCTAGCTGGTATGTCATAATATAATAGTGACAGTAGATCTAGCTGGTCTGTCATAATATCATAGAGCCAGTAGATATAGCTGGTCTGTCATATTATAATATAGACAGTAGATCTAGCTGGTCTGTCATAATATAGTAGAGACAGTAGATCTAGCTGGTCTGTCATAACATAATAGAGCCAGTAGATCTAGCTGGTCTGTCAATATAATAGAGACAGTAGATCTAGCTGGTCTGTCATAATATAATAGAGACAGTAGATCTAGCTGGTCTGTCATAATATAATAGAGACAGTAGATCTAGCTGGTCTGTCAATATAATAGAGACATAGAGACAGTAGATCTAGCTGGTCTGTCATATTATAATAGACAGTAGATCTAGCTGGTGTGTCATAATATAATAGAGAAAGTAGATCTAGCTGGTCTGTCATAAGTTAAAAGAGACATAGAGACAGTAGATCAAGCTGGTCTGTCATAATATAGTAGAGACAGTAGATCTAGCTGGTCTTTCATAATATAATAGAGACAGTAGATCTAGCTGGTCTGTCATAATATAATAGAGACATAGATACATTAGATCTAGCTATACTGTCATAATATAATAGGGACAGTAGATCTAGCTGGTCTGTCATATTATATAAGAGATAGTAGATCTAGCTGGTCAGTCATAATACAATAGAGAATGTAGATCTAGCTGGTCTGTCAATATAATAGAGACATAGAGGCAGTAGATCTAGCTGGTATGTCATAATATAATAGTGACAGTAGATCTAGCTGGTCAGTCATAATATATTAGAGACAGTAGATCTAGCTGGTCTTTCATATTATAATAGAGACAGTAGAACTAGCTGGTCTGTCATAATATAGTAGAGACAGTAGATCTAGCTGGTCTGTCATAATATAATAGAGACAGTAGATCTAGCTGGTCTGTCAAAATATAATAGAGACAGTAGATCTAGCTGGTCAGTCATAATATAATAGAGACAGTAGATCTAGCTGGTCTGTCAATATAATAGAGACATAGAGGCAGTAGATCTAGCTGGTATGTCATAATATAATGGAGACAGTAGATCTAGTTGGTCTGTCATATTATAATAGAGACAGTAGATCTAGCTGGTCAGTCATAATATAATAGACAGTAGATCTAGCTGGTCAGTCATAATATAGTAGAGACAGTAGATCTAGCTGGTCTGTCATATTATAATAGAGACAGTAGATGTAGCTGGTCTGTCAGAATATAATAGAGACAGTAGATCAAGCTGGTCTGTCATGTTATGATAGAGGCAATAGATCTATCTGGTCTGTCAGAATATAATAGAGACAGTAGACCTAGCTGGTCTGTCATAATATAATAGAGACAGTAGATCTAGCTGGTCAATCATAATATAGAGACAGTAGATCTAGCTGGTATGTCATAATATAATAGAGACGGTAGATCTAGCTGGTCTGTCAAAATATAATAGAGACAGTAGATGTAGCTGGTCTGTCAGAATATAATAGAGACAGTAGATCTAGCTGGTCTGTCATAATATAATAGAGACAGTAGATCTAGCTGGTCTGTCATTATAATAGAGACAGTAGATCTAGCTGGTCTGTCATAATATCATAGAGGAGGTAGATCTAGCTGGTCAGTCATAATATAATAGAGACAGTAGATCTAGCTGGTCTGTCAATATAATAGAGACATAGAGGCAGTAGATCTAGCTGGTATGTCATAATATAATAGTGACAGTAGATCTAGCTGGTCTGTCATATTATAATAGAGATAGTAGATCTAGCTGGTCAGTCATAATACAATAGAGACAGTAGATCTAGCTGGTCTGTCATAACATAATAGAGCCAGTAGATCTAGCTGGTCTGTCAATATAATAGAGACATAGAGACAGTAGATCTAGCTGGTCTGTCATATTATAATAGACAGTAGATCTAGCTGGTGTGTCATAATATAATAGAGAAAGTAGATCTAGCTGGTCTGTCATAAGTTAAAAGAGACATAGAGACAGTAGATCAAGCTGGTCTGTCATAATATAGTAGAGACAGTAGATCTAGCTGGTCTTTCATAATATAATAGAGACAGTAGATCTAGCTGGTCTGTCATAATATAATAGAGACATAGATACATTAGATCTAGCTATACTGTCATAATATAATAGGGACAGTAGATCTAGCTGGTCTGTCATATTATATAAGAGATAGTAGATCTAGCTGGTCAGTCATAATACAATAGAGAATGTAGATCTAGCTGGTCTGTCAATATAATAGAGACATAGAGGCAGTAGATCTAGCTGGTATGTCATAATATAATAGTGACAGTAGATCTAGCTGGTCAGTCATAATATATTAGAGACAGTAGATCTAGCTGGTCTTTCATATTATAATAGAGACAGTAGAACTAGCTGGTCTGTCATAATATAGTAGAGACAGTAGATCTAGCTGGTCTGTCATAATATAATAGAGACAGTAGATCTAGCTGGTCTGTCAAAATATAATAGAGACAGTAGATCTAGCTGGTCAGTCATAATATAATAGAGACAGTAGATCTAGCTGGTCTGTCAATATAATAGAGACATAGAGGCAGTAGATCTAGCTGGTATGTCATAATATAATGGAGACAGTAGATCTAGTTGGTCTGTCATATTATAATAGAGACAGTAGATCTAGCTGGTCAGTCATAATATAATAGACAGTAGATCTAGCTGGTCAGTCATAATATAATAGAGACAGTAGATCTAGCTGGTCTGTCATATTATAATAGAGACAGTAGATGTAGCTGGTCTGTCAGAATATAATAGAGACAGTAGATCAAGCTGGTCTGTCATGTTATGATAGAGGCAATAGATCTATCTGGTCTGTCAGAATATAATAGAGACAGTAGACCTAGCTGGTCTGTCATAATATAATAGAGACAGTAGATCTAGCTGGTCAATCATAATATAGAGACAGTAGATCTAGCTGGTATGTCATAATATAATAGAGACGGTAGATCTAGCTGGTCTGTCAAAATATAATAGAGACAGTAGATGTAGCTGGTCTGTCAGAATATAATAGAGACAGTAGATCTAGCTGGTCTGTCATAATATAATAGAGACAGTAGATCTAGCTGGTCTGTCATTATAATAGAGACAGTAGATCTAGCTGGTCTGTCATAATATCATAGAGGAGGTAGATCTAGCTGGTCAGTCATAATATAATAGAGACAGTAGATCTAGCTGGTCTGTCAATATAATAGAGACATAGAGGCAGTAGATCTAGCTGGTATGTCATAATATAATAGTGACAGTAGATCTAGCTGGTCTGTCATATTATAATAGAGATAGTAGATCTAGCTGGTCAGTCATAATACAATAGAGACAGTAGATCTAGCTGGTCTGTCATAACATAATAGAGCCAGTAGATCTAGCTGGTCTGTCAATATAATAGAGACAGTAGATCTAGCTGGTCTGTCATAATATAATAGAGACAGTAGATCTAGCTGGTCAGTCATAATACAATAGAGGCAGTAGATCTAGCTGGTATGTCATAATATCATAGAGCCAGTAGATATAGCTGGTCTGTCATATTATAACATAGACAGTAGATCTAGCTGGTCTGTCATAATATATTAGAGACTGTAGATCTAGCTGGTCTGTCATAACATAATAGAGCCAGTAGATCTAGCTGGTCTGTCAATATAATAGAGACAGTAGATCTAGCTGGTCTGTCATAATATAATAGAGACAGTAGATCTAGCTGGTCTGTCATAATATAATAGAGACAGTAGATCTAGCTGGTCTGTCAATATAATAGAGACATAGAGACAGTAGATCTAGCTGGTCTGTCATATTATAATAGACAGTAGATCTAGCTGGTGTGTCATAATATAATAGAGAAAGTAGATCTAGCTGGTCTGTCATAAGTTAAAAGAGACATAGAGACAGTAGATCAAGCTGGTCTGTCATAATATAGTAGAGACAGTAGATCTAGCTGGTCTGTCATAATATAATAGAGACAGTAGATCTAGCTGGTCTGTCATAATATAATAGAGACATAGATACATTAGATTTAGCTATACTGTCATAATATAATAGGGACAGTAGATCTAGCTGGTCTGTCATATTATATAAGAGATAGTAGATCTAGCTGGTCAGTCATAATACAATAGAGAATGTAGATCTAGCTGGTCTGTCAATATAATAGAGACATAGAGGCAGTAGATCTAGCTGGTATGTCATAATATAATAGTGACAGTAGATCTAGCTGGTCAGTCATAATATATTAGAGACAGTAGATCTAGCTGGTCTTTCATATTATAATAGAGACAGTAGAACTAGCTGGTCTGTCATAATATAGTAGAGACAGTAGATCTAGCTGGTCTGTCATAATATAATAGAGACAGTAGATCTAGCTGGTCTGTCAAAATATAATAGAGACAGTAGATCTAGCTGGTCAGTCATAATATAATAGAGACAGTAGATCTAGCTGGTCTGTCAATATAATAGAGACATAGAGGCAGTAGATCTAGCTGGTATGTCATAATATAATGGAGACAGTAGATCTAGCTGGTCTGTCATATTATAATCGAGACAGTAGATCTAGCTGGTCAGTCATAATATAATAGACAGTAGATCTAGCTGGTCAGTCATAATATAATAGAGACAGTAGATCTAGCTGGTCTGTCATATTATAATAGAGACAGTAGATGTAGCTGGTCTGTCAGAATATAATAGAGACAGTAGATCAAGCTGGTCTGTCATATTATGATAGAGACAATAGATCTATCTGGTCTGTCAGAATATAATAGAGACAGTAGACCTAGCTGGTCTGTCATAATATAATAGAGACAGTAGATCTAGCTGGTCAATCATAATATAGAGACAGTAGATCTAGCTGGTATGTCATAATATAATAGAGACGGTAGATCTAGCTGGTCTGTCAAAATATAATAGAGACGGTAGATCTAGCTGGTCTGTCAAAATATAATAGAGACAGTAGATGTAGCTGGTCTGTCAGAATATAATAGAGACAGTAGATCTAGCTGGTCCGTCATAATATAATAGAGACAGTAGATCTAGCTGGTCTGTCATTATAATAGAGACAGTAGATCTAGCTGGTCTGTCATAATATCATAGAGGCAGTAGATCTAGCTGGTCAGTCATAATATAATAGAGACAGTAGATCTAGCTGGTCTGTCAATATAATAGAGACATAGAGGCAGTAGATCTAGCTGGTATGTCATAATATAATAGTGACAGTAGATCTAGCTGGTCTGTCATATTATAATAGAGATAGTAGATCTAGCTGGTCAGTCATAATACAATAGAGACAGTAGATCTAGCTGGTCTGTCAATATAATAGAGACATAGAGGCAGTAGATCTAGCTGGTATGTCATAATATAATAGAGACAGTAGATCTAGCAGGTCTGTCATATTACAATAGAGACAGTAGATCTAGCTGGTCTGTCATAATATCATAGAGGCAGTAGATCTAGCTGGTCAGTCATAATATAATAGAGACAGTAGATCCAGCTGATCTGTCAATATAATATAGACATAGAGGCAGTAGATCTAGCAGGTATGTCATAATATAATAGAGACAGTAGATCTAGCTGGTCTGTCATAATATAATAGAGACAGTAGATCTAGCTGGTCTGTCATATTATAATAGACAGTAGATCTAGCTGGTGTGTCATAATATAATAGAGAAAGTAGATCTAGCTGGTCTGTCATAAGTTAAAAGAGACATAGAGACAGTAGATCAAGCTGGTCTGTCATATTATAATAGAGACAGTAGATCTAGCTGGTCTGTCATATTATAATAGAGAAAGTAGATCTAGCTGGTCTGTCATATTATAATAGACAGTAGATCTAGCTGGTCTGTCATAATATAATAGAGAAAGTAGATCTAGCTGGTCTGTCATAATAACAGAGACAGCAGATCTAGCTGGTCTGTCATAATATAATAGAGACAGTAGATCTAGCTGGTCTGTCATAATATAATAGAGACATAGAGACAGTAGATCTAGCTGGTCTGTCATTTTATAATAGAGACAGCTGATCTAGCTGGTCTGTCATATTAGAATAGAGACAGTAGATCAAGCTGGTCTGTCATAACATAATAGAGCCAGTAGATCTAGCTGGTCTGTCAATATAATAGAGACAGTAGATCTAGCTGGTCTGTCATAATATAATAGAGACAGTAGATCTAGCTGGTCTGTCATAAGTTAATAGAGACAGTAGATCTAGCTGGTCTGTCAATATAATAGAGACATAGAGACAGTAGATCTAGCTGGTCTGTCATATTATAATAGACAGTAGATCTAGCTGGTGTGTCATAATATAATAGAGAAAGTAGATCTAGCTGGTCTGTCATAAGTTAAAAGAGACATAGAGACAGTAGATCAAGCTGGTCTGTCATAAGTTAAAAGAGACATAGAGACAGTAGATCAAGCTGGTCTGTCATATTATAATAGAGACAGTAGATCTAGCTGGTCTGTCATATTATAATAGAGAAAGTAGATCTAGCTGGTCTGTCATAATATAATAGAGACAGTAGATCTAGCTGGTCAGTCATAATATAGTAGAGACAGTAGATCTAGCTGGTCTGTCATAATATAATAGCGACAGTAGATCTAGCTGGTCTGTCAAAATATAATAGAGACAGTAGATCTAGCTGGTCTGTCAGATTATAATAGAAACAGTTGATCTAGCTGGTCTGTCATAATATAATAGAGACAGTAGATCTAGCTGGTCAGTCATAATATAGTAGAGACAGTAGATCTAGCTGGTCTGTCATATTATAATAGAGACAGTAGATCTAGCTGGTCTGTCAAAATATAATAGAGACAGTAGATCTAGCTGGTCTGTCAGATTATAATAGAAACAGTAGATCTAGCTGGTCTGTCATAATATAATAGAGACAGTAGATCTAGCTAGTCTGTCAATATAATAGAGACATAGAGGCAGTAGATCTAGCTGGTATGTCATAATATAATAGTGACAGTAGATCTAGCTGGTCTGTCATATTATAATAGAAACAGTTGATCTAGCTGGTCTATCATAATATAATATAGACATAGAGACATTAAATCTAGCTGGTCTGTCATAATATAATAGAGACAGTAGATCTAGCTGGTCTGTCAATATAATAGAGACATAGAGACAGTAGAACTAGCTGGTCTGTCATATTATATAAGAGATAGTAGATCTAGCTGGTCAGTCATAATACAATGGAGAATGTAGATCTAGCTGGTCTGTCAATATAATAGAGACATAGAGACAGTAGATCTAGCTGGTATGTCACAATATAATAGAGACAGTAGATCTAGCAGGTCTGTCATATTATAATAGAGACAGTAGATCTAGCTGGTCTGTCATATTATAATAGAGACAGTATATCTAGCTGGTCAGTCATAATATATTAGAGACAGTAGATCTAGCTGGTCTTTCATATTATAATAGAGACAGTAGAACTAGCTGGTCTGTCATAATATAGTAGAGACAGTAGATCTAGCTGGTCTGTCATAATATAATAGAGACAGTAGATCTAGCTGGTCTGTCAAAATATAATAGAGACAGTAGATCTAGCTGGTCAGTCATAATATAATAGAGAAAGTAGATCTAGCTGGTCTGTCATATTATAATAGACAGTAGATCTAGCTGGTCTGTCATAATATAATAGAGAAAGTAGATCTAGCTGGTCTGTCATAATAACAGAGACAGCAGATCTAGCTGGTCTGTCATAATATAATAGAGACAGTAGATCAAGCTGGTCTGTCATATTATAATAGATACAGTAGATCTAGCTGGTCTGTCATATTATAATAGAGAAAGTAGATCTAGCTGGTCTGTCATATTATAATAGACAGTAGATCTAGCTGGTCTGTCATAATATAATAGAGAAAGTAGATCTAGCTGGTCTGTCATAATAACAGAGACAGCAGATCTAGCTGGTCTGTCATAATATAATAGAGACAGTAGATCTAGCTGGTCTGTCATAATATAATAGAGACATAGAGACAGTAGATCTAGCTGGTCTGTCATTTTATAATAGAGACAGCTGATCTAGCTGGTCTGTCATATTAGAATAGAGACAGTAGATCAAGCTGGTCTGTCATAACATAATAGAGCCAGTAGATCTAGCTGGTCTGTCAATATAATAGAGACAGTAGATCTAGCTGGTCTGTCATAATATAATAGAGACAGTAGATCTAGCTGGTCTGTCATAATATAATAGAGACAGTAGATCTAGCTGGTCTGTCAATATAATAGAGACATAGAGACAGTAGATCTAGCTGGTCTGTCATATTATAATAGACAGTAGATCTAGCTGGTGTGTCATAATATAATAGAGAAAGTAGATCTAGCTGGTCTGTCATATTATAATAGAGACATTAGATCTAGCTGGTCTGTCATATTATAATAGAGACAGTAGATCTAGCTGGTCTGTCATAAGTTAAAAGTGACATAGAGACAGTAGATCAAGCTGGTCTGTCACATATTATAATAGAGACAGTAGATTTAGCTGGTCTGTCATAATATAATAGAGACAGTAGATCTAGCTGGTCTGTCATATTATAATAGACAGTAGATCTAGCTGGTGTGTCATAATATAATAGAGAAAGTAGATCTAGCTGGTCTGTCATATTATAATAGAGACAGTAGATCTAGCTGGTCTGTCATATTATAATAGAGAAAGTAGATCTAGCTGGTCTGTCATAATATAATAGAGACAGTAGATCTAGCTGGTCAGTCATAATATAGTAGAGACAGTAGATCTAGCTGGTCTGTCATAATATAATAGAGACAGTAGATCTAGCTGGTCTGTCATATTATAATAGAGACAGTAGATCTAGCTGGTCTGTCATATTATAATAGAGAAAGTAGATCTAGCTGGTCTGTCATAATATAATAGAGACAGTAGATCTAGCTGGTCAGTCATAATATAGTAGAGACAGTAGATCTAGCTGGTCTGTCATAATATAATAGAGACAGTAGATCTAGCTGGTCTGTCAAAATATAATAGAGACAGTAGATCTAGCTGGTATGTCAGATTATAATAGAAACAGTTGATCTAGCTGGTCTGTCATAATATAATATAGACATAGAGACATTAAATCTAGCTGGTCTGTCATAATATAATAGAGACAGTAGATCTAGCTGGTCTGTCAATATAATAGAGACATAGAGGCAGTAGATCTAGCTGGTATGTCATAATATAATAGTGACAGTAGATCTAGCTGGTCTGTCATAATATCATAGAGCCAGTAGATATAGCTGGTCTGTCATATTATAATATAGACAGTAGATCTAGCTGGTCTGTCATAATATAGTAGAGACAGTAGATCTAGCTGGTCTGTCATAACATAATAGAGCCAGTAGATCTAGCTGGTCTGTCAATATAATAGAGACAGTAGATCTAGCTGGTCTGTCATAATATAATAGAGACAGTAGATCTAGCTGGTCTGTCATAATATAATAGAGACAGTAGATCTAGCTGGTCTGTCAATATAATAGAGACATAGAGACAGTAGATCTAGCTGGTCTGTCATATTATAATAGACAGTAGATCTAGCTGGTGTGTCATAATATAATAGAGAAAGTAGATCTAGCTGGTCTGTCATAAGTTAAAAGAGACATAGAGACAGTAGATCAAGCTGGTCTGTCATAATATAGTAGAGACAGTAGATCTAGCTGGTCTGTCATAATATAATAGAGACAGTAGATCTAGCTGGTCTGTCATAATATAATAGAGACATAGATACATTAGATCTAGCTATACTGTCATAATATAATAGGGACAGTAGATCTAGCTGGTCTGTCATATTATATAAGAGATAGTAGATCTAGCTGGTCAGTCATAATACAATAGAGAATGTAGATCTAGCTGGTCTGTCAATATAATAGAGACATAGAGGCAGTAGATCTAGCTGGTATGTCATAATATAATAGTGACAGTAGATCTAGCTGGTCTGTCAAAATATAATAGAGACAGTAGATCTAGCTGGTCAGTCATAATATAATAGAGACAGTAGATCTAGCTGGTCTGTCAATATAATAGAGACATAGAGGCAGTAGATCTAGCTGGTATGTCATAATATAATGGAGACAGTAGATCTAGCTGGTCTGTCATATTATAATGGAGACAGTAGATCTAGCTGGTCAGTCATAATATAATAGACAGTAGATCTAGCTGGTCAGTCATAAAATAAAAGAGACAGTAGATCTAGCTGGTCTGTCATATTATAATAGAGACAGTAGATGTAGCTGGTCTGTCAGAATATAATAGAGACAGTAGATCAAGCTGGTCTGTCATGTTATGATAGAGACAATAGATCTATCTGGTCTGTCAGAATATAATAGAGACAGTAGACCTAGCTGGTCTGTCATAATATAATAGAGACAGTAGATCTAGCTGGTCAATCATAATATAGAGACAGTAGATCTAGCTGGTATGTCATAATATAATAGAGACGGTAGATCTAGCTGGTCTGTCAAAATATAATAGAGACAGTAGATGTAGCTGGTCTGTCAGAATATAATAGAGACAGTAGATCTAGCTGGTCTGTCATAATATAATAGAGACAGTAGATCTAGCTGGTCAGTCATAATATAGTAGAGACAGTAGATCTAGCTGGTCTGTCATATTATAATAGAGACAGTAGATCTAGCTGGTCTGTCAAAATATAATAGAGACAGTAGATCTAGCTGGTCTGTCAGATTATAATAGAAACAGTAGATCTAGCTGGTCTGTCATAATATAATAGAGACAGTAGATCTAGCTGGTCTGTCATAATATAATAGAGACAGTAGATCTAGCTAGTCTGTCAATATAATAGAGACATAGAGGCAGTAGATCTAGCTGGTATGTCATAATATAATAGTGACAGTAGATCTAGCTGGTCTGTCATATTATAATAGAAACAGTTGATCTAGCTGGTCTATCATAATATAATATAGACATAGAGACATTAAATCTAGCTGGTCTGTCATAATATAATAGAGACAGTAGATCTAGCTGGTCTGTCAATATAATAGAGACATAGAGACAGTAGAACTAGCTGGTCTGTCATATTATATAAGAGATAGTAGATCTAGCTGGTCAGTCATAATACAATGGAGAATGTAGATCTAGCTGGTCTGTCAATATAATAGAGACATAGAGACAGTAGATCTAGCTGGTATGTCACAATATAATAGAGACAGTAGATCTAGCAGGTCTGTCATATTATAATAGAGACAGTAGATCTAGCTGGTCTGTCATATTATATTAGAGACAGTAGATCTAGCTGGTCAGTCATAATATATTAGAGATAGTAGATCTAGCTGGTCTTTCATATTATAATAGAGACAGTAGAACTAGCTGGTCTGTCATAATATAGTAGAGACAGTAGATCTAGCTGGTCTGTCATAATAAAATAGAGACAGTAGATCTAGCTGGTCTGTCAAAATATAATAGAGACAGTAGATCTAGCTGGTCAGTCATAATATAATAGAGAAAGTAGATCTAGCTGGTCTGTCATATTATAATAGACAGTAGATCTAGCTGGTCTGTCATAATATAATAGAGAAAGTAGATCTAGCTGGTCTGTCATAATAACAGAGACAGCAGATCTAGCTGGTCTGTCATAATATAATAGAGACAGTAGATCAAGCTGGTCTGTCATATTATAATAGAGACAGTAGATCTAGCTGGTCTGTCATATTATAATAGAGAAAGTAGATCTAGCTGGTCTGTCATATTATAATAGACAGTAGATCTAGCTGGTCTGTCATAATATAATAGAGAAAGTAGATCTAGCTGGTCTGTCATAATAACAGAGACAGCAGATCTAGCTGGTCTGTCATAATATAATAGAGACAGTAGATCTAGCTGGTCTGTCATAATATAATAGAGACATAGAGACAGTAGATCTAGCTGGTCTGTCATTTTATAATAGAGACAGCTGATCTAGCTGGTCTGTCATATTAGAATAGAGACAGTAGATCAAGCTGGTCTGTCATAACATAATAGAGCCAGTAGATCTAGCTGGTCTGTCAATATAATAGAGACAGTAGATCTAGCTGGTCTGTCATAATATAATAGAGACAGTAGATCTAGCTGGTCTGTCATAATATAATAGAGACAGTAGATCTAGCTGGTCTGTCAATATAATAGAGACATAGAGACAGTAGATCTAGCTGGTCTGTCATATTATAATAGACAGTAGATCTAGCTGGTGTGTCATAATATAATAGAGAAAGTAGATCTAGCTGGTCTGTCATATTATAATAGAGACATTAGATCTAGCTGGTCTGTCATATTATAATAGAGACAGTAGATCTAGCTGGTCTGTCATAAGTTAAAAGTGACATAGAGACAGTAGATCAAGCTGGTCTGTCACATATTATAATAGAGACAGTAGATCTAGCTGGTCTGTCATAATATAATAGAGACAGTAGATCTAGCTGGTCTGTCATATTATAATAGACAGTAGATCTAGCTGGTGTGTCATAATATAATAGAGAAAGTAGATCTAGCTGGTCTGTCATAATATAATAGAGACAGTAGATCTAGCTGGTCTGTCATATTATAATAGAGAAAGTAGATCTAGCTGGTGTGTCATAATATAATAGAGAAAGTAGATCTAGCTGGTATGTCATAATATAATAGTGACAGTAGATCTAGCTGGTCTGTCATAATATCATAGAGCCAGTAGATATAGCTGGTCTGTCATATTATAATATAGACAGTAGATCTAGCTGGTCTGTCATAATATAGTAGAGACAGTAGATCTAGCTGGTCTGTCATAACATAATAGAGCCAGTAGATCTAGCTGGTCTGTCAATATAATAGAGACAGTAGATCTAGCTGGTCTGTCATAATATAATAGAGACAGTAGATCTAGCTGGTCTGTCATAATATAATAGAGACAGTAGATCTAGCTGGTCTGTCAATATAATAGAGACATAGAGACAGTAGATCTAGCTGGTCTGTCATATTATAATAGACAGTAGATCTAGCTGGTGTGTCATAATATAATAGAGTAAGTAGATCTAGCTGGTCTGTCATAAGTTAATCTAGCTGGTCTGTCATAATATAATAGAGACAGTAGATCTAGCTGGTCTGTCATAATATAATAGAGACATAGATACATTAGATCTAGCTATACTGTCATAATATAATAGGGACAGTAGATCTAGCTGGTCTGTCATATTATATAAGAGATAGTAGATCTAGCTGGTCAGTCATAATACAATAGAGAATGTAGATCTAGCTGGTCTGTCAATATAATAGAGACATAGAGGCAGTAGATCTAGCTGGTATGTCATAATATAATAGTGACAGTAGATCTAGCTGGTCAGTCATAATATATTAGAGACAGTAGATCTAGCTGGTCTTTCATATTATAATAGAGACAGTAGAACTAGCTGGTCTGTCATAATATAGTAGAGACAGTAGATCTAGCTGGTCTGTCATAATATAATAGAGACAGTAGATCTAGCTGGTCTGTCAAAATATAATAGAGACAGTAGATCTAGCTGGTCAGTCATAATATAATAGAGACAGTAGATCTAGCTGGTCTGTCAATATAATAGAGACATAGAGGCAGTAGATCTAGCTGGTATGTCATAATATAATGGAGACAGTAGATCTAGCTGGTCTGTCATATTATAATAGAGACAGTAGATCTAGCTGGTCAGTCATAATATAATAGACAGTAGATCTAGCTGGTCAGTCATACTATAATAGAGACAGTAGATCTAGCTGGTCTGTCATATTATAATAGAGACAGTAGATGTAGCTGGTTTGTCAGAATATAATAGAGACAGTAGATCAAGCTGGTCTGTCATGTTATGATAGAGACAATAGATCTATCTGGTTTGTCAGAATATAATAGAGACAGTAGACCTAGCTGGTCTGTCATAATATAATAGAGACAGTAGATCTAGCTGGTCAATCATAATATAGAGACAGTAGATCTAGCTGGTATGTCATAATATAATAGAGACGGTAGATCTAGCTGGTCTGTCAAAATATAATAGAGACAGTAGATGTAGCTGGTCTGTCAGAATATAATAGAGACAGTAGATCTAGCTGGTCTGTCATAATATAATAGAGACAGTAGATCTAGCTGGTCTGTCATTATAATAGAGACAGTAGATCTAGCTGGTCTGTCATAATATCATAGAGGCAGTAGATCTAGCTGGTCAGTCATAATATAATAGAGACAGTAGATCTAGCTGGTCTGTCAATATAATAGAGACATAGAGGCAGTAGATCTAGCTGGTATGTCATAATATAATAGAGACAGTAGATCTAGCTGGTCTGTCATAATATAATAGTGACAGTAGATCTAGCTGGTCTGTCATATTATAATAGAGATAGTAGATCTAGCTGGTCAGTCATAATACAATAGAGACAGTAGATCTAGCTGGTCTGTCAATATAATAGAGACATAGAGGCAGTAGATCTAGCTGGTATGTCATAATATCATAGAGCCAGTAGATATAGCTGGTCTGTCATATTATAATATAGACAGTAGATCTAGCTGGTCTGTCATAATATATTAGAGACTGTAGATCTAGCTGGTCTGTCATAACATAATAGAGCCAGTAGATCTAGCTGGTCTGTCAATATAATAGAGACAGTAGATCTAGCTGGTCTGTCATAATATAATAGAGACAGTAGATCTAGCTGGTCTGTCATAATATAATAGAGACAGTAGATCTAGCTGGTCTGTCAATACAATAGAGACATAGAGACAGTAGATCTAGCTGGTCTGTCATATTATAATAGACAGTAGATCTAGCTGGTGTGTCATAATATAATAGAGAAAGTAGATCTAGCTGGTCTGTCATAAGTTAAAAGAGACAGAGACAGTAGATCAAGCTGGTCTGTCATAATATAGTAGAGACAGTAGATCTAGCTGGTCTGTCATAATATAATAGAGACAGTAGATCTAGCTGGTCTGTCATAATATAATAGAGACATAGATACATTAGATCTAGCTATACTGTCATAATATAATAGGGACAGTAGATCTAGCTGGTCTGTCATATTATATAAGAGATAGTAGATCTAGCTGGTCAGTCATAATACAATAGAGAATGTAGATCTAGCTGGTCTGTCAATATAATAGAGATATAGAGGCAGTAGATCTAGCTGGTATGTCATAATATAATAGTGACAGTAGATCTAGCTGGTCAGTCATAATATATTAGAGACAGTAGATCTAGCTGGTCTTTCATATTATAATAGAGACAGTAGAACTAGCTGGTCTGTCATAATATAGTAGAGACAGTAGATCTAGCTGGTCTGTCATAATATATTAGAGACAGTAGATCTAGCTGGTCTGTCAAAATATAATAGAGACAGTAGATCTAGCTGGTCAGTCATAATATAATACAGACAGTAGATCTAGCTGGTCTGTCAATATAATAGAGACATAGAGGCAGTAGATCTAGCTGGTATGTCATAATATAATGGAGACAGTAGATCTAGCTGGTCTGTCATATTATAATAGAGACAGTAGATCTAGCTGGTCAGTCATAATATAATAGACAGTAGATCTAGCTGGTCAGTCATAATATAATAGAGACAGTAGATCTAGCTGGTCTGTCATATTATAATAGAGACAGTAGATGTAGCTGGTCTGTCAGAATATAATAGAGACAGTAGATCAAGCTGGTCTGTCATATTATGATAGAGACAATAGATCTATCTGGTCTGTCAGAATATAATAGAGACAGTATACCTAGCTGGTCTGTCATAATATAATAGAGACAGTAGATCTAGCTGGTCAATCATAATATAGAGACAGTAGATCTAGCTGGTATGTCATAATATAATAGAGACGGTAGATCTAGCTGGTCTGTCAAAATATAATAGAGACGGTAGATCTAGCTGGTCTGTCAAAATATAATAGAGACAGTAGATGTAGCTGGTCTGTCAGAATATAATAGAGACAGTAGATCTAGCTGGTCTGTCATAATATAATAGAGACAGTAGATCTAGCTGGTCTGTCATTATAATAGAGACAGTAGATCTAGCTGGTCTGTCATAATATCATAGAGGCAGTAGATCTAGCTGGTCAGTCATAATATAATAGAGACAGTAGATCTAGCTGGTCTGTCAATATAATAGAGACATAGAGGCAGTAGATCTAGCTGGTATGTCATAATATAATAGTGACAGTAGATCTAGCTGGTCTGTCATATTATAATAGAGATAGTAGATCTAGCTGGTCAGTCATAATACAATAGAGACAGTAGATCTAGCTGGTCTGTCAATATAATAGAGACATAGAGGCAGTAGATCTAGCTGGTATGTCATAATATAATAGAGACAGTAGATCTAGCAGGTCTGTCATATTACAATAGAGACAGTAGATCTAGCTGGTCTGTCATAATATCATAGAGGCAGTAGATCTAGCTGGTCAGTCATAATATAATAGAGACAGTAGATCCAGCTGATCTGTCAATATAATATAGACATAGAGGCAGTAGATCTAGCAGGTATGTCATAATATAATAGAGACAGAAGATCTAGCTGGTCTGTCATAATATAATAGAGACAGTAGATCTAGCTGGTCTGTCATATTATAATAGACAGTAGATCTAGCTGGTGTGTCATAATATAATAGAGAAAGTAGATCTAGCTGGTCTGTCATAAGTTAAAAGAGACATAGAGACAGTAGATCAAGCTGGTCTGTCATATTATAATAGAGACAGTAGATCTAGCTGGTCTGTCATATTATAATAGAGAAAGTAGATCTAGCTGGTCTGTCATATTATAATAGACAGTAGATCTAGCTGGTCTGTCATAATATAATAGAGAAAGTAGATCTAGCTGGTCTGTCATAATAACAGAGACAGCAGATCTAGCTGGTCTGTCATAATATAATAGAGACAGTAGATCTAGCTGGTCTGTCATAATATAATAGAGACATAGAGACAGTAGATCTAGCTGGTCTGTCATTTTATAATAGAGACAGCTGATCTAGCTGGTCTGTCATATTAGAATAGAGACAGTAGATCAAGCTGGTCTGTCATAACATAATAGAGCCAGTAGATCTAGCTGGTCTGTCAATATAATAGAGACAGTAGATCTAGCTGGTCTGTCATAATATAATAGAGACAGTAGATCTAGCTGGTCTGTCATAAGTTAATAGAGACAGTAGATCTAGCTGGTCTGTCAATATAATAGAGACATAGAGACAGTAGATCTAGCTGGTCTGTCATATTATAATAGACAGTAGATCTAGCTGGTGTGTCATAATATAATAGAGAAAGTAGATCTAGCTGGTCTGTCATAAGTTAAAAGAGACATAAAGACAGTAGATCAAGCTGGTCTGTCATATTATAATAGAGACAGTAGATCTAGCTGGTCTGTCATATTATAATAGAGAAAGTAGATCTAGCTGGTCTGTCATATTATAATAGAGACAGTAGATCTAGCTGGTATGTCACAATATAATAGAGACAGTAGATCTAGCAGGTCTGTCATATTATAATAGAGACAGTAGATCTAGCTGGTCTGTCATATTATAATAGAGACAGTAGATCTAGCTGGTCAGTCATAATATATTAGAGACAGTAGATCTAGCTGGTCTTTCATATTATAATAGAGACAGTAGAACTAGCTGGTCTGTCATAATATAGTAGAGACAGTAGATCTAGCTGGTCTGTCATAATATAATAGAGACAGTAGATCTAGCTGGTCTGTCAAAATATAATAGAGACAGTAGATCTAGCTGGTCAGTCATAATATAATAGAGAAAGTAGATCTAGCTGGTCTGTCATATTATAATAGACAGTAGATCTAGCTGGTCTGTCATAATATAATAGAGAAAGTAGATCTAGCTGGTCTGTCATAATAACAGAGACAGCAGATCTAGCTGGTCTGTCATAATATAATAGAGACAGTAGATCAAGCTGGTCTGTCATATTATAATAGAGACAGTAGATCTAGCTGGTCTGTCATATTATAATAGAGAAAGTAGATCTAGCTGGTCTGTCATATTATAATAGACAGTAGATCTAGCTGGTCTGTCATAATATAATAGAGAAAGTAGATCTAGCTGGTCTGTCATAATAACAGAGACAGCAGATCTAGCTGGTCTGTCATAATATAATAGAGACAGTAGATCTAGCTGGTCTGTCATAATATAATAGAGACATAGAGACAGTAGATCTAGCTGGTCTGTCATTTTATAATAGAGACAGCTGATCTAGCTGGTCTGTCATATTAGAATAGAGACAGTAGATCAAGCTGGTCTGTCATAACATAATAGAGCCAGTAGATCTAGCTGGTCTGTCAATATAATAGAGACAGTAGATCTAGCTGGTCTGTCATAATATAATAGAGACAGTAGATCTAGCTGGTCTGTCATTATAATAGAGACATAGAGACAGTAGATCTAGCTGGTCTGTCATATTATAATAGACAGTATATCTAGCTGGTGTGTCATAATATAATAGAGAAAGTAGATCTAGCTGGTCTGTCATAAGTTAAAAGAGACATAGAGACAGTAGATCAAGCTGGTCTGTCATATTATAATAGAGACAGTAGATCTAGCTGGTCTGTCATATTATAATAGAGAAAGTAGATCTAGCTGGTCTGTCATAATATAATAGAGACAGTAGATCTAGCTGGTCAGTCATAATATAGTAGAGACAGTAGATCTAGCTGGTCTGTCATAATATAATAGAGACAGTAGATCTAGCTGGTCTGTCAAAATATAATAGAGACAGTAGATCTAGCTGGTCTGTCAGATTATAATAGAAACAGTTGATCTAGCTGGTCTGTCATAATATAATAGAGACAGTAGATCTAGCTGGTCAGTCATAATATAGTAGAGACAGTAGATCTAGCTGGTCTGTCATATTATAATAGAGACAGTAGATCTAGCTGGTCTGTCAAAATATAATAGAGACAGTAGATCTAGCTGGTCTGTCAGATTATAATAGAAACAGTAGATCTAGCTGGTCTGTCATAATATAATAGAGACAGTAGATCTAGCTGGTCTGTCAATATAATAGAGACATAGAGGCAGTAGATCTAGCTGGTATGTCATAATATAATAGTGACAGTAGATCTAGCTGGTCTGTCATATTATAATAAAAACAGTTGATCTAGCTGGTCTATCATAATATAATATTGTCATAGAGACATTAAATCTAGCTAGTCTGTCATAATATAATAGAGACAGTAGATCTAGCTGGTCTGTCAATATAATAGAGACATAGAGACAGTAGAACTAGCTGGTCTGTCATATTATATAAGAGATAGTAGATCTAGCTGGTCAGTCATAATACAATAGAGAATGTAGATCTAGCTGGTCTGTCAATATAATAGAGACATAGAGACAGTAGATCTAGCTGGTATGTCACAATATAATAGAGACAGTAGATCTAGCAGGTCTGTCATGTTATAATAGAGACAGTAGATCTAGCTGGTCTGTCATATTATAATAGAGACAGTAGATCTAGCTGGTCAGTCATAATATATTAGAGACAGTAGATCTAGCTGGTCTTTCATATTATAATAGAGACAGTAGAACTAGCTGGTCTGTCATAATATAGTAGAGACAGTAGATCTAGCTGGTCTGTCATAATATGATAGAGACAGTAGATCTAGCTGGTCTGTCAAAATATAATAGAGACAGTAGATCTAGCTGGTCAGTCATAATATAATAGAGACAGTAGATCTAGCTGGTCTGTCAATATAATAGAGACATAGAGGCAGTAGATCTAGCTGGTATGTCATAATATAATGGAGACAGTAGATCTAGCTGGTCTGTCATATTATAATAGAGACAGTAGATCTAGCTGGTCAGTCATAATATAATAGACAGTAGATCTAGCTGGTCAGTCATAATATAATAGAGACAGTAGATCTAGCTGGTCTGTCATATTATAATAGAGACAGTAGATGTAGCTGGTCTGTCAGAATATAATAGAGACAGTAGATCAAGCTGGTCTGTCATATTATGATAGAGACAATAGATCTATCTGGTCTGTCAGAATATAATAGAGACAGTAGACCTAGCTGGTCTGTCATAATATAATAGAGACAGTAGATCTAGCTGGTCAATCATAATATAGAGACAGTAGATCTAGCTGGTATGTCATAATATAATAGAGACGGTAGATCTAGCTGGTCTGTCAAAATATAATAGAGACAGTAGATGTAGCTGGTCTGTCAGAATATAATAGAGACAGTAGATCTAGCTGGTCTGTCATAATATAATAGAGACAGTAGATCTAGCTGGTCTGTCATATTATAATAGAGACAGTAGATCTAGCTGGTCTGTCATAATATCATAGAGGCAGTATATCTAGCTGGTCAGTCATAATATAATAGAGACAGTAGATCTAGCTGGTCTGTCAATATAATAGAGACATAGAGGCAGTAGATCTAGCTGGTATGTCATAATATAATAGTGACAGTAGATCTAGCTGGTCTGTCATATTATAATAGAGATAGTAGATCTAGCTGGTCAGTCATAATACAATAGAGACAGTAGATCTAGCTGGTCTGTCAATATAATAGAGACATAGAGGCAGTAGATCTAGCTGGTATGTCATAATATAATAGAGACAGTAGATCTAGCAGGTCTGTCATATTATAATAGAGACAGTAGATCTAGCTGGTCTGTCATAATATCATAGAGGCAGTAGATCTAGCTGGTCAGTCATAATATAATAGAGACAGTAGATCTAGCTGATCTGTCAATATAATATAGACATAGAGGCAGTAGATCTAGCTGGTATGTCATAATATAATAGAGACAGTAGATCTAGCTGGTCTGTCATAATATAATAGAGACAGTAGATCTAGCTGGTCTGTCATATTATAATAGACAGTAGATCTAGCTGGTGTGTCATAATATAATAGAGAAAGTAGATCTAGCTGGTCTGTCATAAGTTAAAAGAGACATAGAGACAGTAGATCAAGCTGGTCTGTCATATTATAATAGAGACAGTAGATCTAGCTGGTCTGTCATATTATAATAGAGAAAGTAGATCTAGCTGGTCTGTCATATTATAATAGACAGTAGATCTAGCTGGTCTGTCATAATATAATAGAGAAAGTAGATCTAGCTGGTCTGTCATAATAACAGAGACAGCAGATCTAGCTGGTCTGTCATAATATAATAGAGACAGTAGATCTAGCTGGTCTGTCATAATATAATAGAGACATAGAGACAGTAGATCTAGCTGGTCTGTCATTTTATAATAGAGACAGCTGATCTAGCTGGTCTGTCATATTATATAAGAGATAGTAGATCTAGCTGGTCAGTCATAATACAATAGAGAATGTAGATCTAGCTGGTCTGTCAATATAATAGAGACATAGAGACAGTAGATCTAGCTGGTATGTCACAATATAATAGAGACAGTAGATCTAGCAGGTCTGTCATGTTATAATAGAGACAGTAGATCTAGCTGGTCTGTCATATTATAATAGAGACAGTAGATCTAGCTGGTCAGTCATAATATATTAGAGACAGTAGATCTAGCTGGTCTTTCATATTATAATAGAGACAGTAGAACTAGCTGGTCTGTCATAATATAGTAGAGACAGTAGATCTAGCTGGTCTGTCATAATATAATAGAGACAGTAGATCTAGCTCTTCTGTCAAAATATAATAGAGACAGTAGATCTAGCTGGTCAGTCATAATATAATAGAGACAGTAGATCTAGCTGGTCTGTCAATATAATAGAGACATAGAGGCAGTAGATCTAGCTGGTATGTCATAATATAATGGAGACAGTAGATCTAGCTGGTCTGTCATATTATAATAGAGACAGTAGATCTAGCTGGTCAGTCATAATATAATAGACAGTATATCTAGCTGGTCAGTCATAATATAATAGAGACAGTAGATCTAGCTGGTCTGTCATATTATAATAGAGACAGTAGATGTAGCTGGTCTGTCAGAATATAATAGAGACAGTAGATCAAGCTGGTCTGTCATATTATGATAGAGACAATCGATCTATCTGGTCTGTCAGAATATAATAGAGACAGTAGACCTAGCTGGTCTGTCATAATATAATAGAGACAGTAGATCTAGCTGGTCAATCATAATATAGAGACAGTAGATCTAGCTGGTATGTCATAATATAATAGAGACGGTAGATCTAGCTGGTCTGTCAAAATATAATAGAGACAGTAGATGTAGCTGGTCTGTCAGAATATAATAGAGACAGTAGATCTAGCTGGTCTGTCATAATATAATAGAGACAGTAGATCTAGCTGGTCTGTCATATTATAATAGAGACAGTAGATCTAGCTGGTCTGTCATAATATCATAGAGGCAGTAGATCTAGCTGGTCAGTCATAATATAATAGAGACAGTAGATCTAGCTGGTCTGTCAATATAATAGAGACATAGAGGCAGTAGATCTAGCTGGTGTGTCATAATATAATAGTGACAGTAGATCTAGCTGGTCTGTCATATTATAATAGAGATAGTAGATCTAGCTGGTCAGTCATAATACAATAGAGACAGTAGATCTAGCTGGTCTGTCAATATAATAGAGACATAGAGGCAGTAGATCTAGCTGGTATGTCATAATATAATAGAGACAGTAGATCTAGCAGGTCTGTCATATTATAATAGAGACAGTAGATCTAGCTGGTCTGTCATAATATCATAGAGGCAGTAGATCTAGCTGGTCAGTCATAATATAATAGAGACAGTAGATCTAGCTGATCTGTCAATATAATATAGACATAGAGGCAGTAGATCTAGCTGGTATGTCATAATGTAATAGAGACAGTAGATCTAGCTGGTCTGTCATAATATAATAGAGACAGTAGATCTAGCTGGTCTGTCATATTATAATAGACAGTAGATCTAGCTGGTGTGTCATAATATAATAGAGAAAGTAGATCTAGCTGGTCTGTCATAAGTTAAAAGAGACAGTAGATCAAGCTGGTCTGTCATATTATAATAGAGACAGTAGATCTAGCTGGTCTGTCATATTATAATAGAGAAAGTAGATCTAGCTGGTCTGTCATATTATAATAGACAGTAGATCTAGCTGGTCTGTCATAATATAATAGAGAAAGTAGATCTAGCTGGTCTGTCATAATAACAGAGACAGCAGATCTAGCTGGTCTGTCATAATATAATAGAGACAGTAGATCTAGCTGGTCTGTCATAATATAATAGAGACATAGAGACAGTAGATCTAGCTGGTCTGTCATTTTATAATAGAGACAGCTGATCTAGCTGGTCTGTCATATTAGAATAGAGACAGTAGATCAAGCTGGTCTGTCATAACATAATAGAGCCAGTAGATCTAGCTGGTCTGTCAATATAATAGAGACAGTAGATCTAGCTGGTCTGTCATAATAAAATAGAGACAGTAGATCTAGCTGGTCTGTCATAATATAATAGAGACAGTAGATCTAGCTGGTCAGTCATAATATAGTAGAGACAGTAGATCTAGCTGGTCTGTCATAATATAATAGAGACAGTAGATCTAGCTGGTCTGTCAAAATATAATAGAGACAGTAGATCTAGCTGGTCTGTCAGATTATAATAGAAACAGTTGATCTAGCTGGTCTGTCATAATATAATAGAGACAGTAGATCTAGCTGGTCAGTCATAATATAGTAGAGACAGTAGATCTAGCTGGTCTGTCATATTATAATAGAGACAGTAGATCTAGCTGGTCTGTCAAAATATAATAGAGACAGTAGATCTAGCTGGTCTGTCAGATTATAATAGAAACAGTAGATCTAGCTGGTCTGTCATAATATAATAGAGACAGTAGATCTAGCTGGTCTGTCAATATAATAGAGACATAGAGGCAGTAGATCTAGCTGGTATGTCATAATATAATAGTGACAGTAGATCTAGCTGGTCTGTCATATTATAATAGAAACAGTTGATCTAGCTGGTCTATCATAATATAATATAGACATAGAGACATTAAATCTAGCTGGTCTGTCATAATATAATAGAGACAGTAGATCTAGCTGGTCTGTCAATATAATAGAGACATAGAGACAGTAGAACTAGCTGGTCTGTCATAATATAGTAGAGACAGTAGATATAGCTGGTCTGTCAATATAATAGAGACATAGAGACAGTAGAACTAGCTGGTCTGTCATAATATAGTAGAGACAGTAGATCTAGCTGGTATGTCATAATATAATAGTGACAGTAGATCTAGCTGGTCTGTCATATTATAATAGAGATAGTAGATCTAGCTGGTCAGTCATAATACAATAGAGACAGTAGATCTAGCTGGTCTGTCAATATAATAGAGACATAGAGGCAGTAGATCTAGCTGGTATGTCATAATATAATAGAGACAGTAGATCTAGCAGGTCTGTCATATTATAATAGAGACAGTAGATCTAGCTGGTCTGTCATAATATCATAGAGGCAGTAGATCTAGCTGGTCAGTCATAATATAATAGAGACAGTAGATCTAGCTGATCTGTCAATATAATATAGACATAGAGGCAGTAGATCTAGCTGGTATGTCATAATATAATAGAGACAGTAGATCTAGCTGGTCTGTCATAATATAATAGAGACAGTAGATCTAGCTGGTCTGTCATATTATAATAGACAGTAGATCTAGCTGGTGTGTCATAATATAATAGAGAAAGTAGATCTAGCTGGTCTGTCATAAGTTAAAAGAGACATAGAGACAGTAGATCAAGCTGGTCTGTCATATTATAATAGAGACAGTAGATCTAGCTGGTCTGTCATATTATAATAGAGAAAGTAGATCTAGCTGGTCTGTCATATTATAATAGACAGTAGATCTAGCTGGTCTGTCATAATATAATAGAGAAAGTAGATCTAGCTGGTCTGTCATAATAACAGAGACAGCAGATCTAGCTGGTCTGTCATAATATAATAGAGACAGTAGATCTAGCTGGTCTGTCATAATATAATAGAGACATAGAGACAGTAGATCTAGCTGGTCTGTCATTTTATAATAGAGACAGCTGATCTAGCTGGTCTGTCATATTATATAAGAGATAGTAGATCTAGCTGGTCAGTCATAATACAATAGAGAATGTAGATCTAGCTGGTCTGTCAATATAATAGAGACATAGAGACAGTAGATCTAGCTGGTATGTCACAATATAATAGAGACAGTAGATCTAGCAGGTCTGTCATGTTATAATAGAGACAGTAGATCTAGCTGGTCTGTCATATTATAATAGAGACAGTAGATCTAGCTGGTCAGTCATAATATATTAGAGACAGTAGATCTAGCTGGTCTTTCATATTATAATAGAGACAGTAGAACTAGCTGGTCTGTCATAATATAGTAGAGACAGTAGATCTAGCTGGTCTGTCATAATATAATAGAGACAGTAGATCTAGCTCTTCTGTCAAAATATAATAGAGACAGTAGATCTAGCTGGTCAGTCATAATATAATAGAGACAGTAGATCTAGCTGGTCTGTCAATATAATAGAGACATAGAGGCAGTAGATCTAGCTGGTATGTCATAATATAATGGAGACAGTAGATCTAGCTGGTCTGTCATATTATAATAGAGACAGTAGATCTAGCTGGTCAGTCATAATATAATAGACAGTATATCTAGCTGGTCAGTCATAATATAATAGAGACAGTAGATCTAGCTGGTCTGTCATATTATAATAGAGACAGTAGATGTAGCTGGTCTGTCAGAATATAATAGAGACAGTAGATCAAGCTGGTCTGTCATATTATGATAGAGACAATAGATCTATCTGGTCTGTCAGAATATAATAGAGACAGTAGACCTAGCTGGTCTGTCATAATATAATAGAGACAGTAGATCTAGCTGGTCAATCATAATATAGAGACAGTAGATCTAGCTGGTATGTCATAATATAATAGAGACGGTAGATCTAGCTGGTCTGTCAAAATATAATAGAGACAGTAGATGTAGCTGGTCTGTCAGAATATAATAGAGACAGTAGATCTAGCTGGTCTGTCATAATATAATAGAGACAGTAGATCTAGCTGGTCTGTCATATTATAATAGAGACAGTAGATCTAGCTGGTCTGTCATAATATCATAGAGGCAGTAGATCTAGCTGGTCAGTCATAATATAATAGAGACAGTAGATCTAGCTGGTCTGTCAATATAATAGAGACATAGAGGCAGTAGATCTAGCTGGTGTGTCATAATATAATAGTGACAGTAGATCTAGCTGGTCTGTCATATTATAATAGAGATAGTAGATCTAGCTGGTCAGTCATAATACAATAGAGACAGTAGATCTAGCTGGTCTGTCAATATAATAGAGACATAGAGGCAGTAGATCTAGCTGGTATGTCATAATATAATAGAGACAGTAGATCTAGCAGGTCTGTCATATTATAATAGAGACAGTAGATCTAGCTGGTCTGTCATAATATCATAGAGGCAGTAGATCTAGCTGGTCAGTCATAATATAATAGAGACAGTAGATCTAGCTGATCTGTCAATATAATATAGACATAGAGGCAGTAGATCTAGCTGGTATGTCATAATGTAATAGAGACAGTAGATCTAGCTGGTCTGTCATAATATAATAGAGACAGTAGATCTAGCTGGTCTGTCATATTATAATAGACAGTAGATCTAGCTGGTGTGTCATAATATAATAGAGAAAGTAGATCTAGCTGGTCTGTCATAAGTTAAAAGAGACAGTAGATCAAGCTGGTCTGTCATATTATAATAGAGACAGTAGATCTAGCTGGTCTGTCATATTATAATAGAGAAAGTAGATCTAGCTGGTCTGTCATATTATAATAGACAGTAGATCTAGCTGGTCTGTCATAATATAATAGAGAAAGTAGATCTAGCTGGTCTGTCATAATAACAGAGACAGCAGATCTAGCTGGTCTGTCATAATATAATAGAGACAGTAGATCTAGCTGGTCTGTCATAATATAATAGAGACATAGAGACAGTAGATCTAGCTGGTCTGTCATTTTATAATAGAGACAGCTGATCTAGCTGGTCTGTCATATTAGAATAGAGACAGTAGATCAAGCTGGTCTGTCATAACATAATAGAGCCAGTAGATCTAGCTGGTCTGTCAATATAATAGAGACAGTAGATCTAGCTGGTCTGTCATAATAAAATAGAGACAGTAGATCTAGCTGGTCTGTCATAATATAATAGAGACAGTAGATCTAGCTGGTCAGTCATAATATAGTAGAGACAGTAGATCTAGCTGGTCTGTCATAATATAATAGAGACAGTAGATCTAGCTGGTCTGTCAAAATATAATAGAGACAGTAGATCTAGCTGGTCTGTCAGATTATAATAGAAACAGTTGATCTAGCTGGTCTGTCATAATATAATAGAGACAGTAGATCTAGCTGGTCAGTCATAATATAGTAGAGACAGTAGATCTAGCTGGTCTGTCATATTATAATAGAGACAGTAGATCTAGCTGGTCTGTCAAAATATAATAGAGACAGTAGATCTAGCTGGTCTGTCAGATTATAATAGAAACAGTAGATCTAGCTGGTCTGTCATAATATAATAGAGACAGTAGATCTAGCTGGTCTGTCAATATAATAGAGACATAGAGGCAGTAGATCTAGCTGGTATGTCATAATATAATAGTGACAGTAGATCTAGCTGGTCTGTCATATTATAATAGAAACAGTTGATCTAGCTGGTCTATCATAATATAATATAGACATAGAGACATTAAATCTAGCTGGTCTGTCATAATATAATAGAGACAGTAGATCTAGCTGGTCTGTCAATATAATAGAGACATAGAGACAGTAGAACTAGCTGGTCTGTCATAATATAGTAGAGACAGTAGATATAGCTGGTCTGTCATAATATAATAGAGACAGTAGATCTAGCTGGTCTGTCAAAATATAATAGAGACAGTAGATCTAGCTGGTCTGTCAGATTATAATAGAAACAGTTGATCTAGCTGGTCTGTCATAATATAATATAGACATAGAGACAGTAAAACTAGCTGGTCTCTCATAATATAATAGAGACAGTAGATCTAGCTGGTCTGTCAATGTAATAGAGACATAGAGGCAGTAGATCTAGCTGGTCTGTCAGATTATAATAGAAACAGTGTATCTAGCTGGTCTGTCATAATATAATATAGACATAGAGACAGTATATCTAGCTGGTCAGTCATAATATAATAGAGACAGTAGATCTAGCTGGTCTGTCATATTATAATAGAGACAGTAGATGTAGCTGGTCTGTCAGAATATAATAGAGACAGTAGATCAAGCTGGTCTGTCATAATATGATAGAGACAATAGATCTATCTGGTCTTTCAGAATATAATAGAGACAGTAGACCTAGCTGGTCTGTCATAATATAATAGAGACAGTAGATCTAGCTGGTCAATCATAATATAGAGACAGTAGATCTAGCTGGTATGTCATAATATAATAGAGACGGTAGATCTAGCTGGTCTGTCAAAATATAATAGAGACAGTAGATGTAGCTGGTCTGTCAGATTATAAGTGAGACAGTAGATCTAGCTGGTCTGTCATAATATAATAGAGACAGTAGATCTAGCTGGTCTGTCATATTTTAATAGAGACAGTAGATCTAGCTGGTCAGTCATAATATAATAGAGACAGTAGATCTAGCTGGTCTGTCAATATAATAGAGACATAGAGGCAGTAGATCTAGCTGGTGTGTCATAATATAATAGTGACAGTAGATCTAGCTGGTCTGTCATATTATAATAGAGATAGTAGATCTAGCTGGTCAGTCATAATACAATAGAGACAGTAGATCTAGCTGGTCTGTCAATATAATAGAGACATAGAGGCAGTAGATCTAGCTGGTATGTCATAATATAATAGAGACAGTAGATCTAGCAGGTCTGTCATATTATAATAGAGACAGTAGATCTAGCTGGTCTGTCATAATATCATAGAGGCAGTAGATCTAGCTGGTCAGTCATAATATAATAGAGACAGTAGATCTAGCTGATCTGTCAATATAATATAGACATAGAGGCAGTAGATCTAGCTGGTATGTCATAATATAATAGAGACAGTAGATCTAGCTGGTCTGTCATAATATAATAGAGACAGTAGATCTAGCTGGTCTGTCATATTATAATAGACAGTAGATCTAGCTGGTGTGTCATAATATAATAGAGAAAGTAGATCTAGCTGGTCTGTCATAAGTTAAAAGAGACAGTAGATCAAGCTGGTCTGTCATATTATAATAGAGACAGTAGATCTAGCTGGTCTGTCATATTATAATAGAGAAAGTAGATCTAGCTGGTCTGTCATAATAACAGAGACAGCAGATCTAGCTGGTCTGTCATAATATAATAGAGACAGTAGATCTAGCTGGTCTGTCATAATATAATAGAGACATAGAGACAGTAGATCAAGCTGGTCTGTCATAACATAATAGAGCCAGTAGATCTAGCTGGTCTGTCAATATAATAGAGACAGTAGATCTAGCTGGTCTGTCATAATAAAATAGAGACAGTAGATCTAGCTGGTCTGTCATAATATAATAGAGACAGTAGATCTAGCTGGTCAGTCATAATATAGTAGAGACAGTAGATCTAGCTGGTCTGTCATAATATAATAGAGACAGTAGATCTAGCTGGTCTGTCAAAATATAATAGAGACAGTAGATCTAGCTGGTCTGTCAGATTATAATAGAAACAGTTGATCTAGCTGGTCTGTCATAATATAATAGAGACAGTAGATCTAGCTGGTCAGTCATAATATAGTAGAGACAGTAGATCTAGCTGGTCTGTCATATTATAATAGAGACAGTAGATCTAGCTGGTCTGTCAAAATATAATAGAGACAGTAGATCTAGCTGGTCTGTCAGATTATAATAGAAACAGTAGATCTAGCTGGTCTGTCATAATATAATAGAGACAGTAGATCTAGCTGGTCTGTCAATATAATAGAGACATAGAGGCAGTAGATCTAGCTGGTATGTCATAATATAATGGAGACAGTAGATCTAGCTGGTCTGTCATATTATAATAGAGACAGTAGATCTAGCTGGTCAGTCATAATATAATAGACAGTAGATCTAGCTGGTCAGTCATAATATAATAGAGACAGTAGATCTAGCTGGTCTGTCATATTATAATAGAGACAGTAGATGTAGCTGGTCTGTCAGAATATAATAGAGACAGTAGATCAAGCTGGTCTGTCATATTATGATAGAGACAATAGATCTATCTGGTCTGTCAGAATATAATAGAGACAGTAGACCTAGCTGGTCTGTCATAATATAATAGAGACAGTAGATCTAGCTGGTCAATCATAATATAGAGACAGTAGATCTAGCTGGTATGTCATAATATAATAGAGACGGTAGATCTAGCTGGTCTGTCAAAATATAATAGAGACAGTAGATGTAGCTGGTCTGTCAGAATATAATAGAGACAGTAGATCTAGCTAGTCTGTCATAATATAATAGAGACAGTAGATCTAGCTGGTCTGTCATATTATAATAGAGACAGTAGATCTAGCTGGTCTGTCATAATATCATAGAGGCAGTATATCTAGCTGGTCAGTCATAATATAATAGAGACAGTAGATCTAGCTGGTCTGTCAATATAATAGAGACATAGAGGCAGTAGATCTAGCTGGTATGTCATAATATAATAGTGACAGTAGATCTAGCTGGTCTGTCATATTATAATAGAGATAGTAGATCTAGCTGGTCAGTCATAATACAATAGAGACAGTAGATCTAGCTGGTCTGTCAATATAATAGAGACATAGAGGCAGTAGATCTAGCTGGTATGTCATAATATAATAGAGACAGTAGATCTAGCAGGTCTGTCATATTATAATAGAGACAGTAGATCTAGCTGGTCTGTCATAATATAATAGAGACAGTAGATCTAGCTGATCTGTCAATATAATATAGACATAGAGGCAGTAGATCTAGCTGGTATGTCATAATATAATAGAGACAGTAGATCTAGCTGGTCTGTCATAATATAATAGAGACAGTAGATCTAGCTGGTCTGTCATATTATAATAGACAGTAGATCTAGCTGGTGTGTCATAATATAATAGAGAAAGTAGATCTAGCTGGTCTGTCATAAGTTAAAAGAGACATAGAGACAGTAGATCAAGCTGGTCTGTCATATTATAATAGAGACAGTAGATCTAGCTGGTCTGTCATATTATAATAGAGAAAGTAGATCTAGCTGGTCTGTCATATTATAATAGACAGTAGATCTAGCTGGTCTGTCATAATATAATAGAGAAAGTAGATCTAGCTGGTCTGTCATAATAACAGAGACAGCAGATCTAGCTGGTCTGTCATTATATAATAGAGACAGTAGATCTAGCTGGTCTGTCATAATATAATAGAGACATAGAGACAGTAGATCTAGCTGGTCTGTCATTTTATAATAGAGACAGCTGATCTAGCTGGTCTGTCATATTATATAAGAGATAGTAGATCTAGCTGGTCAGTCATAATACAATAGAGAATGTAGATCTAGCTGGTCTGTCAATATAATAGAGACATAGAGACAGTAGATCTAGCTGGTATGTCACAATATAATAGAGACAGTAGATCTAGCAGGTCTGTCATGTTATAATAGAGACAGTAGATCTAGCTGGTCTGTCATATTATAATAGAGACAGTAGATCTAGCTGGTCAGTCATAATATATTAGAGACAGTAGATCTAGCTGGTCTTTCATATTATAATAGAGACAGTAGAACTAGCTGGTCTGTCATAATATAGTAGAGACAGTAGATCTAGCTGGTCTGTCATAATATAATAGAGACAGTAGATCTAGCTCTTCTGTCAAAATATAATAGAGACAGTAGATCTAGCTGGTCAGTCATAATATAATAGAGACAGTAGATCTAGCTGGTCTGTCAATATAATAGAGACATAGAGGCAGTAGATCTAGCTGGTATGTCATAATATAATGGAGACAGTAGATCTAGCTGGTCTGTCATATTATAATAGAGACAGTAGATCTAGCTGGTCAGTCATAATATAATAGACAGTATATCTAGCTGGTCAGTCATAATATAATAGAGACAGTAGATCTAGCTGGTCTGTCATATTATAATAGAGACAGTAGATGTAGCTGGTCTGTCAGAATATAATAGAGACAGTAGATCAAGCTGGTCTGTCATATTATGATAGAGACAATAGATCTATCTCGTCTGTCAGAATATAATAGAGACAGTAGACCTAGCTGGTCTGTCATAATATAATAGAGACAGTAGATCTAGCTGGTCAATCATAATATAGAGACAGTAGATCTAGCTGGTATGTCATAATATAATAGAGACGGTAGATCTAGCTGGTCTGTCAAAATATAATAGAGACAGTAGATGTAGCTGGTCTTTCAGAATATAATAGAGACAGTAGATCTAGCTGGTCTGTCATAATATAATAGAGACAGTAGATCTAGCTGGTCTGTCATATTATAATAGAGACAGTAGATCTAGCTGGTCTGTCATAATATCATAGAGGCAGTAGATCTAGCTGGTCAGTCATAATATAATAGAGACAGTAGATCTAGCTGGTCTGTCAATATAATAGAGACATAGAGGCAGTAGATCTAGCTGGTGTGTCATAATATAATAGTGACAGTAGATCTAGCTGGTCTGTCATATTATAATAGAGATAGTAGATCTAGCTGGTCAGTCATAATACAATAGAGACAGTAGATCTAGCTGGTCTGTCAATATAATAGAGACATAGAGGCAGTAGATCTAGCTGGTATGTCATAATATAATAGAGACAGTAGATCTAGCAGGTCTGTCATATTATAATAGAGACAGTAGATCTAGATGGTCTGTCATAATATCATAGAGGCAGTAGATCTAGCTGGTCAGTCATAATATAATAGAGACAGTAGATCTAGCTGATCTGTCAATATAATATAGACATAGAGGCAGTAGATCTAGCTGGTATGTCATAATGTAATAGAGACAGTAGATCTAGCTGGTCTGTCATAATATAATAGAGACAGTAGATCTAGCTGGTCTGTCATATTATAATAGACAGTAGATCTAGCTGGTGTGTCATAATATAATAGAGAAAGTAGATCTAGCTGGTCTGTCATAAGTTAAAAGAGACAGTAGATCAAGCTGGTCTGTCATATTATAATAGAGACAGTAGATCTAGCTGGTCTGTCATATTATAATAGAGAAAGTAGATCTAGCTGGTCTGTCATATTATAATAGACAGTAGATCTAGCTGGTCTGTCATAATATAATAGAGAAAGTAGATCTAGCTGGTCTGTCATAATAACAGAGACAGCAGATCTAGCTGGTCTGTCATAATATAATAGAGACAGTAGATCTAGCTGGTCTGTCATAATATAATAGAGACATAGAGACAGTAGATCTAGCTGGTCTGTCATTTTATAATAGAGACAGCTGATCTAGCTGGTCTGTCATATTAGAATAGAGACAGTAGATCAAGCTGGTCTGTCATAACATAATAGAGCCAGTAGATCTAGCTGGTCTGTCAATATAATAGAGACAGTAGATCTAGCTGGTCTGTCATAATAAAATAGAGACAGTAGATCTAGCTGGTCTGTCATAATATAATAGAGACAGTAGATCTAGCTGGTCAGTCATAATATAGTAGAGACAGTAGATCTAGCTGGTCTGTCATAATATAATAGAGACAGTAGATCTAGCTGGTCTGTCAAAATATAATAGAGACAGTAGATCTAGCTGGTCTGTCAGATTATAATAGAAACAGTTGATCTAGCTGGTCTGTCATAATATAATAGAGACAGTAGATCTAGCTGGTCAGTCATAATATAGTAGAGACAGTAGATCTAGCTGGTCTGTCATATTATAATAGAGACAGTAGATCTAGCTGGTCTGTCAAAATATAATAGAGACAGTAGATCTAGCTGGTCTGTCAGATTATAATAGAAACAGTAGATCTAGCTGGTCTGTCATAATATAATAGAGACAGTAGATCTAGCTGGTCTGTCAATATAATAGAGACATAGAGGCAGTAGATCTAGCTGGTATGTCATAATATAATAGTGACAGTAGATCTAGCTGGTCTGTCATATTATAATAGAAACAGTTGATCTAGCTGGTCTATCATAATATAATATAGACATAGAGACATTAAATCTAGCTGGTCTGTCATAATATAATAGAGACAGTAGATCTAGCTGGTCTGTCAATATAATAGAGACATAGAGACAGTAGAACTAGCTGGTCTGTCATAATATAGTAGAGACAGTAGATATAGCTGGTCGGTCATAATATAATAGAGACAGTAGATCTAGCTGGTCTGTCAAAATATAATAGAGACAGTAGATCTAGCTGGTCTGTCAGATTATAATAGAAACAGTTGATCTAGCTGGTCTGTCATAATATAATATAGACATAGAGACAGTAAAACTAGCTGGTCTCTCATAATATAATAGAGACAGTAGATCTAGCTGGTCTGTCAATGTAATAGAGACATAGAGGCAGTAGATCTAGCTGGTCTGTCAGATTATAATAGAAACAGTTGATCTAGCTGGTCTGTCATAATATAATATAGACATAGAGACAGTATATCTAGCTGGTCAGTCATAATATAATAGAGACAGTAGATCTAGCTGGTCTGTCATATTATAATAGAGACAGTAGATGTAGCTGGTCTGTCAGAATATAATAGAGACAGTAGATCAAGCTGGTCTGTCATAATATGATAGAGACAATAGATCTATCTGGTCTTTCAGAATATAATAGAGACAGTAGACCTAGCTGGTCTGTCATAATATAATAGAGACAGTAGATCTAGCTGGTCAATCATAATATAGAGACAGTAGATCTAGCTGGTATGTCATAATATAATAGAGACGGTAGATCTAGCTGGTCTGTCAAAATATAATAGAGACAGTAGATGTAGCTGGTCTGTCAGAATATAATAGAGACAGTAGATCTAGCTGGTCTGTCATAATATAATAGAGACAGTAGATCTAGCTGGTCTGTCATATTATAATAGAGACAGTAGATCTAGCTGGTCAGTCATAATATAATAGAGACAGTAGATCTAGCTGGTCTGTCAATATAATAGAGACATAGAGGCAGTAGATCTAGCTGGTGTGTCATAATATAATAGTGACAGTAGATCTAGCTGGTCTGTCATATTATAATAGAGATAGTAGATCTAGCTGGTCAGTCATAATACAATAGAGACAGTAGATCTAGCTGGTCTGTCAATATAATAGAGACATAGAGGCAGTAGATCTAGCTGGTATGTCATAATATAATAGAGACAGTAGATCTAGCAGGTCTGTCATATTATAATAGAGACAGTAGATCTAGCTGGTCTGTCATAATATCATAGAGGCAGTAGATCTAGCTGGTCAGTCATAATATAATAGAGACAGTAGATCTAGCTGATCTGTCAATATAATATAGACATAGAGGCAGTAGATCTAGCTGGTATGTCATAATATAATAGAGACAGTAGATCTAGCTGGTCTGTCATAATATAATAGAGACAGTAGATCTAGCTGGTCTGTCATATTATAATAGACAGTAGATCTAGCTGGTGTGTCATAATATAATAGAGAAAGTAGATCTAGCTGGTCTGTCATAAGTTAAAAGAGACAGTAGATCAAGCTGGTCTGTCATATTATAATAGAGACAGTAGATCTAGCTGGTCTGTCATATTATAATAGAGAAAGTAGATCTAGCTGGTCTGTCATAATAACAGAGACAGCAGATCTAGCTGGTCTGTCATAATATAATAGAGACAGTAGATCTAGCTGGTCTGTCATAATATAATAGAGACATAGAGACAGTAGATCAAGCTGGTCTGTCATAACATAATAGAGCCCGTAGATCTAGCTGGTCTGTCAATATAATAGAGACAGTAGATCTAGCTGGTCTGTCATAATAAAATAGAGACAGTAGATCTAGCTGGTCTGTCATAATATAATAGAGACAGTAGATCTAGCTGGTCAGTCATAATATAGTAGAGACAGTAGATCTAGCTGGTCTGTCATAATATAATAGAGACAGTAGATCTAGCTGGTCTGTCAAAATATAATAGAGACAGTAGATCTAGCTGGTCTGTCAGATTATAATAGAAACAGTTGATCTAGCTGGTCTGTCATAATATAATAGAGACAGTAGATCTAGCTGGTCAGTCATAATATAGTAGAGACAGTAGATCTAGCTGGTCTGTCATATTATAATAGAGACAGTAGATCTAGCTGGTCTGTCAAAATATAATAGAGACAGTAGATCTAGCTGGTCTGTCAGATTATAATAGAAACAGTAGATCTAGCTGGTCTGTCATAATATAATAGAGACAGTAGATCTAGCTGGTCTGTCAATATAATAGAGACATAGAGGCAGTAGATCTAGCTGGTATGTCATAATATAATAGTGACAGTAGATCTAGCTGGTCTGTCATATTATAATAGAAACAGTTGATCTAGCTGGTCTATCATAATATAATATAGACATAGAGACATTAAATCTAGCTGGTCTGTCATAATATAATAGAGACAGTAGATCTAGCTGGTCTGTCAATATAATAGAGACATAGAGACAGTAGAACTAGCTGGTCTGTCATAATATAGTAGAGACAGTAGATATAGCTGGTCTGTCATAATATAATAGAGACAGTAGATCTAGCTGGTCTGTCAAAATATAATAGAGACAGTAGATCTAGCTGGTCTGTCAGAGTATAATAGAAACAGTTGATCTAGCTGGTCTGTCATAATATAATATAGACATAGAGACAGTAAAACTAGCTGGTCTCTCATAATATAATAGAGACAGTAGATCTAGCTGGTCTGTCAATGTAATAGAGACATAGAGGCAGTAGATCTAGCTGGTCTGTCAGATTATAATAGAAACAGTTGATCTAGCTGGTCTGTCATAATATAATATAGACATAGAGACAGTATATCTAGCTGGTCAGTCATAATATAATAGAGACAGTAGATCTAGCTGGTCTGTCATATTATAATAGAGACAGTAGATGTAGCTGGTCTGTCAGAATATAATAGAGACAGTAGATCAAGCTGGTCTGTCATATTATGATAGAGACAATAGATCTATCTGGTCTGTCAGAATATAATAGAGACAGTAGACCTAGCTGGTCTGTCATAATATAATAGAGACAGTAGATCTAGCTGGTCAATCATAATATAGAGACAGTAGATCTAGCTGGTATGTCATAATATAATAGAGACGGTAGATCTAGCTGGTCTGTCAAAATATAATAGAGACAGTAGATGTAGCTGGTCTGTCAGAATATAATAGAGACAGTAGATCTAGCTGGTCTGTCATAATATCATAGAGGCAGTAGATCTAGCTGGTCAGTCATAATATAATAGAGACAGTAGATCTAGCTGGTCTGTCAATATAATAGAGACATAGAGGCAGTAGATCTAGCTGGTGTGTCATAATATAATAGTGACAGTAGATCTAGCTGGTCTGTCATATTATAATAGAGATAGTAGATCTAGCTGGTCAGTCATAATACAATAGAGACAGTAGATCTAGCTGGTCTGTCAATATAATAGAGACATAGAGGCAGTAGATCTAGCTGGTATGTCATAATATAATAGAGACAGTAGATCTAGCAGGTCTGTCATATTATAATAGAGACAGTAGATCTAGCTGGTCTGTCATAATATCATAGAGGCAGTAGATCTAGCTGGTCAGTCATAATATAATAGAGACAGTAGATCTAGCTGATCTGTCAATATAATATAGACATAGAGGCAGTAGATCTAGCTGGTATGTCATAATATAATAGAGACAGTAGATCTAGCTGGTCTGTCATAATATAATAGAGACAGTAGATCTAGCTGGTCTGTCATATTATAATAGACAGTAGATCTAGCTGGTGTGTCATAATATAATAGAGAAAGTAGATCTAGCTGGTCTGTCATATTATAATAGAGACAGTAGATCTAGCCGGTCTGTCATATTATAATAGAGAAAGTAGATCTAGCTGGTCTGTCATAATAACAGAGACAGCAGATCTAGCTGGTCTGTCATAATATAATAGAGACAGTAGATCTAGCTGGTCTGTCATAATATAATAGAGACATAGAGACAGTAGATCTAGCTGGTCTGTCATTTTATAATAGAGACAGCTGATCTAGCTGGTCTGTCATATTAGAATAGAGACAGTAGATCAAGCTGGTCTGTCATAACATAATAGAGCCAGTAGATCTAGCTGGTCTGTCAATATAATAGAGACAGTAGATCTAGCTGGTCTGTCATAATAAAATAGAGACAGTAGATCTAGCTGGTCTGTCATAATATAATAGAGACAGTAGATCTAGCTGGTCAGTCATAATATAGTAGAGACAGTAGATCTAGCTGGTCTGTCATAATATAATAGAGACAGTAGATCTAGCTGGTCTGTCAAAATATAATAGAGACAGTAGATCTAGCTGGTCTGTCAGATTATAATAGAAACAGTTGATCTAGCTGGTCTGTCATAATATAATAGAGACAGTAGATCTAGCTGGTCAGTCATAATATAGTAGAGACAGTAGATCTAGCTGGTCTGTCATATTATAATAGAGACAGTAGATCTAGCTGGTCTGTCAAAATATAATAGAGACAGTAGATCTAGCTGGTCTGTCAGATTATAATAGAAACAGTAGATCTAGCTGGTCTGTCATAATATAATAGAGACAGTAGATCTAGCTGGTCTGTCAATATAATAGAGACATAGAGGCAGTAGATCTAGCTGGTATGTCATAATATAATAGTGACAGTAGATCTAGCTGGTCTGTCATATTATAATAGAAACAGTTGATCTAGCTGGTCTATCATAATATAATATAGACATAGAGACATTAAATCTAGCTGGTCTGTCATAATATAATAGAGACAGTAGATCTAGCTGGTCTGTCAATATAATAGAGACAGTAGATATAGCTGGTCTGTCATAATATAATAGAGACAGTAGATCTAGCTGGTCTGTCAAAATATAATAGAGACAGTAGATCTAGCTGGTCTGTCAGATTATAATAGAAACAGTTGATCTAGCTGGTCTATCATAATATAATATAGACATAGAGACATTAAATCTAGCTGGTCTGTCATAATATAATAGAGACAGTAGAACTAGCTGGTCTATCATAATATAGTAGAGACAGTAGATATAGCTGGTCTGTCATAATATAATAGAGACAGTAGATCTAGCTGGTCTGTCAAAATATAATAGAGACAGTAGATCTAGCTGGTCTGTCAGATTATAATAGAAACAGTTGATCTAGCTGGTCTGTCATAATATAATATAGACATAGAGACAGTAAAACTAGCTGGTCTCTCATAATATAATAGAGACAGTAGATCTAGCTGGTCTGTCAATGTAATAGAGACATAGAGGCAGTAGATCTAGCTGGTATGTCATAATATAATAGAGACAGTAGATCTAGCTGGTCTGTCATATTATAATAGAGACAGTAGATCTAGCCTGTCTGTCATAAGTTAAAAGTGACATAGAGACAGTAGATCAAGCTGGTCTGTCACATATTATAATAGAGACAGTAGATCTAGCTGGTCTGTCATAATATAATAGAGACAGTAGATCTAGCTGGTCTGTCATATTATAATAGACAGTAGATCTAGCTGGTGTGTCATAATATAATAGAGAAAGTAGATCTAGCTGGTCTGTCATAAGTTAAAAGAGACATAGAGACAGTAGATCTAGCTGGTCTGTCATAATATAATAGAGACAGTAGATATAGCTGGTCTGTCATATTATAATAGACAGTAGATCTAGCTGGTGTGTCATAATATAATAGAGAAAGTAGATCTAGCTGGTCTGTCATAAGTTAAAAGAGACATAGAGACAGTAGATCAAGCTGGTCTGTCATATTATAATAGAGACAGTAGATCTAGCTGGTCTGTCATATTATAATAGAGAAAGTAGATCTAGCTGGTCTTTCATAATATAATAGAGACAGTAGATCTAGCTGGTCAGTCATAATATAGTAGAGACAGTAGATCTAGCTGGTCTGTCATAATATAATAGAGACAGTAGATCTAGCTGGTCTGTCAAAATATAATAGAGACAGTAGATCTAGCTGGTCTGTCAGATTATAATAGAAACAGTTGATCTAGCTGGTCTGTCATAATATAATAGAGACAGTAGATCTAGCTGGTCAGTCATAATATAGTAGAGACAGTAGATCTAGCTGGTCTGTCATATTATAATAGAGACAGTAGATCTAGCTGGTCTGTCAAAATATACTAGAGACAGTAGATCTAGCTGGTCTGTCAGATTACAATAGAAACAGTAGATCTAGCTGGTCTGTCATAATATAATAGAGACAGTAGATCTAGCTGGTCTGTCAATATAATAGAGACATAGAGGCAGTAGATCTAGCTGGTATGTCATAATATAATAGTGACAGTAGATCTAGCTGGTCTGTCATATTATAATAGAAACAGTTGATCTAGCTGGTCTATCATAATATAATATAGACATAGAGACATTAAATCTAGCTGGTCTGTCATAATATAATAGAGACAGTAGATCTAGCTGGTCTGTCAATATAATAGAGACATAGAGACAGTAGAACTAGCTGGTCTGTCATAATATAATAGAGAAAGTATATCTAGCTGGTCTGTCATAATATAATAGAGACAGTAGATCTAGCTGGTCAGTCATAATATAGTAGAGACAGTAGATCTAGCTGGTCTGTCATAATATAATAGAGACAGTAGCTCTAGCTGGTCTGTCAAAATATAATAGAGACAGTAGATCTAGCTGGTCAGTCAGATTATAATAGAAACAGTTGATCTAGCTGGTCTGTCATAATATAACATAGACATAGAGACATTAAATCTAGCTGGTCTGTCATAATATAATAGAGACAGTAGATCTAGCTGGTCTGTCAATATAATAGAGACATAGAGACAGTAGAACTAGCTGGTCTGTCATAATATAGTAGAGACAGTAGATCTAGCTGGTCTGTCATAATATAATAGAGACAGTAGATCTAGCTGGTCTGTCAAAATATAATAGAGACAGTAGATCTAGCTGGTCTGTCAGATTATAATAGAAACAGTTGATCTAGCTGGTCTGTCATAATATAATATAGACATAGAGACAGTAGAACTAGCTGGTCTGTCATAATATAGTAGAGACAGTAGATCTAGCTGGTCTGTCATAATATAATAGAGACAGTAGATCTAGCTGGTCTGTCAAAATATAATAGAGACAGTAGATCTAGCTGGTCTGTCAGATTATAATAGAGACAGTAGATCTAGCTAGTCTGTCATAATATCATAGAGGCAGTAGATCTAGCTGGTATGTCATAATATAATAGAGACAGTAGATCTAGCTGGTCAGTCATAATATATTAGAGACAGTAGATCTAGCTGGTCTTTCATATTATAATAGAGACAGTAGAACTAGCTGGTCTGTCATAATATAGTAGAGACAGTAGATCTAGCTGGTCTGTCATAATATAATAGAGACAGTAGATCTAGCTGGTCTGTCAAAATATAATAGAGACAGTAGATCTAGCTGGTTAGTCATAATATAATAGAGACAGTAGATCTAGCTGGTCTGTCATATTATAATAGAGACAGTAGATCTAGCTTGTCAGTCATAATATAATAGAGACAGTAGATCTAGCTGGTCTGTCATAATATAATAGAGACATAGAGGCAGTAGATCTAGCTGGTATGTCATAATATAATAGAGACAGTAGATCTAGCTGGTCTGTCATATTATAATAGAGACAGTAGATCTAGCTGGTCAGTCATAATATAATAGAGACAGTAGATCTAGCTGGTCTGTCATAATATAATAGAGACATAGAGGCAGTAGATCTAGCTGGTATGTCATGATATAATAGAGACAGTAGATCTAGCTGGTCTGTCATATTATAATAGAGACAGTAGTTCTAGCTGGTCTGTCATAATATAATAGACAGTAGATCTAGCTGGTCAGTCATAATATAATAGAGACAGTAGATCTAGCTGGTCTGTCATATTATAATAGAGAAAGTAGATGTAGCTGGTCTGTCAGAATATAATAGAGACAGTAGATCAAGCTGGTCTGTCATATTATAATAGAGACAATAGATCTATATGGTCTGTCAGAATATAATAGAGACAGTAGACCTAGCTGGTCTGTCATAATATAATAGAGACAGTAGATCTAGCTGGTCAATCATAATATAGAGACAGTAGATCTAGCTGGTATGTCATAATATAATAGAGACGGTAGATCTAGCTGGTCTGTCAAAATATAATAGAGACAGTAGATGTTGCTGGTCTGTCAGAATATAATAGAGACAGTAGATCTAGCTGGTCTGTCATAATATAATAGAGACAGTAGATCTAGCTGGTCTGTCATATTATAATAGAGACAGTAGATCTAGCTGGTCTGTCATAATATAATATAGACATAGAGACATTAGATCTAGCTATACTGTCATAATATAATAGGGACAGTAGATCTAGCTGGTCTGTCATAATATCATAGAGGCATTAGATCTAGCTGGTCTGTCATATTATATAAGAGATAGTAGATCTAGCTGGTCAGTCATAATACAATAGAGAATGTAGATTTAGCTGGTCTGTCAATATAATAGAGACATAGAGGCAGTAGATCTAGCTGGTCTGTCATATTATAATAGACAGTAGATCTAGCTGGTCTGTCATAATATAATAGACAAAGTAGATCTAGCTGGTCTGTCATAATAACAGAGACAGCAGATCTAGCTGGTCTGTCATAATATAATAGAGACAGTAGATCTAGCTGGTCTGTCATAATATAATAGAGACATAGAGACAGTAGATCTAGCTGGTCTGTCATTTTATAATAGAGACAGCTGATCTAGCTGGTCTGTCATATTAGAATAGAGACAGCAGATCAAGCTGGTCTGTCATAACATAATAGAGCCAGTAGATCTAGCTGGTCTGTCAATATAATAGAGACCGTAGATCTAGCTGGTCTGTCATAATATAATAGAGACAGTAGATCTAGCTGGTCTGTCATAATATAATAGAGACATAGAGACAGTAGATCTAGCTGGTCTGTCATATTATAATAGAGACATTAGATCTAGCTGGTCTGTCATATTATAATAGAGACATTAGATCTAGCTGGTCTGTCATAAGTTAAAAGTGACATAGAGACAGTAGATCAAGCTGGTCTGTCACATATTATAATAGAGACAGTAGATCTAGCTGGTCTGTCATAATATAATAGAGACAGTAGATCTAGCTGGTCTGTCATATTATAATAGACAGTAGATCTAGCTGGTGTGTCGTAATATAATAGAGAAAGTAGATCTAGCTGGTCTGTCATAAGTTAAAAGAGACATAGAGACAGTAGATCAAGCTGGTCTGTCATATTATAATAGAGACAGTAGATCTAGCTGGTCTGTCATATTATAATAGAGAAAGTAGATCTAGCTGGTCTGTCATATTATAGAGACAGTAGATCTAGCTGGTCTGTCATAATATAATAAAGACAGTAGATCTAGCTGGTCTGTCATAATATAATAGAGACAGTAGATCTAGCTGGTCAGTCATAATATAGTAGAGACAGTAGATCTAGCTGGTCTGTCATAATATAATAGAGACAGTAGATCTAGCTGGTCTGTCAAAATATAATAGAGACAGTAGATCTAGCTGGTCTGTCAGATTATAATAGAAACAGTTGATCTAGCTGGTCTGTCATAATATAATATAGACATAGAGACATTAAATCTAGCTGGTCTGTCATAATATAATAGAGACAGTAGATCTAGCTGGTCTGTCAATATAATAGAGACATAGAGGTAGTAGATCTAGCTGGTATGTCATTATATAATAGTGACAGTAGATCAGTAGATATATATATATATATTTGCTAGCTATATTTTAAAGACTTGTTACTGACTTTTGAACACTTGTCAAACTTCTTCATTCCACTGCCTGTTTATTGATTAATAGGTAACTGAAAAAGTTGGCAAGAAAAATGTCCCTCCCAATTTCTCTGCAATGAGACTATTCGCCTGTATTGGTTGGGTATCATTTGGCTGATGTGCACATTTACATGAGTGTTTAATTTGCCTTGTTAGCCAAGTTACTGACAAGGCTTATTGGTATTCATGTTTTTGTTGTTACTGCATTTCAGGTGGAGCGGGAGTAAGATCACTAGTAAGCAGCATGCTGCAAGACCACCACAGTACCCTAGAAGTATTACAGTCAGTGCTTACTGTAATTTGAATTACCAATTTATATGCAATCCCTTCAATGAAACTAAGAAAATGTTTGGATTTTTCAGCAACATATACAGTAAATGCTAACACGGCTTTGGTGGTATAACGTACATAATGCATTTATTGTCATCTCCCTATCAGGCCACTGCATGCTGTGAGAAGGACCTGGATGGTAACACACATCTGCTTCAAGCTGCCTGCCTGAATACTGGGGCCTTCAGTAGTACCTTCTCTTTGATTACAGCAAGATTCTCCTGATATCTGTCTCATAGCCATTTAACATCTAGTGTATGTAACCACTCATTCATACGAACTGCTATGAACACAAAAACTGACTTAAATTCACTTGTCCCTGGCTATGTTTCGACAGGCAGCCCAATTCTTTTGACCAATCACATCAATCTTTTCACATCAGATCTTTAACAGCGCTGATCTCCATGGTAAGAAATGTGAACGTTCCTGATGCAAAAACAATGTTTTATCCCGGAGCTCGAATAAGTTACATTGCTAAACTGCTCCTGAATGTACCACACCAGGACATGGACATCGATTCTATCGTAGTAGGATTTCAAAAAGCTGATTGACTCTCTGCTAGACACTAACAAAATAACCATAATATCTGGCCCTGTGCCCTCTCTGAATCGTGGCATTGAACGCTTTAGCAGGATTCTTTCTCTTCACAACTGGCTACGTGATTATTGCAGCTCAATTGGTGTAACTTATTTTGACAATTTCGATACCTTTGGGGAAAAAAAACAAGTTTTATAAGGAGAGTGGGATCCACCCAAATCATTTGGGTTCCTGGATCCTTTCACAGCAAGGCTGTGTTGAGACAATTACTTATCAATGATCCAACCCCAACTCCGTTAATCCCTTCTATTGTGTCGCTGAGTTGTCATAATGCTTCGGCAAATGTACATTACACCAGGGGTGTTGGTAGACACAATGTAAGTAACCTAATTTATTTCTCTCTAACTGCCCTAAATGTCTCTGCTGATCCTACAGCTATTGTATACAGTAATCATGTGCCTATGAACCAGATTTATACTGTTAGCACTGAGCCTGTGGTCCCTAGGAGGAGGTCCACCGTGTGCAACTCACCCTGCACTAACATAAATAGCATATCTACTTCCACTAAGGTTCATAGTAAATCAATAAAAACAAGTAAGCATCCCGGAAGACAAGCTCTCAAAATAGCCCATGTTAACATACAGTTGAAGTCGGAAGTTTACATACACGTGTTTTTCAACCCCTCCACAAATTTCTTGTTAACAAATTATAGTTTTGGCAATTGTTTACAGAAAGATTATTTCACTTATATTTCACTGTATCACAATTCCAGTGTGTCAAACGTTTGCATACACTAAATTGACTGTGCATTTAAACAGTTTGGACAATTCCAGAAAATAATGTCATGGCTTTAGAAGCTTCTGATAGGCTAATTGACATAATTTGAGTCAATTGGAGGTGTACCTGTAGATGTATTTCAAATCCTACCTTCAAACACAGTGCCTTGTTGCTTGACATCATTGGAAAATCAAAATAAATCAGCCAAGACCTCAGAAAAAAATTGTAGACCTCCACAAGTCTGGTTCATCCTTGGGAGAAATTTCCAAATGCCTGAAGGTACCACATTCATCTGTACAAACAATAGTACGCAAGTATAAACAACATGGGACCAGGCAGCCGTCATACCGCTCAGGAAGGAGACGAGTTCTGTCTCCTACAGATGAACGTACTTTGGTGTGAAAAGTGCAAATCAATCCCAGAACAACAGCAAAAGACCTTCTGAAGATGCTGGAGGAAACAGGTACAAAAGTATCTATATCAAATTCAAATTACAGTAAGCACTGACTGTAATACTTCTAGGGTACTGTGGTGGTCTTGCAGCATGCTGCTTACTAGTGATCTTACTCCCGCTCCACCTGAAATGCAGTAACAACAAAAACATGAATACCAATATGCCTTGTCAGTAACTTGGCTAACAAGGCAAATTAAACACTCATGTAAATGTGCACATCAGCCAAATGATACCCAACCAATACAGGCGAATAGTCTCATTGCAGAGAAATTGGGAGGGACATTTTTCTTGCCAACTTTTTCAGTTACCTATTAATCAATAAACAGGCAGTGGAATGAAGAAGTTTGACAAGTGTTCAAAAGTCAGTAACAAGTCTTTAAAATATAGCTAGCATATTATATATATGTATATATATATATATATATATATTTCTTCTAGAAACCTAGCTAACATAAGTTACACTGCAGTGATGATGGTGGGAGTTAGCTAGCTATCTTTCCCCCAGCAGTTTAAATGTAGCTAGCTAATGGCATTCATAATCAACTTTATCAAACAGATGGTTAACTAGCAAATATATTTGTTTGTACCTCGAATATAAAGCTGCCTGATAAAGCTAGCCAGTTGATGGTAAAGGAGTTTGTCTTTTCCCCCAAAAAATCGATGCTACCAAATACTAATTGAGTGTATGTAAACTTCTCACCCACTGGGAATGTGATGAAAGAATTTCACACTCTTAAAATAAAGTGGTGATCTTAACTGACCTAACATTTTTACTATGAATTTTTACTTGGATTAAATGTCAGGAATTGTGAAAAACTGAGTTTAAATGGATTTGGCTAAGGTGTATGTAAACTTCCGACATCTCCAGTATGTAGCTTTAAAACAAAGATGTCATTGTACGCTGATGATTCATGCTTTCTTTAAATCCACAATTTTATCTAGATAATTTGTCTATCCTCTCTGGATTACAACCAATGAGAAGTGTACTATATTGCAAATTAGATCTTTAAAAATACAACTTTCACATTACCGTGTAGTTTTCCAATAAAATGGTCTGACGGTGATGTGGACATAGTCGGTATACAAATCCCGAAAGAAAGAATGTTAGTAAAGAAATTGATAAGATCTTGCTACCATGGAAAGGAAAGTACCTGTCTAATTTGGAAAGTAGTAGCCTAGGTGTTGTTGTCCATTAGTTTACTCCAATTAGGAGAGGGGTTGTAGGGTTAGAAGATAATAAAGGAAATAATAAAGGAAAGGACATTTTGTTTTACAACTAAAATATAAATGCAAATGCTGAAGCCCTTCAGTTTTATTTTAGACGACTGTATAACCATCTAGATGAATTGTCGGATCTATTTGTTTCTTTGGACCTAGAACTAGCAGCTCTGTTTTGTCTGAGTTTAAAAGTAAAAAGGTTGTCACCATCCACTCCTTATGTCTGAAACACAGACTTCCAGGGTAGGAGATTTTGGGGCTTCACCAAGTTTCATCAAAATGTACAGCTGTGTGTCGTCCGCAGATCAGTGAAAGTTGACATTGTGTTTCCAAATGACATCACCAAGAAGTAGACTCTATAGTGAAAACAATAGAGGTCCTAAAATGGAACCTTGAGGAACATCAAAACTTACAATAGATTTTTCAGAGGACAAACCATTCACAGAGACGAACTGATATCTTTCCGACAAATAGATCTAAACCAGGCAAGGAAGTATCCGTGTAGACTAATTAGGGTTTCCAATTTCTCCAAAAGAATGTGGTGATCGATGGTGTCAAAGGTGGCAATAAGGTGTATGAGCAAAGGGACACATGCAGAGCCTTGGTCTGACGTCATTAAAAGGTAATTTACCATCTTCATGTGTGCAGTCTCAGTACTATGATGGGGTCTAAAACCAGACTGGAGCGTTTCGTATATGCTATTTGTCTTCAGGAAGGCAGTCAATTGCTACACAACAGCTTTTTCTAAAATGTTTGAGAGGAATGGGAGATTCGATAGATTCTGGGATTCTGGGTGACGGTTTGGGTTTTTCAAGAGAGGCTTTATTACTGCCACTTTTAGTGAGTTTGGAACACATCGGGAAAAAAGGAAGCCATTTAATATGTTCAACATAGGAGGGCCAAGCACAGGAAGTAGCTCTTTCAGTAGTTAGTTGGAATAGGGTCTAGTAGAGGCCATGACTATTTTTGTGAATGTTTAGAGGGATACAGAATTTAAAAACGTGAGTGTCTCCATTGATCTTCGGTTCGAACAGTTCTCTGCAGACTCAGGACAACCAAGTTGTGGAGAAATACTGTCACACCCTGATCTGTTCACCAATGTTGTGCTTGTCTCCATCCCCCGCCAGGTGTCTCCCATTTGTCCCCATTATCTCCTGTTTATTTATACCTGCGTTTTCTGTTTGTCTGTTGCCATTTTGTCTTGTCCCGTGTTTCCTGTGTTTCCTGTGCTCTAGTTTGTTTTTCCTAGTCTTGCCAGTTCAGTCCTGATCCTGATCCTGCCTGCCATCCTGTACCTGCCTGACTCTGTTTTGGATTACGACTCCTTGCCTGTCTTTACTTACCGATTGTCTGCCGTCTTGTACCGGCCTGACTCTGATTTGGATTACAATGCCCCAGGGCAGTGATTGGGGACACTGCCCTGTGTAGGGTGCTGTCTTTCGAATGGGATGTTAAACGGGTGTCCTGACTCTCTGAGGTCATTAAATAATCCCATGGCATTTATCGTAAGAGTAAGGGTGTTAACCCCGGTGTCCTGGCTAAATTCCCAAATCTGGCACCTCAAACCATCACGATCACCTAATAATCCCCAGTTTACAATTGGCTCATTCATCCCCATCCTCTCCCCTGTAACTATTCCCCAGGTCGTTGCTGCAAATGAGAACGTGTTCTCAGTCAACTTACCTGGTAAAATAACGGATAAATAAAAAATAAACAACTCTTTCCCTGTCTTTACTTACCTTTTACCTGCCCTTTGTACTGTAATAAACTCTGAGGAAGAGGAAGGTATGCCGCCTCCTGTGTCTGCATCTGGGTCTTAGCCTAAGACCATGATAGTGCGAACTGGCCATGACTGACCCAGCAGACTCGGACCATCTCCGCAACGTTGTCTCCTCCAAGGAGCCACCATTGGAAGACATGAGGAGTTACTGCAAAACCTTAGTCCTGAGGGACTCCATAACCTGGCAGAACACCATGAGCATGTGTTCAATTCCGCGGATTCCCTACTAGGCAGCAAACCACAACAGTAATCCCCCAGACTCTCAGCAACCCCACCACCAGAGGTTCTTCTTCCCAGCCTACCCTGGTGTCCCGAGAACCTTGCTTATTTATCTCCTCCGGAGCACTACACTGGAGATATTGGAACCTGCCAGGCTTTTCTCTCCCAGGGCTCCCTCATCTTCGAGCTGCAGTCTGCTTTGTTTCCCTCTGACCTCTTGAAGATAGCATACCTCATGACGCTGAGGTCCGGGAAGGCTCTTGCCTGCGCTACAGAGGTGTGAGAGCAACAGTCCACCATTTGCCTCAGTCTGGAGGAGTTTGTGGCGGAGGTACGAAAAGTGTTCGATTCTCCGTTGTCGGGAGTGAGGTTGCTCATAGGCTGCTCCAGCTACGTCAAAACTCCCATAGTGTTGCAGACTATGCGGTGGATTTTTGCACGTTGGCGGCTGAGCGTGCCTGGAACCTGAAAACCCTGTTCGACACATTCCGTCACAGATTATTGGAGGAGATTAAAGATGAGCTCGTAGCCCGGGAGCTGCCGATGGACGATCAACTCCCTCATAGCCTTGACCATCCGGATCGATGGGCAGTTACGGGAACTTAGGAGGGAGAGGGAGTCAGTTCCCTGTTGCCCTCGCTCGTCCTCGATTTCCACCTCGCCTCAGAGGAATCCCGGAAATCCCCAAAGTCTACATTTCCGATTGAATCCGGTGTCACTCGAGATCTCTCAGAAATCACCAAGGGCTGTCGACTCACCTCCTGTGGAGCCCATGCAAATGGGAAGGGCTAGACTGTCTCCTGCTGAGCGCTTGCGCAGACTAAACAGCAAGAGCTGTCTGTTTTGTGGAGCTACAGGACATTTCTTATCTACCTGCCCATTAAAGGACCAGGCTCATCAGTTGGTACGAGTACACTGGTGAGCGAGAGTTTTATGGACAGTTTTATACCCTGGTGTCAAAGGGGGATATCTCCACTCAACCCCTTTCCATGCCGATGTCAGAGCACTGGATGGGTGCTATATTGGCAGAGTCTCCCACAATATGGTTCCTATCCACCTGCGAGTGTCAGGCAACCACAGCGAGTCTATTCAGTTTCTGCTCCTGGAGTTTCCTCATGTACCCATGATTTTGAGGTTCTCATGGCTCCAGAGGGCTACGGGTTCCATCATGGGTTGGAGTCCATTTTGCCATGCACATTGTCTGAAGTCGGCACAGCCTGCCCTGGGACATCTCCCTGCTGGCTTGGGTAAAGCCTTGAATCTCTGAAATAATAACATAATTATCTGGTACCAATCAAAGGTTACAGCTGTTTAAATAAACGCATCAACAACAGTTTCTCTAACTTTTTATAAACAACTGAAATGTTGACCACTTCCCCAACAACTTAGACAAAAAGTTAGAACGTACGATATCTTCATCTACTTTTCAAATCTGTTTGCAAAACAAAAATATAAATCGCCTTTTATTATTCCCGGCACAAGGTGCACCACTGTAATGATCATGCTGTTAAATCAGCTTCTTGATATGCCACACCTGTCCGGTGGATGAAATATCTTGGCAAAGGAGAAATGCTCACTAACAAGGATGTAAACAAATTTGTGCACACAATTTGAGAGAAATATGTTTTTTTGTGTGTATGGAACATTTCTGGGATCTTTTATTTTAGCTCATGAAACATGGGACCAACACTTTACATGTTGCATTAGTATTTTTGTTATTGAAACATTCGAGCTACAGATCCCAAACCAACTTTCACATGTTCAGGTTATCCTTACTTCAAATTCTTGAAAACGTTTTAAAAATATAAAGTAAAACAATATACATTTGTATTTATTAGCATAACATAACTCACCAATAGTAACTCTTGAATCTTTCAAGTGAGGTACAGCAAACCAATATAATCGCCTTTTATTATTCCCAGCACAAGGTGCACCACTGTAATATGTTCAGGCTATCCTATCTTACATCTACTTACTTCTTGAACTATACCAGTCACCACCATTACTACTGCAGACACTATCACTAGTATAACGTTTTTCATGGCCACCACAGCATTCTGCAGCGATACGCCACCCCATCAGGTTTGGGCTTAGTGGTACTATCATTTGTTTTTCAACAGTTTTTCAACAAGACAATGACCCAACACACCTCCAGGTGTGTAAGGGCTATTTGATCAAGAAGGAGAGTGATGGAGTGCTGCATCAGATGACCTGGCCTCCACAATCCCCCGACCTCAACTCAATTGAGATAGTTTGGGATGAGTCGGATCACAGAGTGAAGGAAAAGCAGCCAACAAGTTCTCAGCATATTGTAACGGTTTTGACTTGAGGTTATTATTTATAGGGGTGCCAGGTAGGTTGTGCCTACCAGAGAAAACATTGGTTTCTCCTTTTAGTTTGGGAGGGAATGAGTCCCATCTGGTCTGTCAAGTCTACACCAATACAAAGGACTTATGTAAACGTCAGGAGGGAAATCAACTTTTCATAAACCCTTAAAACATTGAAAAGAACTTCAAAAACAACTGTATTCTTTTGCGTGGGTTGTATTAGCAACATCAATGGATTACACACACATAATAATATAACACAATGAGTTCTGGTTCCTCCAGAAATGTCCTGTACCTCGGGCCTAAAAAGAGTCCAGCCCGGTAAAGGAGTTCAGTGAACTCAAGTGACTTTTGTCACGCAATGTTTGTCCGTTCATTCCGTGTAGCGTAAACTCAGTATTAAATCATACAATCAATATAACAATTTTACCACAGAACTTTAAAGCGTATCAGCTCTTACTAAGTCCTCAACTACATCTAACTACATAAATCATCACCGTATACATCATATCAAAACAAATGAAATACCGTATACAAACAAGGTGGTAGTCAGTCGGTCAGTCAGACAATCCCCAATAGATCTCCAGCGGAGAAAGGCCACGAAGAATGGAGAGGTGTAGTCCACGGACGCAAAGAGTGGATCCGATCCTGGGTAAACTCTCTCAGGCTACAAAACACACGTTTAACAGCAACAAAACAACCGGAATAGAGAAGCTTCGGGAACACATCCTCAGTCACGTCTCCATCACAAACCCCCCTTTTGCGCAGCTGATGCTGGCTATTTAATTGGGAATTAAAGGGAAAGCACCCTATTGGAAGGAGAAGCACTGAGACGGTTCAGAATAATTCAGGGCCGTCACACACCCCCTCCCCTGGAAAAAGCCGACCATTGCCCTGGAAGGCACATCTTGTTCGGGGAAACCGAGAAAGGTCTCCTCATCACTTTCCTCTACAAAAATGTTCATGACTTTTTGGAGCTCACGCTCCTCAGCCGAGGGGTAACAGGCCTTAAGGCGTGAGACATGGACAACGCGCATATCTTCACCTGTGTCCTCTTTCACCACTCGGTAGTTCAAAGGGCCCATCTGCTCCACAATCCTATATGGTCCTTGCCATTTAGGAGCGAGCTTGGCAGAGAAGAATTGTTCAGCTTTCGAGTAAGGATGAGAGCGAAGCCATACCCGATCACGAAGCTGAAACTGCATGTCTCGTCTGTTCTTATCATAATTTCTCTTCTGCTTGAGTCGAGCCTGGATCATGTTCTTTGAGACTCTCAAGTCATGGAGATGGACTACCTGGTCATAGCAAGCAGCGTCTGGAGTAAGCTGCTGGGGCTGTAGCACCATATCCAAGGGTCCTCGGAGGGGACGACTTAGGTTCAGCTCTGCAGGTGTGACTCCAGTGGACTCTTGCACAGCAGAATTCAGGGCAAATCGAAACTCGTGAAGGTGCTTGTCCCAGTGTTTGTGCTGGGTCCCTACATAGGAAGCAATCATTGTCTTCAAGGTTCGATTTACTCTCTCAGTGAGATTGGTCTGTGGGTGATAGGCCGTGGTCAACTTCTGTCTCAGGTTCCATCTTTGGCAGGTCTCCTCAAAGAGATCAGAGACAAATTGGGAACCTCGATCAGACAGGATGTAATCAGGCACTCCCCAGCGAGTCAGGATCTCTTTCGTAAGGATGTTAGAGACGGTCCTTGCTGTGGCCTGACGCAGGGAAAAGAGTTCCACCCACTTTGAATAATAATCAACAAACACAAGCATGTACACATTCTGATTGGAGCTTCTAGGAAATGGACCCATCAAATCCACTCCTAGCATTTCCCAAGGTCGGGTAACCACCATTTGCTGCAACTTGCCAGCAGGCTTTCTACCTTCTGGTTTGTACATTTGACAAATCTGACAGTTTCGGATGTGTGACTTCACATCCATGCTCAGATGTGGCCAGTACAGTAACGCTTGCAACCGCTTGTAGGTTTTGAACCTGCCCAAATGACCAGCTAATGGGTCTTCATGGAAATGTTGAAGCAGTTGTAGGCGTAGAGTTTCAGGTATGTACAATTGGTAGAGGGTTCTGTGAGGTAGTTGTACAACACGGTAGACTTTGTCTTCCATGATGGTCAGCTTTGTGGTAGGATTGACCATCTTTTCTCCATCTTCCAGGATAGTCTGGTACAAAGCCTGTACTTCTGGATCATCCTGTTGGGCTTTCCATATGGTCTCATCAGAGATGGGAAAGTCTGTTTTGGGCGAGTCTCGACTGCTTGACAGGACAGTAGCACATGTAAAATGAGGGCCACCGTTATCACAAGCAGGAGCCCTGGATAAGGCATCTGGAACAGTGTTGTATTTTCCTTTCCTGTATTCTACTGCAAAGGTGAACTCTTGCAACCGTAGAGCCCATCTTATGAGTCTGGTGCTTGGTTTGTTGGTCTTGAACACCCACACAAGGGAGGAATGGTCAGTGACCACAGTGAAGTCCTTCCCTCCAGGTAGTACCTCCACTTTTCCAAAGCCCAGACAACTGCAAGGCACTCTTGCTCGGTTGTGGAGTAGTTCCGTTCTGCTCCATTCAATGTCCGACTGGCAAACGCTGGCACTTCTTCAGTGCCAAGTCCAGTCTGTTGGACTAGGACAGCACCAAGTCCAACATCACTTGCATCAGTGTAAACAACAAAAGGGGAATCAAAGTTGGGATGACCTAAAATGGGAGGTGTGACGAGGTGTCGTTTCAGGGTTTCAAAGGAGGTCTGGCACTCTGCCGTCCATAGGAATTTCACTCCTTTTCGCTTCAACGCGTTGAGGGGTTCTGCCACCTGGGAGAAGTTCGACACAAACTGATGGTACCATCCAGCCATCCCAAGGAACCGTTGAAGGGCCTTGAGTGTGGTTGGCACAGGAAAATCTTGTACCGCCTTGGTCTTTTCAGGATCCACATGAATGCTGTCGAAAGACACAATATGGCCAAGGAACTTCAGGGAAGTTTGGCAGAAGTTGCTCTTCTTCATATTCACGGTCAGACCAGCTTCTCTTAGCTTGTCCAACACTGCTTGAAGATCTTGAAAGTGTTGTTCTCTGTTCTGGGAGTAGATAATTATATCGTCCAGGTAGACGAAACAGATCTTCCCTTTGAGCTCACCTAACGCAATCTCCATCAGTCTTTGGAAAGTGGCAGGTGCATTCTTTAATCCAAAAGGCATCACCTTAAAGGAAAACAAGCCCTCAGCACAGACAAAAGCAGTCTTGTCCTTGCTTTCCTGGTCCATCTCAACTTGCCAATAACCACTATTGAGGTCAAGGGTAGTGAACACAACAGCGCCAGACAATGACTCCAGGATCTCGTGGATGGTAGGAAGAGGATAGGCATCAGTCTGGGAAACATTGTTGGTCTTCCTATAGTCCACACAAAATCTAAGACCACCAGTCCTTTTTGGGATGAGGACAACAGGAGCAGCCCAAGGAGAGGAGGAATGTTCTATTATATCTTGTGTTAACATATCATTAATGAGTCCCTTTTGGATGATTAGCTTCGCTGGGGACAAACGATATGGCTTTTGCTTGATCGGCATTTCCTGTGTAAGGAATATTTTGTGCTTCAGGAGCCCGGTGCGTCCTAGCCTTGAAGTACATACATCAGCATTATTCTGCAGCTGTTCCAACAGCCTTAACTCCTCTGGATGTTCCAGCTGAGCTCTTCTTACAGCCTGTAAAAGGAGATCGTCAGAAGGATTATCAAGGGTTAGTGGTAACGGAGCAACGGCAGAGAAGACTGCCACATTTGAACCCCAATCATGTAACTTCGTAGCTTCTGATTGGAAGAAATGCTTCTTGCTCGGATTGTATGGAAACCAGTAGCAATTGTGTGCGATATCAATCTGGACACCACTGAAGTACATGAAATCAATTCCCAACACGACAGGAAAAGCAAGGTTCTTGGTTTGTAGGATAACCGAAGGAATCATATAGGAGCGGTTACACAGGCGGAACTCTACCTCACTCCATCCAAGTGGTCGTTTAGCCTCACCATCAGCCAGATAGAGTGGACCTTCTGTCCACGGCTTCAAGTTGTATTGCGGACCTTTAACCTCCTTCCACAGTTTCTCATTGAGCAGTGTGTAGGATGACCCGGTGTCCAGGATGGCTCTTCCTGTCCATGGGCCTCTGGATGTCGATGGGGGGGGCGTAGGCAGTGACTCTTGGGATTTCAGCTCTGGTTAAAGCACCCAGAGAAGGATGGTCATTCCTGCGAAGAGAGTTAGGTGTGTTGGCCTGTTGTGATTTGTGGTTTCTGGAAGGGTTTTCTTGATACGGTCTTGGACATGTAGCTGAAGAATGTCCCTTTTGGTTACATCTCCAACAGAACATGAGAGGGGTCTTGGCTGGAGACTCTAGCTGTTGTTGATGGTCTGTCTTGGGTAACTGTTTGGGTGTCTGTTTCTTTCTTTGGTCATATTGCTGTTGGCATTCTCTGTCCTTCTCAAACTGCTGTCCCAAGCGAACCAGTCCATCGACAGTGGTGACTCGTTCTCGGAGTTGACTGGCTAGTAGTGGGTTGATGTTCTTCAAAATCAATTTAATGACCTCTTCCTCCTCAATGCCAGGTTTCCACCTTCTGCACAGGGAGTGGTAACCGTATGCAAAGTCACGGATACCCTCTTTCTCGCTTTGCACTCGATTCCTGACTCTGTCTGCCAGCTCATCTGTGTAGTCCTCAGACAGAAATGCAGAGGAAAACTTGGCCTCAAAGTCAGCCCAGGAGGTAGTGGTGAGACGTGCCACATCCCACCAGTCTCGAGCTGTCCCATGCAACACATTCCTCAATGTGGCAAGGAGTTCTTCGTCAGCCAGGGGATTGAGGGCAAGAAAGTCACGACATCTTTCTAGGTACATTAGCGGATCCGGACTGTCATCTTTTTTCCCAAAGGTGGGAAATTGCAATTTAATGTGCATCGCCCCCACATGACGTCTACTCAATTCACCATGAACAAACGAGCTAGGAGGGATTGAGGAAGTAGAGGGGGAGGGCGTTATCGGACAATGAAAATTAACACCAGGATGCATGGTGGATTGCATCCTGCAAGGGGTGGTTGTAGCATGGCCTTGTCTTGGCTCTTCAGAGGTGCCAGCTTGGCCCTCAGTGGTCTGAACAGAAGTGGACACTAGAGAAACTCTGTGTAAGGAGTTGTGCCTAATGGAGGCCATGTCCACAGACACGTCCTCCAACATTTTAATACAATTAGAGAGCTCTGTTTGCAAGTGGTCTACAGTGTTAACCATGGGAGAAAAAACAGAATTAACGTCCTTGAGGACCTCAGTGTGATGATGTTGCAGGCGCCATTGGAGAGTGGCAGTGAGTTGGTTTCGTTGGTAGTCAAACTGCCTGTCCATGGCACCAGTAATTTCCCGTCTTCCACTCTCACTGAGCTCTGTCAGTGTGTGGGTTAGAGTGTTCAGTGAGTTTCTGAATTCCATTGCACTCTGTTGTTGCTCTTCCCTCAGACATTTGAATTTATCGTGGATAAGAGTTTGGAGATGTTGTTGAGTCCGACGAATATCAAGGATGTCACCTTGAAGTTGTAAAACTACAACCTCTGGAGATAAACCAGACAATGGAGGAAGATTGGGTGTCAGATGGAGGGCTGGCTCAGTACTTTCACACAGATCCATGTCAATAAGTGAGTAACTGGTTAGACCTCCTGTGGCCTGTGGTCCAGACCGAGCATTCAGATTCCCAGGGCTCTGGCCCAAATCAACTCCATTATCTCCATTCCCATTATGATTTGTGTTGTCAGCTTGATGGTCAGAATGGCCCTGTGTATTCCCATTGACAGGTATGAAATGGATGAGCACATTATCTTGGGGTGAATCCATTGTTTTAATTCCACACAAAATATTTGCTTTGGTTAGTTCTCAATGTTGAGCTGTCCCATCTGGGGTGCCATTTTTTATGTAACGGTTTTGACTTGAGGTTATTATTTATAGGGGTGCCAGGTAGGTTGTGCCTACCAGAGAAAACATTGGTTTCTCCTTTTAGTTTGGGAGGGAATGAGTCCCATCTGGTCTGTCAAGTCTACACCAATACAAAGGACTTATGTAAACGTCAGGAGGGAAATCAACTTTTCATAAACCCTTAAAACATTGAAAAGAACTTCAAAAACAACTGTATTCTTTTGCGTGGGTTGTATTAGCAACATCAATGGATTACACACACATAATAATATAACACAATGAGTTCTGGTTCCTCCAGAAATGTCCTGTACCTCGGGCCTAAAAAGAGTCCAGCCCGGTAAAGGAGTTCAGTGAACTCAAGTGACTTTTGTCACGCAATGTTTGTCCGTTCATTCCGTGTAGCGTAAACTCAGTATTAAATCATACAATCAATATAACAATTTTACCACAGAACTTTAAAGCGTATCAGCTCTTATTAAGTCCTCAACTACATCTAACTACATAAATCATCACCGTATACATCATATCAAAACAAATGAAATACCGTATACAAAAAAGGTGGTAGTCAGTCGGTCAGTCAGACAATCCGCCAATAGCCACGGACGCAAAGAGTGGATCCGATCCTGGGTAAACTCTCTCAGGCTACAAAACACACGTTTAACAGCAACAAAACAACCGGAATAGAGAAGCTTCGGGAACACATCCTCAGTCACGTCTCCATTGCGCAGCTGATGCTGACTATTTAATTGGGAATTAAAGAGAAAGCACCCTATTGGAAGGAGAAGCACTGAGACGGTTCAGAATAATTCAGGGCCGTCACAATATGTGGGAACTCCTTCAAGACTGTTGAAAAAGCATTCCAGGTGAAACTCGTTGAGAGAATGCCAACACAACTGATTGGCTCAAACGCATTAAGAAGGTACGAAATTCCACAAATTAACTTTGAAGAAGGCACACCTGTTAATTGAAATGCATTCCATGTGACTATCTCATGAAGCTGGTTGAAAGAATGCCAAGAGTGTGCAAATCTGTCATCATGCCACAGGGTGGTTATTTGAATAATCTCAAATATATTTTGATTTGTTTAACACTTTTTTGGTTACTACATGATTCCATATGTGTTATGTCATAGTTTGATGTCTTCATTATTATTCTACAATGTAGAAAATAGTAATACTAAGAAAAACCCTTTAATGAGTAGGTGTTCTAAAACTTTTAACCGGTAGAGTATTTCATTCATTATTATTTTTGATAATCTATAATGACTACATTAGTTAAATTAACTTCATTAATTATAATATTTGATCACTATGATGACTACAATAATTACAATTAGAGTGACTGATCATCTATGATGACTCTAATATTTGCATTAGTATGTTTGGTCATTTATGATGTTTGCAATAGTTACATTTTTATGTTTTATAATTTATGAATCCTACAATAGTTAACCTTAAAATATGTTTATGTTTAATAATCTATGACTACAATAGTTAACCCTAATCCATTATTATGTTTAATAATCTATGACTACAATAGTTAACCCTAATCCATTATTATGTTGAATAATCTATGACTACAATAGTTAACCCTAATCCATTATTATGTTTAATAATCTATGACTACAATAGTTAACCCTAATCCATTATTATGTTTAATAATATATGACTACAATAGTTAACCCTAATCCATTATTATGTTTAATAATCTATGACTACAATAGTTAACCCTAACCCATTATAATGTTTAATAATCTATGACTACAATAGTTAACCCTAATCCATTATTATGTTTAATAATCTATGACTACAATAGTTAACCCTAACCCATTATTATGTTTAATAATCTATGACTACAATAGTTAACCCTAATCCATTATTATGTTTAATAATCTATGACTACAATAGTTAACCCTAACCCATTATTATGTTTAATAATATATGACTACAATAGTTAACAATAATCCATTATTATGTTTAATAATCTATGACTACAATAGTTAACCCTAATCCATTATTATGTTTAATAATCTATGACTACAATAGTTAACCCTAACCCATTATTATGTTTAATAATCCATGACTACAATAGTTAACCCTAATCCATTATTATGTTTAATAATCCATGACTACAATAGTTAACCCTAACCCATTATTATGTTTAATAATATATGACTACAATAGTTAACCCTAATCCATTATTATGTTTAATAATCTATGACTACAATAGTTCGAATTAGAGAAAGACTGTATGAAATCAAAGCAAATATATGTTTTCCTAATTTCTCTTTTCATTTCAAAAAGTAAAAGAACAGAAAAAATAGGAAAATCTGAACGTTTCCCCATCAGCTGTGGTGTTGTTTTCCAGACCCTAACCCTTCCAGTGAGTCTGATGTTTAGTGGTAGTGACATGGAGGTCAGTTGTTCCAGGATAGGATCCTCTGAACGTTTCCCCATCAGCTGTGGTGTTGTTTTCCAGACCCCAACCCTCCCAGTGAGTCTGATGTTTAGTGGTAGTGACATGGAGGTCAGTTGTTCCAGGATAGGAACCTCTGAACGTTTCCCCATCAGCTGTGGTGTTGTTTTCCAGACCCTAACCCTAACCCTTCCAGTGAGTCTGATGTTTAGTGGTAGTGACATGGAGGTCAGTTGTTCCAGGATAGGATCCTCTGAACGTTTCCCCATCAGCTGTGGTGTTGTTTTCCAGACCCTAACCCTTCCAGTGAGTCTGATGTTTAGTGGTAGTGATATGGAGGTCAGTTGTTCCAGGATAGGAACCTCTGAACGTTTCCACATCAGCTGTGGTGTTGTTTTCCAGACCCTAACCCTTCCAGTGAGTCTGATGTTTAGTGGTAGTGATATGGAGGTCAGTTGTTCCAGGATAGGAACCTCTGAACGTTTCCCCATCAGCTGTGGTGTTGTTTTCCAGACCCTAACCCTAACCCTCCCAGTGAGTCTGATGTTTAGTGGTAGTGACATGGAGGTCAGTTGTTCCAGGATAGGAACCTCTGAACGTTTCCCCATCAGCTGTGGTGTTGTTTTCCAGACCCTAACCCTAACCCTTCCAGTGAGTCTGATGTTTAGTGGTAGTGACATGGAGGTCAGTTGTTCCAGGATAGGAACCTCTGAACGTTTCCCCATCAGCTGTGGTGTTGTTTTCCAGACCCTAACCCTAACCCTTCCAGTGAGTCTGATGTTTAGTGGTAGTGACATGGAGGTCAGTTGTTCCAGGATAGGAACCTCTGAACGTTTCCCCATCAGCTGTGGTGTTGTTTTCCAGACCCCAACCCTTCCAGTGAGTCTGATGTTTAGTGGTAGTGATATGGAGGTCAGTTGTTCCAGGATAGGAACCTCTGAACGTTTCCCCATCAGCTGTGGTGTTGTTTTCCAGACCCTAACCCTAACCCTTCCAGTGAGTCTGATGTTTAGTGGTAGTGACATGGAGGTCAGTTGTTCCAGGATAGGAACCTCTGAACGTTTCCCCATCAGCTGTGGTGTTGTTTTCCAGACCCTAACCCTAACCCTTCCAGTGAGTCTGATGTTTAGTGGTAGTGACATGGAGGTCAGTTGTTCCAGGATAGGAACCTCTGAACGTTTCCCCATCAGCTGTGGTGTTGTTTTCCAGACCCTAACCCTAACCCTCCCAGTGAGTCTGATGTTTAGTGGTAGTGACATGGAGGTCAGTTGTTCCAGGATAGGAACCTCTGAACGTTTCCCCATCAGCTGTGGTGTTGTTTTCCAGACCCTAACCCTAACCCTTCCAGTGAGTCTGATGTTTAGTGGTAGTGACATGGAGGTCAGTTGTTCCAGGATAGGAACCTCTGAACGTTTCCCCATCAGCTGTGGTGTTGTTTTCCAGACCCTAACCCTAACCCTTCCAGTGAGTCTGATGTTTAGTGGTAGTGACATGGAGGTCAGTTGTTCCAGGATAGGAACCTCTGAACGTTTCCCCATCAGCTGTGGTGTTGTTTTCCAGACCCCAACCCTTCCAGTGAGTCTGATGTTTAGTGGTAGTGATATGGAGGTCAGTTGTTCCAGGATAGGAACCTCTGAACGTTTCCCCATCATCTGTGGTGTTGTTTTCCAGACCCTAACCCTAACCCTTCCAGTGAGTCTGATGTTTAGTGGTAGTGACATGGAGGTCAGTTGTTCCAGGATAGGAACCTCTGAACGTTTCCCCATCAGCTGTGGTGTTGTTTTCCAGACCCTAACCCTAACCCTTCCAGTGAGTCTGATGTTTAGTGGTAGTGACATGGAGGTCAGTTGTTCCAGGATAGGAACCTCTGAACGTTTCCCCATCAGCTGTGGTGTTGTTTTCCAGACCCCAACCCTTCCAGTGAGTCTGATGTTTAGTGGTAGTGATATGGAGGTCAGTTGTTCCAGGATAGGAACCTCTGAACGTTTCCCCATCAGCTGTGGTGTTGTTTTCCAGACCCTAACCCTAACCCTTCCAGTGAGTCTGATGTTTAGTGGTAGTGACATGGAGGTCAGTTGTTCCAGGATAGGAACCTCTGAACGTTTCCCCATCAGCTGTGGTGTTGTTTTCCAGACCCTAACCCTAACCCTCCCAGTGAGTCTGATGTTTAGTGGTAGTGACATGGAGGTCAGTTGTTCCAGGATAGGAACCTCTGAACGTTTCCACATCAGCTGCGGTGTTGTTTTCCAGACCCTAACACTAACCCTCCCAGTGAGTCTGATGTTTAGTGGTAGTGACATGGAGGTCAGTTGTTCCAGGATAGGAACCTCTGAACGTTTCCCCATCAGCTGCGGTGTTGTTTTCCAGACCCTAACCCTAACCCTTCCAGTGAGTCTGATGTTTAGTGGTAGTGACATGGAGGTCAGTTGTTCCAGGATAGGAACCTCTGAACATTTCCCCATCTGCTGTGGTGTTGTTTTCCAGACCCTAACCCTTCCAGTGAGTCTGATGTTTAGTGGTAGTGACATGGAGGTCAGTTGTTCCAGGATAGGATCCTCTGAACATTTCCCCATCAGCTGTGGTGTTGTTTTCCAGACCCTAACCCTAACCCTTCCAGTGAGTCTGATGTTTAGTGGTAGTGACATGGAGGTCAGTTGTTCCAGGATAGGAACCTCTGAACGTTTCCCCATCAGCTGTGGTGTTGTTTTCCAGACCCTAACCCTAACCCTTCCAGTGAGTCTGATGTTTAGTGGTAGTGACATGGAGGTCAGTTGTTCCAGGATAGGAACCTCTGAACGTTTCCCCATCAGCTGTGGTGTTGTTTTCCAGACCCCAACCCTTCCAGTGAGTCTGATGTTTAGTGGTAGTGATATGGAGGTCAGTTGTTCCAGGATAGGAACCTCTGAACGTTTCCCCATCAGCTGTGGTGTTGTTTTCCAGACCCTAACCCTAACCCTTCCCGTGAGTCTGATGTTTAGTGGTAGTGACATGGAGGTCAGTTGTTCCAGGATAGGATCCTCTGAACGTTTCCCCATCAGCTGTGGTGTTGTTTTCCAGACCCTAACCCTTCCAGTGAGTCTGATGTTTAGTGGTAGTGATATGGAGGTCAGTTGTTCCAGGATAGGAACCTCTGAACGTTTCCCCATCAGCTGTGGTGTTGTTTTCCAGACCCTAACCCTAACCCTTCCAGTGAGTCTGATGTTTAGTGGTAGTGACATGGAGGTCAGTTGTTCCAGGATAGGAACCTCTGAACGTTTCCCCATCAGCTGTGGTGTTGTTTTCCAGACCCTAACCCTAACCCTTCCAGTGAGTCTGATGTTTAGTGGTAGTGACATGGAGGTCAGTTGTTCCAGGATAGGAACCTCTGAACGTTTCCCCATTAGCTGTGGTGTTGTTTTCCAGACCCCAACCCTTCCAGTGAGTCTGATGTTTAGTGGTAGTGACATGGAGGTCAGTTGTTCCAGGATAGGAACCTCTGAACGTTTCCCCATCAGCTGTGGTGTTGTTTTCCAGACCCTAACCCTAACCCTTCCAGTGAGTCTGATGTTTAGTGGTAGTGACATGGAGGTCAGTTGTTCCAGGATAGGAACCTCTGAACGTTTCCCCATCAGCTGTGGTGTTGTTTTCCAGACCCTAACCCTAACCCTCCCAGTGAGTCTGATGTTTAGTGGTAGTGACATGGAGGTCAGTTGTTCCAGGATAGGAACCTCTGAACGTTTCCACATCAGCTGCGGTGTTGTTTTCCAGACCCTAACACTAACCCTCCCAGTGAGTCTGATGTTTAGTGGTAGTGACATGGAGGTCAGTTGTTCCAGGATAGGAACCTCTGAACGTTTCCCCATCAGCTGCGGTGTTGTTTTCCAGACCCTAACCCTAACCCTTCCAGTGAGTCTGATGTTTAGTGGTAGTGACATGGAGGTCAGTTGTTCCAGGATAGGATCCTCTGAACATTTCCCCATCAGCTGTGGTGTTGTTTTCCAGACCCTAACCCTTCCAGTGAGTCTGATGTTTAGTGGTAGTGATATGGAGGTCAGTTGTTCCAGGATAGGAACCTCTGAACGTTTCCCCATCAGCTGCGGTGTTGTTGTCCAGACCCTAACCCTAACCCTTCCAGTGAGTCTGATGTTTAGTGGTAGTGACATGGAGGTCAGTTGTTCCAGGATAGGATCCTCTGAACGTTTCCCCATCAGCTGTGGTGTTGTTTTCCAGACCCTAACCCTTCCAGTGAGTCTGATGTTTAGTGGTAGTGATATGGAGGTCAGTTGTTCCAGGATAGGAACCTCTGAACGTTTCCCCATCAGCTGTGGTGTTGTTTTCCAGACCCTAACCCTAACCCTTCCAGTGAGTCTGATGTTTAGTGGTAGTGACATGGAGGTCAGTTGTTCCAGGATAGGAACCTCTGAACGTTTCCCCATCAGCTGTGGTGTTGTTTTCCAGACCCTAACCCTAACCCTCCCAGTGAGTCTGATGTTTAGTGGTAGTGACATGGAGGTCAGTTGTTCCAGGATAGGAACCTCTGAACGTTTCCCCATCAGCTGTGGTGTTGTTTTCCAGACCCTAACCCTAACCCTCCCAGTGAGTCTGATGTTTAGTGGTAGTGACATGGAGGTCACTTGTTCCAGGATAGGAACCTCTGAACGTTTCCCCATCAGCTGTGGTGTTGTTTTCCAGACCCTAACCCTAACCCTTCCAGTGAGTCTGATGTTTAGTGGTAGTGACATGGAGGTCAGTTGTTCCAGGATAGGAACCTCTGAACGTTTCCCCATCAGCTGTGGTGTTGTTTTCCAGACCCTAACCCTTCCAGTGAGTCTGATGTTTAGTGGTAGTGATATGGAGGTCAGTTGTTCCAGGATAGGAACCTCTGAACGTTTCCCCATCAGCTGTGGTGTTGTTTTCCAGACCCTAACCCTCCCAGTGAGTCTGATGTTTAGTGGTAGTGATATGGAGGTCAGTTGTTCCAGGATAGGAACCTCTGAACGTTTCCCCATCAGCTGTGGTGTTGTTTTCCAGACCCTAACCCTAACCCTCCCAGTGAGTCTGATGTTTAGTGGTAGTGACATGGAGGTCAGTTGTTCCAGGATAGGAACCTCTGAACGTTTCCCCATCAGCTGTGGTGTTGTTTTCCAGACCCTAACCCTAACCCTCCCAGTGAGTCTGATGTTTAGTGGTAGTGACATGGAGGTCAGTTGTTCCAGGATAGGAACCTCTGAACGTTTCCACATCAGCTGTGGTGTTGTTTTCCAGACCCTAACCCTTCCAGTGAGTCTGACGTTTAGTGGTAGTGACATGGAGGTCAGTTGTTCCAGGATAGGATCCTCTGAACGTTTCCCCATCAGCTGTGGTGTTGTTTTCCAGACCCTAACCCTTCCAGTGAGTCTGATGTTTAGTGGTAGTGACATGGAGGTCAGTTGTTCCAGGATAGGAACCTCTGAACGTTTCCCCATCAGCTGTGGTGTTGTTTTCCAGACCCTAACCCTTCCAGTGAGTCTGATGTTTAGTGGTAGTGATATGGAGGTCAGTTGTTCCAGGATAGGAACCTCTGAACGTTTCCACATCAGCTGTGGTGTTGTTTTCCAGACCCTAACCCTAACCCTCCCAGTGAGTCTGATGTTTAGTGGTAGTGATATGGAGGTCAGTTGTTCCAGGATAGGAACCTCTGAACGTTTCCCCATCAGCTGTGGTGTTGTTTTCCAGACCCTAACCCTAACCCTCCCAGTGAGTCTGATGTTTAGTGGTAGTGACATGGAGTACAGTTGTTCCAGGATAGGAACCTCTGAACGTTTCCCCATCAGCTGTGGTGTTGTTTTCCAGACCCTAACCCTAACCCTCCCAGTGAGTCTGATGTTTAGTGGTAGTGACATGGAGGTCAGTTGTTCCAGGATAGGAACCTCTGAACGTTTCCCCATCAGCTGTGGTGTTGTTTTCCAGACCCTAACCCTAACCCTCCCAGTGAGTCTGATGTTTAGTGGTAGTGACATGGAGGTCAGTTGTTCCAGGATAGGAACCTCTGAACGTTTCCACATCAGCTGTGGTGTTGTTTTCCAGACCCTAACCCTTCCAGTGAGTCTGACGTTTAGTGGTAGTGACATGGAGGTCAGTTGTTCCAGGATAGGATCCTCTGAACGTTTCCACATCAGCTGTGGTGTTGTTTTCCAGACCCTAACCCTAACCCTTCCAGTGAGTCTGATGTTTAGTGGTAGTGACATGGAGGTCAGTTAATCCAGGATAGGAACCTCTGAACGTTTCCACATCAGCTGTGGTGTTGTTTTCCAGACCCTAACCCTTCCAGTGAGTCTGATGTTTAGTGGTAGTGACATGGAGGTCAGTTGTTCCAGGATAGGATCCTCTGAACGTTTCCACATCAGCTGTGGTGTTGTCTTTCAGATGTTATTTTGTTTTCCTGCAGAACAGCTTGCAATGAAAAATGCAATGGTTGCTAAGTGGCTAATGCATTTTGTCAGTCTCGGATTGGGCCCATGAAAAATTAACAATAGAAATAATTAATTTTGATTGGTGCCTACGGTGGTAGGAACTTGTGTTGTGCGTACTAAGTTATTCATGCCCATGCAAATTCCTATTTCAATTACACCGCGAATACCGTCGCTGCATGTTCTATAAATTGTGTAAAACTTTTAGCTTATGTTCCTGTATGTAGTCATTATGATATGCTTCTCTGCACATTGTAACGTTGTAATAGTTTTTATTTTAAAGTTCTACCACGTCATCTAATATGCATATAACCAGAGGTAAACAAGCTTCATTTTGTAACTATTAATCGTCACCTTATTCCTGCCATGTTAGAATGTCACACTAACATCCTGGTTTTGTTTGCAGCCTCCTGAACTGCTCTGTGCTCTAATGATGGTGTACTGATTGTAGGGCTGGAGTCAACACAAACTAATTGTCATTTAGTTTAATGTTACATCCAGGTCTCTCTCTGCCTCCACGTGTTTATTATTTCACCAATGACCGTGTTGTACATGTGGTCCTCTACAGGTCTCTTCATGTTTTACTGTTGCTTTCAGTAGTGATATAGGAGAAAACAGCCTCTCAGCTCTGGACTGGTTTACGTAGTATTTGCATGTCTTTCACAACAACAAAACATTGGGCGACAAAAATTATTTCACTAGGAACTTGGAGAGTTGTTTTGTGTATTGTGTTTTAAATGTCCCACTGGATTCATATGCCTGAGTAAAGAGATGAGTAGAATGCACATTGTTATGTGAACAATGAGAAACAGGAACTCACCAGAAAGCAGACTGCTACAGCATGTGGCTATGTGATCAACAGTTAAGGTTAGTGATGAAGAGTAAGGGTTAAGGTTGTGTGATCAACAGTTAGTGATGAATAGTAAGGGTTATGGTTGTGTGATCAACAGTTAGTGATGAAGAATAAGGGTTATGGTTGTGTGATCAACAGTTAGAGTTAAGTTTAGGGTTAGGGTTAGCATCAGTTTCCCACTCCCTCTCCAGCTGAGCCAGGCTCCACAGACATTCCTCCTCCTCCTCTCCTCTTCCTCCTCTTGGTATCCTGAAAGCCAACATGCAGTCTGACAACAAATGGATATAAACAACGGAATATGTTTCTCTTCACTCAACACATATTACTAATGGATAGTCTGTTTGTTGCATAGCATAAATACTGCACCATCCATCCATTTGTAACTTGCACCAAACATTTGGGAACATATGAAATATGAATCATCATTTATAATGGTCCTTTGTGCTGCTGTTGCACTGGTCTGGAGGGACAGCATTGTTCTCTATGAGACTACCTACATTGAAAAGCTTTCTGTGGGGATTTCTCCTGCTACAAAGAAAATACATTGAATCTGACACTGTGGCTGTAATTAGGCTGCTTGTATATTTTATTGACGAGCCAGAGAGGGAAGAGAGGAAAGAAGAGGGAGAAGAGAGGGAGAATGGAGGAGGAGAGAGGAGAGGAGAGGAGAGAGGGGATGAGGAGGGGATGAGAGGAGAGAGAAGAGAGGAGCAGAGAGGGGAGGAGGGGGGAGGAGAACAGAGAGGGAAGAAAGGAGGAGAGAGGGGAGGAGGAGGGGATGAAAGGAAAGAGAAAAGCTAGGAGGAGAGAGGGGATGAGGGGGAGAGGAGAGAGAGAAGAGAGAAGGAAAGAGAGGAGGAGGGGAGACCCAGGAGGACTGGCCTGCATCTTGCTCAATAAGGTAGCAACAGCATTGCCACCCAGGGAGGGATCTGTTTAGAACCAGCAACATGCAGTGAGAGGGGAGGGAGGGGGGAGGAGGGCAACACTGTGTTGGGGGGGCAGGTGAGAGGCACCATACTAACACTGTTGGGGGGGGCATTCTTTATTTAAAGGGGGAGATCAAGCTGATCGAAAGTGTTATAGGCCAATTTCTATTTTGCCCTGTTGATCAAAAGTGTTGTAAAAACTTGTCAATAATCAACTGACCGGCTTTCTTGATGTTTATAGTATTATCTCCTAAATGATGTCACCGTTGCCTGTACTGCTATTTTAATTAACTTGGCCAAAGCTTTCGATACAGTAGACCATTCCATACTTGTGGGCCAGCTAAGGTGTGTTGCTGTCTCAGAGGGGACTTTGGCCTGGTTTGCTAACTACCTCTCCCAAAGAGTGCAGTGTATAAAGTCAGAACATCTGCTGTCTTAGCCACTGCCTGTCCCCAAGGGAGCACCCCAAGGCTTGATCCTAGGTCCCACGCTCTTCTCAATTTACATCAACAACATAGCTCAGGTAGTAGGAAGCGCTCTCATCCAGTTATATGTAGATGATACAGTCGTATACTCAGCTGGCCCCTCCCCGGATTTTGTGTTAACCTTTCTAACGCACGCAGGGGTTCCGCTAGCGGAACACCTCGACAACCTTCCACTGAAAAGGCAGCGCGCAAAATTCAAAAATATTTTGGGGAAATATGTAACTTTCACACATTAACAAGTCCAATACAGCAAATGAAAGATAAACACCTTGTTAATCTACCCATTGTGTCCGATTTAAAAAAATGCTTTAAATCAAAATCAAATCAAATGTATTTATAAAGCCCTTCGTACATCAGCTGATATCTCAAAGTGCTGTACAGAAACCCAGCCTAAAACCACAAACAGCAAGCAATGCAGGTATAGAAGCACGGTGGCTAGGAAAAACTCCCTAGAAAGGCCAAAACCTAGGAAGAAACCTAGAGAGGAACCAGGCCATGCGGGGTGGCCAGTCCTCTTCTGGCTGTGCCGGGTGGAGATTATAACAGAACATGGCCAAGATGTTCAAATGTTCATAAATTACCAGCATGGTCGAAAAATAATAAGGCAGAACAGTTGAAACTGGAGCAGCAGCACGGTCAGGTGGACTGGGGACAGCAAGGAGTCATCATGTCAGGTATTCCTGGGGCATGGTCCTAGTGCTCAGGTCCTCCGAGAGAGAAAAAGAAAGAGAGAAGGAGAGAACGCACACTTAGATTCACACAGGACACCGAATAGGACAGGAGAAGTACTCCAGATATAACAAACTGACCCTAGCCCCCCGACACATAAACTACTGCAGCATAAATACTGGAGGCTGAGACAGGAGGGGTCAGGAGACACTGTGGCCCCATCCAAGGACACCCCCGGACAGGGCCAAACAGGAAGGATATAACCCCACCCACTTTGCCAAAGCACAGCACCCACACCACTAGAGGGATATCTTCAACCACCAACTTACCATCCTGAGACAAGGCCGAGTATAGCCCACAAAGATCTCCGCCATAGCACAACCCAAGGGGGGGCGCCAACCCAGACAGGATGACCACATCAGTGAATCAACCCACTCAGGTGACGCACCCCTTCCCGGGACGGCATGAGAGAGCCCCAGTAAGCCAGTGACTAAGCCCCTGTAATAGGGTTAGAGGCAGAGAATCCCAGTGGAAAGAGGGGAACCGGCCAGGCAGAGACAGCAAAGGCGGTTCGTTGCTCCAGAGCCTTTCCGTTCACCTTCACACTCCTGGGCCAGACTACACTCAATCATATGACCCACTGAAGAGATGAGTCTTCAGTAAAGACTTAAAGGTTGAGACCGAGTTTGCGTCTCTGACATGGGTAGGCAGACCGTTCCATAAAAATGGAGCTCTATAGGAGAAAGCCCAGCCTCCAGCTGTTTGCTTAGAAATTCTAGGGACAATTAGGAGGCTTGCGTCTTGTGACCGTAGCGTACATGTAGGTATGTACGGCAGGACCAAATCAGAGAGATAGGTAGGAGCAAGCCCATATAATGCTTTGTAGGTTAGCAGTAAAACCTTGAAATCAGCCCTTGCTTTGACAGGAAGCCAATGTAGGGGGGCTAGCACTGGAGTAATATGATCAATTTTTTTGGTTCTAGTCAGGATTCTAGCAGCCGTATTTAGCACTAACTGAAGTTTATTTAGTGCTTTATCCGGGTAGCCGGAAAGGAGAGCATTGCAGTAGTCTAACCTAGAAGTGACAAAAGCATGGATTAATTTTTCTGCATCATTTTTGGACAGAATGTTTCAGATTTTTGCAATGTTACGTAGATGGAAAAAAGCTGTCCTTGAAATGGTCTTGATATGTTCTTCAAAAGAGAGATCAGGGTCCAGAGTAACGCCGAGGTCCTTCACAGTTTTATTTGAGACGACTGTACAACCATTAAGATTAAGATTTACAGCTAAAGCACAAGATATGATTGTTAGATCACCGCCAAGTTGAAAAAACACAGCCATTTTTCCAAAGATAGGAGTCACAAAAGCAGAAAGAGAGATAAAATGTATCACTAACCTTTGATGATCTTCATCAGATGACACTCATAGGACATCATGTTACACAATACATGTATGTTTTGTTTGATAATGTGCATATTTATATCCAAAAATCTCAGTTTACATTGGTGCCTTACGTGCAGTAATGTTTTGATTCCAAAACATCTGGTGATTTTCACAGAAATACTCATAATAAACATTGATAAAAGATGCAAGTGTTATTCACAGAATTAAAAATAGACTTATCCTCTATTTAAACGCTGTGTCAGATTTTTCATTTAAAAATGTAATTGTCTGAAGAAAAGCATTGGAACGGGAGCTAACTCTCTCGGGAGCGCGCGTCATTAGACCGAGGCTCTCTGCCAGACCACTCACCCAAATAGCTCCTATGAGCCCCTCCTTTATAGTAGAATCCTCAAAACAGGTTCTAAAGACAGTGACATCTAGTGGAAGCCCTAGGAAGTGCAAGCACTTCCATAACTATCAGGGATTTAAATAGGCACTGTTTTGAAATTCAACTTCTCACTTCCTGTTTGGATTTCTTCTCAGGGTTTTGCCTGCCATATGAGTTCTGTTATACTCACAGACATCATTCAAACAGTTTTAGAAACTTCAGCGTGTTTTCTATCCAATACTATGCATATATTAGCATCTGGGACAGAGTAGGAGGCAGTTCAGTTTGGGCACGCAATTCATCCGAAAATGCTGCCCTCTACCCCAAAAGGTTAACAAAGTAAATTTGAGAACAAGGCTACCTAAATTCTATCAGCATATTGTTGTAGTATTTGCGCTGGCAAAACACTGGATCGCTGCTACTGTAACTTCCGCAATGCATACAAGGCCCTCCCCCGCCTTCCTCTCAGAAAATCTAACCATGACTCAATTTTGCTCCTCCTTCCTATAGGTAGAAACTCATACAGGATGTGTATATTCAATGCTGGTCTGACGAATCGGAATCCATGCTTCAAGATTGTTTTGATCGCGCGAAATGGGACATGTTCCGGGTAGCCTCAGAGAATAATATTGATTTATACGCTGATTCAGTGAGTGAGTTTATAAAGAAGTGCATAGGAGATGTTGTACCTACCCAAACCAGAAACCGTGGATAGTTAGCGGCTTTTGAACCAAGCTGAAAGCGCAAACCACCTTATTGAACCATGGAAATATGACTGGGAATATGGCTGATTACAAACAGTTTACAGTTATTCTCTCCACAATGCATTCAAACCACTCCATGTCAACCATAGATATCAGACCGCTAGAATATCAGACCACTAGATACCACTCCATGTCAACTAAAGATATCAGACCTCTACAATATCAGACCACTAAATACCACTACATGTCAACCATAGATATCAGACCACTAGATACCACTCCATGTCAACTATAGATATCAGACCACTAGATTCCATTCCATGTCAACTATAGATATCAGACCACTAGAATATCAGACCATTAGATACCACTCCATGTCAACTATAGATATCAGACCACTACATACCATTCCATGTCAACTATAGATATCAGACCACTAGAATATCAGACCCCTAGATACCACTCCATGTCAACTATAGATATCAGACCACTAGATACCACTCCATGTCAACTATAGATATCAGACCACTAGATACCACTGCATGTCAACTATAGATATCAGACCCCTAGATACCACTCCATGTCAACTATAGATATCAGACCACTAGATACCACTGCATGACAACTATAGATATCAGACCACTAGATACCACTGCATGACAACTATAGATATCAGACTACTAGAATATCAGACCACTAGATACCACTCCATGTCATCTATAGATATCAGACCACCAGAATATCAGACCACTAGATACCACTCCATGTCAACAATAGATATCAGACCACTAGAATATCTGACTACTAGATACCACTCCATGTCAACCATAGATATCAGACCACTAGATACCACTCCATGTCAACCATAGATATCAGACCACTAGAATATCAGACCACTAGATACCACTCCATGTCAACCATATATTTCAGACCTCTAGAACATCAGACCACTAGAATATCAGACCACTAGATACCACTCCATGTCAACCATAGATTTCAGACCTCTAGAACATCAGACCACTAGAATATCAGACCACGAGATACCACTCCATGTCAACCATAGATTTCAGACCACTAGATACCACTCCATGTCAACCATAGATATCAGACCACTAGAATATCAGACCACTAGATACCACCTCATGTCAACTATAGATATCAGACCACTAGAGTATCAGACCACTAGATACCACTCCATGTCAACCTTAGATTTCAGACCTCTAGAACATCAGACCACTAGAATATCTGACCACTAGATACCACTCCATGTCAACCATAGATATCAGACCACTAGAAATTCAGACCACTAGATACCACTCCATGTCAACAAAATATTTCAGACCACTAGAAACCACTGATTGCCAATTGAGCGATAGTTGAAGTGTTCATTTAACATCGTAACTCAAAAAGCTGGGTTCTGGGTCCAGGTTATTGATGGGTTTATGGAGCATATGACTGTCCTATTGTCTATATAAAACAGAGATGACCCTTCTCTCTGCTTTACAGATGAGATGACTGTCCTATTGTCTGAATACTAGAGTCATGTCCTATTCTGTCCTGTCCTCTATACTTCACAGTCTATTGTCTCCTGTTAGTAACTAACCCTGCATGGTAACAGTGTCTGGTGGAATGAATCTCTCAAAGCCTCTCATATTGAGACGGATAATATTGTCTCAACCTCTCAACACATTGTGGGATTTGCTGTTTCTCTGTCAAACAGATTAGATGAGATCACAATATGTTTGTCTTCCTTTGCCAACGGCTGAGTCTAATGCCAGCATTCAAACAGAAGCTGTTATGTGGACATAATACACATATTTCACATTCCTTCAATGGAATCTGACAGAATACAGTAGAACCAGGGATCATAGACACACCACCCATCTCCTCTCACTGTAGTTAAGATGGTTCTGTCCACATTAGGCAGAACCAGGGATCATATACACACCACCCATCTCCCCTCACTGTTGTTAAGATGGTTCTGTCCCCATTCAGCAGAACCAGGGATCATATACACACCACCCATCTCCCCTCACTGTTGTTAAGATGGTTCTGTCCCCATTCAGCAGAACCAGGGATCATATACACACCACCCATCTCCTCTCGCTGTAGTTAAGATGGTTCTGTCCCCATTCAGCAGTTACACAGCCTAGCCAGTGGAAACACCACACTATCTTTCTAATGGTGTTAATTCTAGCCCTGGTCCTCTGTAGTATTACCAGTCCATCCAAGCACAGATTAGGGCTGTATGCTGAAACACACTTGTCACTGAATCAGCTTAAACTTTGCTCAGCAAGCATGTGAGAGGGTGATAACAGGCATCTGATGTTTGCATTGTTGGGGGTTAGGGCTCTTCTCTGCCCTGGTCCTCTAGTTCATATGCTCTCTCTGTGAGTTTGGCTGTTTAAGGAGCTGTTTGCTCAGTGCACAGGGAACACACGGGGAACAAATAACATTTTAGAAACATATTCCCTGTTACTGTCCTCAAACACCACTATATCCAAATGATATGTCAAATGTACATGTACTATCCTCTTGGTCTGTGTCTCTCTATACCAGTATGCAGTCCAGGTTGGTGCCATTAAGTTGAACTGCAGCTCTCCTCTCACCAACCATACAATCTGCTAACAACCCCAATTATTATGAAAATTACATACATTTTCCACCATAAAAAGTTTCCAAAAACCCTGATGCTGTCACGACTTCCACCGAAGGTGGCTCCTCTCCCTGTTCGGGTGGCGCTCGGCGGTCGTCATCGCTGGTCTACTAGCTGCCACCGATCCCTTTTCTTTTTCGTTTGGTTTTGTCTGTCTTGTGTTCACCTGTGTCGAGTTTAGGTTAATCAGTGGGGTATTTAGTCTCTCCCTATCCGCTAGGTTTTGTGCGGGATTGTTTTAAGTTCCTCGGCGTACACATCACAGACAAACTGAATTGGTCCACCCACACAGACAGCATCGTGAAGAAGGCGCAGCAGCGCCTCTTCAACCTCAGGAGGCTGAAGAAATTCGGCTTGTCACCAAAAGCACTCACAAACTTCTGCAGGTGCACAATCGAGAGCATCCTGTCGGGCTGTATCACCGCCTGGCATGGCAACTGCTCCGCCCACAACCGTAAGGCTCTCCAGAGGGTAGTGAGGTCTGCACAGCGCATCACCGGGGGCAAACTACCTGCCCTCCAGGACACCTACACCACCCGATGTCACAGGAAGGCCATAAAGATCATCAAGGACAACAACCACCCGAGCCACTGCCTATTCACCCCGTTATCATCCAGAAGGCGAGGTCAGTACAGGTGCATCAAAGCTGGGACCGAAAGACTGAAAAACAGCTTCTATCTCAAGGCCATCAGACTGTTAAAACAGCCACCACTAACATTGAGTGGCTGCTGCCAACACACTGACTCAACTCCAGCCACTTTAACAATGGGAATTGATGGGAAATTATGTAAAATATATCACTAGCCACTTTAAACAATGCTACCTAATATAATGTTTACATACCCTACATTATTCATCTCATATGTATATGTATATACTGTACTCTATATCATCTACTGCATCTTTATGTAATACATGTACCACTAGCCACTTTAACTATGCCACTTTGTTTACATACTCATCTCATATGTATATACTGCACTCAATACCATCTACTGTATCTTGCCTATGCCGCTCTGTACCATCATTCATTCATATATCTTTATGTACATATTCTTTATCCCCTTACACTTGTGTCTATAAGGTAGTAGTTTTGGAATTGTTAGCTAGATTACTTGTTGGTTATTACTGCATTGTCGGAACTAGAAGCACAAGCATTTCGCTACACTCGCATTAACATCTGCTAACCATGTGAATGTGACAAATAACATTTGACAAATAAAATTTGATTTGATTTGATTTGTGTATCTGTCATTGGTATGGGTTGCATTTTGTTTGTTCTGTTAAACAGGTGTTTTCACGGGACTGTTTTCCCGCACGTTAGTTTAGTCAGAGGAGTGTTTTCCTCCGTGTTCGACTGGACTGCGTTCCTGTTTTTTTGTGGCTGCTGTTGTGGTCTTGTGCCTGTTCTGTTGATGGACTTGTAATAAAACGCCCTTCTTAAAATTCTTACTCTCCTGCGCCTGACTCCACACCCACCTCTCCTAGGGAAAATCTGACAGATGCATATTTTGTGCTTTTGTAGAATGATCAACTGAAATTGAATTGGTTTGGACATTGCTGTTTAAATGTAATATTCTCTAGAGAGGGAAAGGTGGATCTGGCAGCTGGGTCTAACTGAGTCCTGTAATACTGGAGTATTCATCTTCACTGGAACCAACAACTTGTGAGACAGACGAGTGGATCAGTCACCTCTATAGAGAGGAGAGGAGAGGAGACGAGAAGAAGAGAGGAGAAGACAAGAGAAGAGAGGAGAAGAGAAGAGAAGAGAGGAGAGGAGAGGAGAGGAGAGGAGAGGAGAGGAGAGGAGAGGAGAGGAGAGGAGAGGAGAGGATCAGTCACCTCTATTCATACACTAGAGAGAGGAGAGTAGAAGAGAGGAGAGGATCAGTCACCTCTATTCATACACTAGAGAGAGGAGAGGAGAGGAGAGGAGAGGAGAGGAGAGGAGAGGAGAGGAGAGGAGAGGAGGAGAGGAGAGGAGGGAAGAGATGAAGAGAGGAAAGGAGAGGTGAAGAGAGGAGAGGAGAGGAAAAGAGAGGGGGGGAAAGGATAGGTGAAGAGAGGAGAGGAGGGTAGAGGTGGAGAGAGGAGAGGAGAGGAGAGGAAAAGAGAGGAGAGGAGGGAAAGGTGAAGAGAGGAGAGTAGGGTAGAGGTGAGGTGAAGAGAGGAGAGGAAAAGAGAGGGGGGAAAGGATAGGTGAAGAGAGGAGAGGAGGGTAGAGGTGAAGAGAGGAGAGGAGAGGAGAGGAAAAGAGAGGAGAGGAGGGTAGAGGTGAAGAGAAGAGAGGAGGGTAGAGGAGAGGAGAGGTGAAGAGAGGAGGGTAGAGGAGAGGTGAAGAGAGGAGAGGAGGGTAGAGGAGAGGAGAGGTGAAGAGAGGAGAGGAGAGGAGAGGAGAGATGAGGAGATGAGAGGAGGGTAGAGGTGAAAAGAGGAGAGGAGAGGAAAAGAGAGGAGAGGTGAAGAGAGGAGAGGAGGGTAGAGGTGAAGAGAGGAGAGGAGGGTAGAAGTGAGGTGAAGAGAGGAGAGGAGGGTAGAGGAGAGGAGAGGTGAAGAGAGGAAGGTAGAGGAGAGGTGAAGAGAGGAGAGGAGAGGAGGGTAGAGGAGAAGAGAGGAGAGGTGAAGAGAGGAGGGTAGAGGTGAAGAGAGGAGAGGTGAAGAGAGGAGAGGTGAAGAGAGGAGAGGAGAGGTGAAGAGTGGAGAGGAGGGTAGAGGTGAAGAGAGGAGAGGAGGGTAGAGGAGAGGAGAGGCTAAGAGAGGAGAGGAGAGGTGAAGATAGGAGAGGAGGGTAGAGGTGAAGAGAGGAGAGATGAAGAGTGGAGAGGAGAGGAAAAGAGAGGGGAGGATGGTAGAGGTGAAGAGAGGAGAGGAGAGGTGAAGAGAGGAGAGGAGGGGGGGGTTGAGGGGGGAGAGAGGATGAGAGGGGAAGCGAGGGGGGAGAGGTGAAGAAATGGGAGGAGAGGGGGAGAAAAGTAAGAAAGGGGGAGAGGGGAAGCGGGAGATGAGAGGGGAAGAGATGAAGAGACGGGAGGGGAGTGGTGAAGATATGAGGAGAGGGGAGGAGAGGGGGAGGTGAAGAGAGGGGGAGAGATGAGGAGGAAAGGGGGAGAGGTGAAGAGAGTGGAGGAGAGGGGGAGAGATGAGGAGGAAAGGGGGAGAGGTGAAGAGAGGGGAGGAGAGGGGGAGAGATGAAGAGGGGAGGAGAGGGGAGGAGAGGGGGAGAAGTGAATAGGGGAGGAGAGGGGGAGAGGTGAAGAGAGGGGAGGAGAGATGAAGAGAGGGGAGGAGGAGAGGTGAAGAGAGGAGAGGTGGAGAGGTGAAGAGAGGTGAGGAGAGGCGGAGAGAGGAGGGGGGAGAGGTGAAGAGAGGGGAGGGGGAGAGGTGAAGAGAGGAGAGGTGGAGAGGTGAAGAGAGGAGAGGTGGAGAGGTGAAGAGAGGAGAGGAGAGGGGGAGAGAGAAGAGGGGGAGAGGTGAAGAGAGGGGGAGAGCTGAAAAGAGGGGAGGAGAGGAGAGGTGAAGAGAGGAGAGGAAATGTGGAGGAGGAGTGGGGAGGATAGCCACGGACATGCTCATGAATATTATAATTACGGCGCTAGCTATATTCCATCACTACTTTGCCACTTGGCTTGGCTTTTCTACATTCATTGACATGCCACTGGCATATGACCCAGTACTCCACCACATCACAGAGCAGAGCAGAGCAGAGGAGGGAGGGAGAGGAGGGACGTGGGAGGGCTGAGGACTTGGCACAATGAATTAAACATTAACCCTTTGTCTGTCTGCACTAAAGTCATTAAATTATCCCACTTCCAGCAGATCTGATTCCAGGACAGATTTATTCAAGCTTTAATTGTCTCTGTGATATTCAAGCTGAGAGGATCTCTGACTAGCACCAGCTGTTTGCTCTGACATAATGAGGTTAGGACTGGATAGTGCTAGATCGAGCTGGGTGGAGCAGTGGTTCAACAGGGAGGAGGGAAGAGGAGGAGGCACCTGAGTGGTTCATTAATCAATCAATCAAATGTCTTTACAAAACCCTTTTTACATCAGCCGATGTCACAAAGTGCTGTACAGAAACCTCGCCTAAAACCCCAAACAGCAAGCAATGCAGATGTAGAAGCATGGTGGCTAGGAAAAACTCCCTCGAAAGGCTAGAACCTAGGAAGAAACCTAGAGTGGAACCAGGCTCTAAGAGATGGCCAGTCCAGCATATGGCCAAGATATTCTAACGTTCATAGATGACCAGCCGAGTCAGACAATAATAATCACAGTGGTTGCAGAGGGTGAAACAGGTCAGCACCTCAGTAGTAAATGTCAGTTGGCTTTTCACAGCCGATCATTCAGAGTATGAGACAGCAGGTGCGGTAGAGAGAGATTCCAAAAGTGCAGGTCAGGGACAGGTAGCATGTTCAGTGAACAGGTCAGGGTTCCATAGTCGGAGGCAGAACAGTTGAAACTGGAGCATCAGCACAACCAGGTGGACTGGGAACAACATGGAGTCATCAGGCCAGGTAGTCCTGAGGCATGGTCCTAGGGTTAAGGTCCTCGGACAGAAGAGAGAGAAAGAAAGAAAGAGAGAGATAGAGAAGGAGTAAGAGAAAGAGAGAATTAGAGGGAGCATACTTAAATTCACACAGGACACCGGATAAGACAGGAGAAATACTCTAGATATTACAGACTGACCCTAGCCCCCCGACACATAAACTGCTGCAGCATAAATACTGGAGACTGAGACTGGAAGGGTCGGGTCACACTGGGGCCCTGTCCGACGATAACCCCGGACAGGACACAGGATATAACCCCACCCACTTTGCCAAAGCACAGCCCCCTTCACCACTAGGGGGATATCTTCAACCACCAACCTACTACCCTGAGACAAGGCCGAGTATACCTAATAGGGCACACTGCCTCATTACTAACAGCATAACTCTCCTTCATAGGGACATGAATGGTCACACTGCTTGGTCCTGTTATGGTGGGATATTCTGTCACGTTCGTGAGGAGAGATGGACCAAGACGCAGCGGATGTTGAGTTCCACATATTTATTATAAAGTGAAAGTTAGCAAGAATAAAACAATAAATCAATAAACTAACAACGTGGTACACATGCACAAAACACTAAATAATATCCCACAAACACAGGTGGGTAAAATGCTACCAAATATGAACCCCAATTAGAGACAACGATTACCAGCTGCCTCTAATTGGTAATCATACAAATCACCAACATAGAAAAATAAACTAGAATACCCCGAGTCACGCCCTGCCCTACTACACCATAGAGAAACAATGGCCCTCTATGGTCAGGGCATGACCACACTATTGTGAAGGAAGCAGAGAGGAAAGGAGACTACACTATTGTGAAGGAAGCAGAGGAGAGGAGAGCACACTATTGTGAAGGAAGCAGATAGGAGAGGAGAGCACACTACTGTGAAGGAAGCAGAGGAGAGGAGAGCACACTATTGTGAAGGAAGCAGAGAGGAGAGGAGAGCACACTACTGTGAAGGAAGCAGAGGAGAGGAGAGCACACTATTGTGAAGGAAGCAGAGAGGAGAGGAGAACACACTATTGTGAAGGAAGTAGATAGGAGAGGAGAGCACACTATTGTGAAGGATGCAGAGAGGAGAGAGCACACTATTGTGAAGGAAGCAGAGAGGAGAGGAGAGCACACTATTGTAAAGGATGCAGAGAGGAGAGAGCACACTATTGTGAAGGAAGCAGAGGAGAGGAGAGCACACTATTGTGAAGGAAGCAGATAGGAGAGGAGAACACACTATTGTGAAGGATGCAGAGAGGAGAGAGCACACTATTGTGAAGGAAGCAGAGAGGAGAGGAGAGCACACTATTGCGAAGGATGCAGAGAGGAGAGAGCACACTATTGTGAAGGAAGCAGAGGAGAGGAGAGCACACTATTGTGAAGGAAGCAGATAGGAGAGGAGAACACACTATTGTGAAGGAAGCAGAGAGGAGAGGAGAGAGAGCACACTATTGTGAAGGAAGCAGAGGAGAGGAGAGCACACTATTGTGAAGGAAGCAGATAGGAGAGGAGAACACACTATTGTGAAGGAAGTAGATAGGAGAGGAGAGCACACTATTGTGAAGGATGCAGAGAGGAGAGAGCACACTATTGTGAAGGAAGCAGAGAGGAGAGGAGAGCACACTATTGTGAAGGATGCAGAGAGGAGAGAGCACACTATTGTGAAGGAAGCAGAGGAGAGGAGAGCACACTATTGTGAAGGAAGCAGATAGGAGAGGAGAACACACTATTGTGAATGAAGCAGAGAGGAGAGGAGAGCACCCTATTGTGAAGGATGCAGAGAGGAGAGAGCACACTATTGTGAAGGAAGCAGAGAGGCGAGGAGAGCACACTATTGTGAAGGATGCAGAGATGAGAGAGCACACTATTGTGAAGGATGCAGAGAGGAGAGGAGAGCACACTATTGTGAAGGATGCAGAGAGGAGAGAGCACACTATTGTGAAGGAAGCAGATAGGAGAGGAGAGCACACTATTGTGAAGGAAGCAGTGTACGTATGATATATAACCAATAAACTTTGATTTTATTTGATATAAATTATTGTTATTAACTAGGTTTATAACAAATAAGTATGGCCCCATTGCAAGGCTTCCTTATCTAGCTAAGATTGTTGAATCCTTGTTAAATGTCCAACTACTCATAAACCTTTGAATGCCATCTACCATAGTGCTCTTCGTTTGGTTACAGGCCACAGATTTGATCCTCATCACTGCATCCTGTACCAAAAGGTTAGCTGGACATCACTAAAGACCCATAGATGTCTACGTTACTCCCTTTTTGTTTACATAAACTTTCGTCTGATTAGGTGGGACTTGTGAAGCCAAAGTCCAGATTTTAAATCTTCATTATAGTTCTTATTCGATGGGACTTGTGAAGCCAAAGTCCAGATTTTAAATCTTCATTATAGTTCTTATTCGATGGGACTTGCAAAGCCAAAGTCCAGACTTTAAATCGTTATCATACTTACTATGATTCTTCTGCACACTGCTCCTCTTACTCCGTTTAAGCTAGAAACACCATTCCAACGTTAAAATGTGCAGACTGGTCTGGAATAGTGTGCTGAAGTAAAACTTTTTGAGATACACACATATATATATATATATATATATATATATATCAGAAGTTTACACACACTTAGGTTGGAGTCATTAAAACACATTTTTCATGTATTGTTGACGCACTGTAGTTTTGGCAAGTTGGTTAGGACATCTACTTTGTGAATGACTGTCACGCTCTGACCTTAGATATCTCTGTTTTCTTTATATTTTGGTTAGGTCAGGGTGTGACGAGGGTGGGTATGCTAGTTTTTGTATTGTCTAGGGTTTTTAGTATCTTACATGTGTGATTTAATGAAAGTTTAGATTTTTATATCAATTTATTTGAATTTGCCGCGCTGCATTTTCCCTGGCTTTTGGCCAAGTGGGACGCAAGCGTCCCCTATACCATGAGATGTTAAGAAGTTAATCAACAATGCAGTTCAAGAAATAGAGTCAAGAAAATATTTACTAAATAAACTAAATAAAATAGCAATAACGAGGCTATATACAGGGGTTACCGGTACCGAGTCAATGTGCAGGACTTCAGGTTAGTCGATGTAATTAATACATGTACAGTACCAGTCAAAAGTTTGGACACACCTACTCATTCAAGGGTTTTTCTTTATTTTGTACTATTTTCTACATTGCAGCAGTGCAGCAATTAGTAGACTGTGGCCCGTCGTTGGAGGTTCCGGACTGTGGCCTGTCGTTTGAGGTTCCGATAATGTGGACTGTCATTGGAGGTTCCGGACAGTGGCCCGTCGTTAGAGGTTCCGGACTGTGAAACGTCGCCGGAAGCTCTGGACTGGGAACTGTCGCCGGAAGCTCTGAACTGGAAACTGTTAGTATAATTTAATTAAGCCAATATGCTTTCATCAATTGAAAGCCCTTCATCTATTTTATGAGAATTTATAAGATTTCTTGTTTGCATAAAATAGACGCAGACCAGTCTTTAAATAATAGGTAATAGAATTTATTCTCGGAGCGCGCTACCACTCAAACACATGCATCAGTTTAAATACAGATCATGACGTCATTTCACTGCCTTAACCGAACCCCCTCCTCTCGACAGGACAAAGTAAGGTGAAAAGTTCATTCTAACTTACTAACACACTCCCAGATAACTTTTGACCCCTCAACATTATCGATCACCACTGAACTGACAGTTTTAACTAACAGAAACCCTAGGAATGCACTCACTGCCTTATCTAAAAACCCCAGAGCTAAGTTTCAGGTTGGGTCAACCATAGGCTAACGACCTTATGTGTTTACACAGTCCACAACCCATTTGTTCCTGCCCAGTTGGAATGGTGTTCATTAACATTTTATTACTCCTTTCTCCTGTCACACAATTTCTTCTTATGAACTCCTAATGTCTATTAAACATACAGATTATAAGTTTACCTAGATACAATTCTATTTAAAATGGTGATATTGTTTATTCATTTATCCATAATAAATCCATAATAAATTCAACAGAAACTGTCGCCGGAAGCTCTGGACTGGGAACTGTTGCCGGAAGCTCTGAACTGGGATCTGTCGCCGGAATCTCTGGACTGGGAACTGTCGCCGGAATCTCTGGACTGGGAACTGTCGCCGGAAGCTCTGGACTGGGAACTGTCGCCGGAAGCTCTGGACTGGGAACTGTCGCTGGAAGCTCTGGACTGGGAACCTTCACCGGAAGCTCTGGACTGATTCAAACAGTTTTAGAAAGTTCAGAGTGTTTTCTATCCAAATCTCCTAATAATATGCATATCTTATATTCTTGGCATGAGCAGCAGGAAGTTGAAATTGGGCACGCTATTTATCCAAAAGTGAAAATGCTGCCCCCTATACCTTTAGAAGTTAAGGTGAAACGGATGTTCATGGTGAATGTGCTCATAGTGAAGCTGTTCTTATTGGCAAACAATATTTCTTAGGCACTTGTTTTCAGTTCCTACCGCTTCCACTGGATGTCACCAGTCTTTGGAATTTGGTTGAGGTTATTCCTTTGTGCAATGAAGAAGTGCGGCCATCAAGGAACTGGTAACACTGTTGAGAGTTGTGCAAGACTTGAAAAGTAGCGTTGGTTTGATGTCTTCCTGTATTGAACACAGATAGACCCGTCTTCAATTTGATCGATTACTAACGTTTAAAAATATCTAAAGTTGTATTACAAAAGTAGTTTGAAATGTTTTGGCAAAGTTTACAGGCAACTTTTGAGATATTTTGTAGTGACGTTTCGCAAACTGGAAGCTGTTTTTTTCTGGATCAAAAGCGCCAAATAAATGGACATTTTGGATATATATGGACGGAATTAATCGAACAAAAGGACCAATTGTGATGTTTATGGGACATATTGGAGTGCCAACAAAAGAAGCTCGTCAAAGGTAAGGCATGTTTTATATTTTATTTCTGTTTTGTGTAGTGCCTACAGGGTTGAAATATGCTACTCTATTTGTTTACTGTTGTGCTATCATCAGATAATAGCTTCTTATGCTTTCACAGAAAAGCCTTTTTAAAATCTGACATGTTGGCTGGATTCACAACGAGTGTAGCTTTAATTTAGTATCTTACATGTGTGATTTAATGAAAGTTAGATTTTTATATCATTTTATTTGAATTTGCAGCGCTGCATTTTCCCTGGCTTTTGGCCAAGTGGGACGCAAGCGTCTCCTATACCTTGAGATGTTAAGAAGTTAATCAACAATGCAGTTCAAGAAATAGAGTCAAGAAAATATTTACTAAATAAACTAAATAAAATAGCAATAACGAGGCTATATACAGGGGTTACCGGTACCGAGTCAATGTGCAGGACTTCAGGTTAGTCGATGTAATTAATACATGTACAGTACCAGTCAAAAGTTTGGACACACCTACTCATTCAAGGGTTTTTCTTTATTTTGTACTATTTTCTACATTGCAGCAGTGCAGCAATTAGTGGACTGTGGCCCGTCGTTGGAGGTTCCGGACTGTGGACTGTCATTGGAGGTTCCAGACAGTGGCCCTTCATTAGAGGTTCCGGACTGTGAAACGTCGCCGGAAGCTCTGGACTGGGAACTGTCGCCGGAAGCTCTGAACTGGAAACTGTCGTCGGTAATGTTGGCTGGATTCACAATGAGTGTAGCTTTAATTTAGTATCTTACATGTGTGATTTAATGAAAGTTAGATTTTTACATCATTTTATTTTGAATTTGCCGTGCTGCATTTTCCCTGGCTTTTGGCCAAGTGGGACGCAAGCGCCCCCTATACCTTAAGAAGTTAAGGACTTGTAAGTAAGCATTTCACGGTAAGGTTCACAGCCTGTTGTATTCAGCACATGTGATAAAGAAAATTTGGAAAATGTGTCTTTACCCAAAGCCAGTGGCATGTCGTTAGTAAAGATTGAATAAAGTAAGGGGCCTAGACAGCTGCCCTGGGGAATTCCTGATTCTACCTGGATTATGTTAGAGAGGCTTCTAATAAATAAAACCCTCTGTGTTCTGTTATGATCGATAATGTCAAAAGTTGTGCTTAAGTCTAACATAACAGCTACCTTTCTAAACACAGCCTATTTGTTCTATGGGATATATATTGTAGTTGGCATACCTGTGTGATGTCCTATACTGTATTAATAAAAATGTATTCACCCTCAATGAGACTTACATTGATTTTAGACCTTCTGAATCATAAACTGTAAGTGTTGTCTTGATGGAGAAAGTCTGCATGTTGTCAGATGTTTAAGGAGAAGTTGATCTAAAGTTCCATGCATAACACTTGTATTTTCATCAACATTTATGAACTGAATATGGTAAAAGGGCTTTTATGTACTCTGCGCCATTGTCTTGGAACGCCTTAGAAAACACTTTTAAACTGGAAGAACTTGTCCTGATTGGTATTTTTAAAACACTGATGAATGATCTTGAGACAGATTCCCTGACCTGTCAATGTTTTTAATTAGCTGTTTTTGATTTTGTTATACTCTTGTGAATTCTATGGTTTTTACTAGATTACTTGTGGTTTTTCATGTTGTTTGTCTGTCAATTTTGTAATGGCTTGGTGGTGCCTATCTTGGCCAGTGCACTCTTGAAAAAGGCTAGCATTTTAAAAATCTCAATGACAGGATAACTACAGTATAATATAATACAGTATAATATAATACAGTATACCATATTACATAAAGACCAATGACAGGATAGCATCAGTATAATATAATACAGTATACCATATTACATAATGACAGGATAACTACAGTATAATATAATACAGTATAATATAATACAGTATACCATATTACATAAAGACCAATGACAGGATAACTACAGTATAATATAATACAGTGTACCATATTACATAATGACAGGATAACTACAGTATAATATAATACAGTGTACCATATTACATAATGACAGGATAACCACAGTATAATATAATACAGTATAATATAATACAGTGTACCATATTACATAATGACAGGATAACTACAGTATAATATAATACAGTATAATATAATACAGTATACCATATTACATAATGACAGGATAACTACAGTATAATATAATACAGTATAATATAATACAGTGTACCATATTACATAATGACAGGATAACTACAGTATAATATAATACAGTATAATATAATACAGTGTACCATATTACATAATGACAGGATAACTACAGTATAATATAATACAGTGTACCATATTACATAATGACAGGATAACCACAGTATAATATAATACAGTGTACCATATTACATAATGACAGGATAACTACAGTATAATATAATACAGTGTACCATATTACATAATGACAGGATAACCACAGTATAATATAATACAGTGTACCATATTACATAATGACAGGATAACCACAGTATAATATAATACAGTGTACCATATTACATAATGACAGGATAACCACAGTATAATATAATACAGTGTACCATATTACATAATGACAGGATAACCACAGTATAATATAATACAGTATACCATATTACATAATGACAGGATAACTACAGTATAATATAATACAGTATAGTATAATACAGTGTACCATATTACATAATGACAGGATAACTACAGTATAATATAATACAGTGTACCATATTACATAATGACCAATGACAGGATAACTACAGTATAATATAATACAGTGTACCATATTACATAATGACAGGATAACTACAGTATAATATAATACAGTGTACCATATTACATAAAGACCAATGACAGGATAACCACAGTATAATATAATACAGTATAATATAATACAGTGTACCATATTACATAATGACAGGATAACTACAGTATAATATAATACAGTGTACCATATTACATAATGACAGGATAACTACAGTATAATATAATACAGGGTACCATATTACATAATGACAGGATAACTACAGTATAATATAATACAGTGTACCATATTACATAATGACAGGATAACTACAGTATAATATAATACAGTATAGTATAATACAGTGTACCATATTACATAATGACAGGATAACTACAGTATAATATAATACAGTGTACCATATTACATAATGACAGGATAACTACAGTATAATATAATACAGTGTACCATATTACATAATGACAGGATAACTACAGTATAATATAATACAGTGTACCATATTACATAATGACAGGATAACCACAGTATAATATAATACAGTGTACCATATTACATAATGACAGGATAACTACAGTATAATATAATACAGTGTACCATATTACATAATGACAGGATAACCACAGTATAATATAATACAGTATAATATAATACAGTATACCATATTACATAAAGACCAATGACAGGATAACTACAGTATAATATAATACAGTATAATATAATACAGTGTACCATATTACATAATGACAGGATAACCACAGTATAATATAATACAGTGTACCATATTACATAATGACAGGATAACCACAGTATAATATAATACAGTGTACCATATTACATAATGACAGGATAACCACAGTATAATATAATACAGTGTACCATATTACATAATGACAGGATAACCACAGTATAATATAATACAGTGTACCATATTACATAAAGACCAATGACAGGATAACCACAGTATAATATAATACAGTATAATATAATACAGTGTACCATATTACATAATGACAGGATAACCACAGTATAATATAATACAGTATAGTATAATACAGTATACCATATTACATAATGACAGGATAACTACAGTATAATATAATACAGTGTACCATATTACATAAAGACCAATGACAGGATAACCACAGTATAATATAATACAGTATAATATAATACAGTGTACCATATTACATAATGACAGGATAACCACAGTATAATATAATACAGTATAATATAATACAGTATACCATATTACATAATGACAGGATAACCACAGTATAATATAATACAGTATAATATAATACAGTGTACCATATTACATAATGACAGGATAACTACAGTATAATATAATACAGTATAGTATAATACAGTATACCATATTACATAATGACAGGATAACTACAGTATAATATAATACAGTGTACCATATTACATAAAGACCAATGACAGGATAACCACAGTATAATATAATACAGTATAATATAATACAGTGTACCATATTACACAATGACAGGATAACTACAGTATAATATAATACAGTATAATATAATACAGTGTACCATATTACATAATGACAGGATAACTACAGTATAATATAATACAGTATAGTATAATACAGTATACCATATTACATAATGACAGGATAACTACAGTATAATATAATACAGTGTACCATATTACATAAAGACCAATGACAGGATAACCACAGTATAATATAATACAGTATAATATAATACAGTGTACCATATTACATAATGACAGGATAACTACAGTATAATATAATACAGTATAATATAATACAGTATACCATATTACATAATGACAGGATAACTACAGTATAATATAATACAGTATAATATAATACAGTATACCATATTACATAATGACAGGATAACTACAGTATAATATAATACAGTATAATATAATACAGTGTACCATATTACATAATGACCAATGACAGGATAACTACAGTATAATATAATACAGTATACCATATTACATAATGACAGGATACCTACAGTATAATATAATACAGTGTACCATATTACATAATGACAGGATAACTACAGTATAATATAATACAGTATAATATAATACAGTGTACCATATTACATAATGACAGGATAACTACAGTATAATATAATACAGTATAATATAATACAGTGTACCATATTACATAATGACAGGATAACCACAGTATAATATAATACAGTATACCATATTACATAAAGACCAATGACAGGATAACTACATTATAATATAATACAGTATAATATAATACAGTGTACCATATTACATAATGACAGGATAACCACAGTATAATATAATACAGTGTACCATATTACATAATGACAGGATAACCACAGTATAATATAATACAGTGTACCATATTACATAAAGACCAATGACAGGATAACCACAGTATAATATAATACAGTGTACCATATTACATAATGACAGGATAACTACAGTATAATATAATACAGTGTACCATATTACATAAAGACCAATGACAGGATAACCACAGTATAATATAATACAGTATAATATAATACAGTGTACCATATTACATAATGACAGGATAACCACAGTATAATATAATACAGTATAGTATAATACAGTATACCATATTACATAATGACAGGATAACTACAGTATAATATAATACAGTGTACCATATTACATAAAGACCAATGACAGGATAACCACAGTATAATATAATACAGTATAATATAATACAGTGTACCATATTACATAATGACAGGATAACTACAGTATAATATAATACAGTATAGTATAATACAGTATACCATATTACATAATGACAGGATAACTACAGTATAATATAATACAGTGTACCATATTACATAAAGACCAATGACAGGATAACCACAGTATAATATAATACAGTATAATATAATACAGTGTACCATATTACATAATGACAGGATAACTACAGTATAATATAATACAGTATAATATAATACAGTATACCATATTACATAATGACAGGATAACTACAGTATAATATAATACAGTATAATATAATACAGTATACCATATTACATAATGACAGGATAACTACAGTATAATATAATACAGTATAATATAATACAGTGTACCATATTACATAATGACCAATGACAGGATAACTACAGTATAATATAATACAGTATACCATATTACATAATGACAGGATACCTACAGTATAATATAATACAGTGTACCATATTACATAATGACAGGATAACTACAGTATAATATAATACAGTATAATATAATACAGTGTACCATATTACATAATGACAGGATAACTACAGTATAATATAATACAGTATAATATAATACAGTGTACCATATTACATAATGACAGGATAACTACAGTATAATATAATACAGTATAATATAATACAGTATACCATATTACATAAAGACCAATGACAGGATAACTACATTATAATATAATACAGTATAATATAATACAGTGTACCATATTACATAAAGACCAATGACAGGATAGCATCAGTATAATATAATACAGTATACCATATTACATAAAGACCAATGACAGGATAACTACAGTATAATATAATACAGTATAATATAATACAGTATACCATATTACATAATGACCAATGACAGGATAACTACAGTATAATATAATACAGTGTACCATATTACATAAAGACCAATGACAGGATAACCACAGTATAATATAATACAGTATAATATAATACAGTATACCATATTACATAATGACCAATGACAGGATAACTACAGTATAGTATAATACAGTGTACCATATTACATAATGACAGGATAACTACAGTATAGTATAATACAGTGTACCATATTACATAATGACAGGATAACTACAGTATAATATAATACAGTGTACCATATTACATAATGACAGGATAACTACAGTATAGTATAATACAGTGTACCATATTACATAATGACAGGATAACTACAGTATAATATAATACAGTGTACCATATTACATAAAGACCAATGACAGGATAACCACAGTATAATATAATACAGTATAATATAATACAGTGTACCATATTACACAATGACAGGATAACTACAGTATAATATAATACAGTGTACCATATTACATAATGACAGGATAACTACAGTATAATATAATACAGTGTACCATATTACATAATGACAGGATAACCACAGTATAATATAATACAGTGTACCATATTACATAATGACAGGATAACTACAGTATAATATAATACAGTGTACCATATTACATAATGACAGGATAACCACAGTATAATATAATACAGTGTACCATATTACATAATGACAGGATAACTACAGTATAATATAATACAGTATAGTATAATACAGTGTACCATATTACATAAAGACCAATGACAGGATAACCACAGTATAATATAATACAGTGTACCATATTACATAATGACAGGATAACTACAGTATAATATAATACAGTATAATATAATACAGTGTACCATATTACATAAAGACCAATGACAGGATAACTACAGTATAGTATAATACAGTGTACCATATTACATAATGACAGGATACCTACAGTATAATATAATACAGTATAATATAATACAGTATACCATATTACATAAAGACCAATGACAGGATAACTACAGTATAATATAATACAGTATAATATAATACAGTATAATATAATACAGTATAATATAATACAGTGTACCATATTACATAATGACAGGATAACTACAGTATAATATAATACAGTGTACCATATTACATAATGACAGGATAACTACAGTATAATATAATACAGTGTACCATATTACATAATGACAGGATAACCACAGTATAATATAATACAGTGTACCATATTACATAATGACAGGATAACTACAGTATAATATAATACAGTATAGTATAATACAGTGTACCATATTACATAAAGACCAATGACAGGATAACCACAGTATAATATAATACAGTGTACCATATTACATAATGACAGGATAACTACAGTATAATATAATACAGTATAATATAATACAGTGTACCATATTACATAAAGACCAATGACAGGATAACTACAGTATAATATAATACAGTATAGTATAATACAGTGTACCATATTACATAATGACAGGATAACCACAGTATAATATAATACAGTGTACCATATTACATAATGACAGGATAACCACAGTATAATATAATACAGTGTACCATATTACATAATGACCAATGACAGGCTAGCTACAATATAATATAATACAGTCTACCATATTACAGTATGCTACAGTCCAACGTCAGACTAGCTACAGTATAATATAATACAGTGTATGAAATTATATTCAATTCAATTCTCGGGCCGACTCTCTTCTCTGGAAACAACAATGATGTCGCTCTTGCTGCTGGTGATTCTCTGATCCACCTCTACGCAGATGACACCATTCTGTATACTTCTGTCCCCTCTTTGGACACTGTGTTAACTAACCTCCAGACGAGCTTCAATGCCATACATCTCTCCCTCCGTGGCCTCCAACTGCTCTTATATGCAAGTAAAACTAAATGCATGCTATTCAATCGATCACTGCCTGCACCTGCCCGCCCGTCCAGCATCACTACTCTGGACGGTTCTGACTTGAGAATATGTGGACAACTACAAATACCTAGGTGTCTGGTTAGACTACTCTCCTTCCAGACTCACATTAAGCATCTCCAATTCAAAATTATATCTAGAATCGGCTTCCTATTTCGCAACAAAGCATCCTTTACTCATGCTGCCAAAAATACTCTCGTAAAACTGACCATCCTACCGATCCTCTATTAAATAGCCTCCAACACTCTACTCAACAAATTGCATGCAGTCTATCACAGTGTCATCTGTTTTGTCACCAAAGCCCCATACACTACCCACCACTGCGACCTGTATTCTCTCGTTGGCTGGCCCTCGCTTCATACTCGTCGCCAAACCCACTGGCTACAGGTCATCTACAAGTCTCTGCTAGGTAAAGCCCCGCCTTATCTCAGCTCACTGGTCACCATAGCAGCACCCACCCGTAGCACGCGCTCCAGCAGGTATATCTCACTGGTCACCCCCAAAGCCAATTCCCCCTTTGGCCGCCTCTCCTTCCAGTTCTCTGCTGCCAATGACTGGAACGAACTGCAAAAATCTTTGAAGCTGGAGACTCTTACCTCCCTCACTAGCTTTAAGCACCAGCTGTCAAAGCAGCTCAGAGACCACTATCACTGCACCTGTACATAGCCCATCTGTAAACAGCCCATCCAATCTACCTCGTCCCCGTACTGTATTTATTTATTTATCTTGATCCTTTGCACCCCAGTATTTCTACTTGGACATTCATCTTCTGCACACCATACCATTCCAGTGTTTAATTGCGATATTGTAATTACTTTGCCACAATGGCCAATATATTGTCTTACCTCTCCTATCCTACCTCATTTGCACATGCTGTTTACAGAGTTTTCTACTGTATTATTGATTGTATGTTTGTTTATTCCATATGTTGTTGTATGTGTCAAACTGCTTTGCTTTATCTTGGCCAGGTCGCAGTTGCAAATGAGAACTTGTTCTCAACTAGCCTATCTGGTTAAATAAAGGTGAAATAAACTGGAGATATAGAAGGTTTATATAGAGGGGACCCATCACTGGAGATATAGAGGGTTGATATAGAGGGAACCATCACTGGATATATAGAGGGTTGATATAGAGGGGACCCATCACTGGAGATATAGAGGGGACCCATCACTGGAGATGTAGAGGGTTATATAGAGGGGACCCATCACTGGAGATATAGAGGGGACCCTTCACTGGAGATAATGGAAGTTAATATAGAGGGGACCCATCACTGGAGATGTAGAGGGTTGATATAGAGGGTTGATATAGAGGGGACCCTTCACTGGAGATATTGAAAGTTAATATAGAGGGGACCCATCATTGGAGATAATGAAAGTTAATATAGAGGGGACCCATCACTGGATATATAGAGGGTTGATATAGAGGGGACCCATTACTGGATATATAGAGGGTTGATATAGAGCAGAACACTCACTGGAGATATAGAGGGTTGATATAGCTCAGTTGTCCTGAGTCTGCACAACTCTGCCAGGACCTAGGATCAAGAGAGACGCTCAAGTGTTTTAGTACTATATCTCTTGACACAATGATGAAAATAATCATGGCCTCTAAACCTTCAAGCTGCATACTGGACCCTATTCCAACTAAACTACTGAAAGAGCTGCTTCCTGTGCTTGGCCCTCCTATGTTGAACATAATAAACGGCTCTCTATCCACCGGATGTGAACCAAACTCACTAAAAGTGGCAGTAATAAAGCCTCTCTTGAAAAAGCCAAACCTTGACCGAGAAAATATAAAAAACTATCGGCCTATATCGAATCTTCCATTCCTCTCAAAAAATTTAGAAAAGGCTGTTGCGCAGCAACTCACTGCCTTCCTGAAGACAAACAATGTATGCGGAATGCTTCAGTCTGATTTTAGACCCCATCATAGCACTGAGACTGCACTTGTGAAGGTGGTAAATGACCTTTTAATGGCATCAGACCGAGGCTCTGCATCTGTCCTCGTGCTCCTAGACCTTAGTGCTGCTTTTGATACCATCGATCACCACATTATTTTGGAGAGATTGGAAACCCAAATTGGTCTACATGGACAAGTTCTGGCCTGGTTTAGATCTTATCTGTCGGAAAGATATCAGTTTGTCTCTGTGAATGGTTTGTCCTCTGACAAATCAACTGTAAATGTCAGTGTTCCTCAAGGTTCAGTTTTAGGACCACTATTGTTTTCACTATATATTTTACCTCTTGGGGATGTCATTCGAAAACATAATGTTAACTTTCACTGCTATTCGGATGACACACAGCTGTACATTTCAACAAAACATGGTGAAGCCCCAAAATTGCCCTCGCTAGAAGCATGTGTTTCAGACATAAGGAAGTGGATGGCTGCAAACTTTCTACTTTTAAACTCATCTCAAAACAGAGATGCTTGTTCTAGGTCCCAAGAAACAAAGAGATCTTCTGTTGAATCTGACAATTAATCTTAATGGTTTTACAGTCGTCTCAAATAAAACTGTGAAGGACCTCGGCATTACTCTGGACCCTGATCTCTCTTTTGAAGAACATATCAAGACCATTTCAAGGACAGCTTTTTTCCATCTACGTAACATTGCAAAAATCAGAAACTTTCTGTCCAAAATGATGCAGAAAAATGTATCCATGTTTTTGTCACTTCTAGGTTAGACTACTGCAATGCTCTACTTTCCGGCTACCCGGATAAAGCACTAAATAAACTTCAGTTAGTGCTAAATACGGCTGCTAGAGTCCTGACTAGAACCAAAAAATTTGATCATATTACTCCAGTGCTAGCCTCCCTACACTGGCTTCCTGTCTAAGGGCTGATTTCAAGGTTTTACTGCTAACCTACAAAGCATTACATGGGCTTGCTCCTACCTATCTCTCTGATTTGGTCCCTGCCGTACATACCTACACGTACGCTACGGTCACAAGACGCAGGCCTCCTAATTGTCCCTAGAATTTCTAAGCAAACAGCTGGAGGCAGGGCTTTCTCCTATAGAGCTCCATTTTTATGGAACGGTCTGCCTACCCATGTCAGAGACGCAAACTCGGTCTCAACCTTTAAGTCTTTACTGAAGACTCATCTCTTCAGTGAGTCATATGATTGAGTGTAGTCTGGCCCAGGAGTGGGAAGGTGAACGGAAAGGCTCTTGAGCAACGAACCGCCCTTGCTGTCTCTGTCTGGCCGGTTCCCCTCTTTCCACTGGGACCCATCATTGGATATATAGAGGGTTGATGTAGAGGGGACCCATTACTGGAGATATAGAGGGTTGATATAGAGGGGACCCATCACTGGATATATAGAGGGTTGATATAGAGAGGACCATCAAATGATATATAGAGGTTTGATATAGAGGGGACCCATCACTGGAGATATAGAGGGCTGATATAGAGGGTTGATATAGAGGGGACCCATTACTGGAGATATAGAGGGTTGATATAGAGGGGACCATCACTGGATATATAGAGGGTTGATATAGAGGGGACCCATCACTGGAGATATAGAGGGTTATATAGAGGGGACCCATAACTGGAGATTTAGAGAGTTGATATAGAGGGGACCATCAAATGATATATAGAGGTTTGATATGGAGGGTACACGTCACTGTAGAGACAGATGATTGATCTAGAGGGGACCATCAAATTATATATAGAAGTTTGATATAGAGGGGACCCATCACTGGAGATATAGAGGGTTGATATAGAGGGGACCCATCACTGGATATACAGAGGGTTGATATAGAGGGGACCCATCACTGGATATACAGAGGGTTGATATAGAGGGGACCCATCACTTGATATACAGAGGGTTGATATAGAGGGGACCCATTACTGGAGACATGGAGGGTTGATATAGAGGGGACCCATTACTGGAGACATAGAGGGTTGATATAGATGGGACCCATCACTGGATATATAGAGGGTTGATATAGAGGGGACCCATCACTGGATATACAGAGGGTTGATATAGAGGGGACCCATTACTGGAGACATAGAGGGTTGATATAGAGGGGACCCATTACTGGAGACATAGAGGGTTGATATAGAGGGGACCCATCACTGGAGACATAGAGGGTTGATATAGAGGAGACCCATCACTGCATATATAGAGGGTTGATATAGATGGGACCCATCACTGGAGATGTAGAGGGTTGATATAGAGGGGACCATCACTGGATATATAGAGGGTTGATATAGAGGGGACCCATTACTGGAGATGTAGAGGGTTGATATAGAGGGGACCCATTACTGGAGACATAGAGGGTTGATATAGAGGGGACCATCACTGGATATATAGAGGGTTGATATAGAGGGTTGATATAGAGGGGACCCATCACTGGATATATAGAGAGTTGATATAGAGGGGACCCATTACTGGAGATGTAGAGGGTTGATATAGAGGGGACCCATTACTGGAGACATAGAGGGTTGATATAGAGGGGACCATCACTGGATATATAGAGGGTTGATATAGAGGGTTGATATAGAGGGGACCCATCACTGGAGACTTAGAGGGTTGATATAGAGGGGACCCATCACTGGGGCAGTATTGAACTAAGCAGCTCATTATATTCTGTGATGGTGTTAAGCCACATGTATATTTCAGATATGGTACTTATAGCGTTATGAGGGTCTGATCGCTTAGATCCATCACACTGTAAGCTGATTGGCCTGATGCCTTAGGGATCCCTGAACTCTGCAAGCCGATTGGTTTACAGTAAGATGCTCTGCTGTTTTCTGCTCTGCTGTGGGATTCACACTGATATGATCCAGATCATTGCCAATGCTCCACCTCACTGATTGGTTGTTGTGGTATTTGTAAGCTGCTCAGGGCTGAACATGTTCCTTGTTGGACGTGCTGGATTTGCAGCTAGTGAAAGCCATGCATGTTAGAGAGGTTTAGAGGTAGGACAACTGGAGAAAGATCTAAAAGTATCCAGAGTTCTACAAAACAATGAGTGTGGAAAGTACAGCTGGAAACATCAAAACATTTGTTGGTTAACGTCTGTAAATCATTTCTTCTGTCAATGCCGGCTTGTTTTTGGGATGCCTGTCCAACCATCTCTGAACCATTCTGCTGTAGTAATCCCATGATGCTTTGTGATGTCCTATTCAGTAACATGTTGTCATTCATAGGAAACAATAACTGCAAATATAAACATGGTTTGAACAGAACATCGAGTAGTGAACAACCTGACTGGCCAACACACTCTCGCCAACACACTGTCAGTGACCTTACTGTAAAACGGCTCCCAAATGATTTTACACACACACACACACACAAACACACACTCACTGCGAGACAGGAACAGGGGATGGTTGCTCTGGTCTGCTGTACTGTCAAACAGAAATAAGTTCCTTATTTCTCCTTCGGCAGGAGGCTGATGTGATCAGTGGTGACAGGCTGCTCCCTGTCCAACACACACACACACACACACACACACACACACACACACACACACACACACACACACACACACACACGCGCGCGCACACACACATGCACACACACACACACACACACAAAAACACACACACACAAAAACACACACACACACACACACACACACACACACACACACACACACACACACACACACAGCTGGTCTGTTCTGCTACAAGAATAATCTTCCCTGTGTTAAGGCGGTCACAGCAAACTGCTCTGATTGTACAAGAAGCTTTCAGCCTACTTTTGAGATGTAACATACTGTACTGTCAGTCAAACTCTAGATAGAACGTGTTACATGTGAGTAACAAGCCTAAATCCCTCAATGTTGCAGAGCCTCTCTCATATCCAACGCACAAAGGAAAGCAATACAGTTGCAATAGTGACTGGTTCTATTTACTAATACTGTGATAACAACATATGATGCTCTCTAGGTAAAGACTAATACTGAGATAACAACATATGATGCTCTCTAGGTAAAGACTAATACTGAGATAACAACATATGATGCTCTCTAGGTAAAGACTAATACTGAGATAACAACCTCAAATCAAATCAAATTTTGATGCTCTCTAGGTAAATACTGAGATAACAACATATGATGCTCTCTAGGTAAAGACTAATACTGAGATAACAACCTATGATGCTCTCTAGGTAAAGACTAATACTGAGATAACAACCTATGATGCTCTCTAGGTAAATACTGAGATAACAACATATGGTGCTCTCTAGGTAAAGACTAATACTGAGATAACAACATATGATGCTCTCTAGGTAAAGACTAATACTGAGATAACAACATATGATGCTCTCTAGGTAAAGACTAATACTGAGATAACAACATATGCTGCTCTCTAGGTAAAGACTAATACTGAGATAACAACATATGATGCTCTCTAGGTAAAGACTAATACTGAGATAACAACATATGATGCTCTCTAGGTAAATACTGAGATAACAACATATGGTGCTCTCTAGGTAAAGACTAATACTGAGATAACAACATATGATGCTCTCTAGGTAAAGACTAATACTGAGATAACAACATATGATGCTCTCTATGTAAAGACTGAGATAACAACATATGCTGCTCACAAGGTAAACAGATGGTGGTTTAATTGTGTTCACTTTGCTCAGATCAGTTACTACTAACAGTTAATCTGATATCCAGTGGTGGAAAAAGTACCCAATTGTCATACTTGAGTAAAAGTAAAGATACCCTAATAGAAATTAACTAAAGTAAAAGTGAAAGTCACCCAGTAAAATATTACTTGAGTAAAAGTCAAAAATTATTTGGTGTAAAATATACTTAAGTATCAAAAGTAAATGTAAGTGTTATAATAAACACATGTATCAAAAGTTAAAGTAAAAGTGTACATCATTTCTAATTCCTTATTTTAAGCAAGCCAGATGGCACCATTTTCTTGATTTTTAAATATATGGATAGCCAGGGACACACTCCAACACACAGACATAATTTAGAAATGAAGCAAGTGTGTTTAGTGAGTCCGCCAGATCAGAGGCAGTAGGGATGACCAAGGATTTTGTCTTGACAAGTGTGTGAATTGGACCATTTTCCTGTCCTGTTAAGAATTTCAAAACGTAACTAAAACTTTTGGCTGTCAGGAAAAAATGATGGAGTAAAAAAGTCATGATTTTCTTTAGGAATGTAGTGAGGTAAAAGTAAAAGTTGTCAAAAATATAAATAGTAAAGTACAGATACCCCAAAAACGTACTGAAGTAGTACTTTCAAGTATTTTTACTGAAGTACTTTACACCACTGCTGATATCCTCATGTAATATTAGATAGTGGAATCAGCAGCCCCAGATACCCTAGGCAAGGGTCAGCTGTGCAGCTGCTGAATATTCTCATCTCCTCCCGTTGTTCCATCTGTGGAAGGAAGAGGTCACTGTTGATTTACTTAACAACCAAACTAGGCTTCCCATTTGGGAATTTATGGTTTCGAACCATCTGAAACACAAAAGAGGGGAGATATTTGCCAAGTCATCTAATTAAATGTAAAGATGGACCTTTTTTCTATTATTACACTCAAAAAGAATCTATGAATCTATGTCCTTTGAGTCAAATATAGAAACAATTATGTTATGAATATGAATTGTTGTGATATGACTAGATAAAGTCTGTCTGTCTCTGTGTCTGTGTCTGTCACACTGTCTTTGAAAGAGGAGGATTGCCAGACTGAACTACAGTAGTCTAGCAGGGTTAAGTACTGAATAATAACTACAGTAGTCTAGCAGAGGTGAGTACTGAATAATAACTACAGTAGTCTAGCAGGGGTGAGTACTGAATAATAACTACAGTAGTCTAGCGGGGGTGAGTACTGAATAATAACTACAGTAGTCTAGCAGGGGTGAGTACTGAATAATAACTACAGTAGTCTAGCAGGGGTGAGTACTGAATAATAACTACAGTAGTCTAGCGGGGGTGAGTACTGAATAATAACTACAGTAGTCTAGCAGGGGTGAGTACTGAATAATAACTACAGTAGTCTAGCAGGGGTGAGTACTGAATAATAACTACAGTAGTCTAGCAGGGGTGAGTACTGTATAATAACTACAGTAGTCTAGCAGGGGTGAGTACTGAATAATAACTACAGTAGTCTAGCAGGGGTGAGTACTGAATAATAACTACAGTAGTCTAGCAGGGGTGAGTACTGAATAATAACTACAGTAGTCTAGCGGGGGTGAGTACTGAATAATAACTACAGTAGTCTAGCGGGGGGTGAGTACTGAATAATAACTACAGTAGTCTAGCGGGGGGTGAGTACTGAATAATAACTACAGTAGTCTAGCAGGGGTGAGTACTGAATAATAACTACAGTAGTCTAGCAGGGGTGAGTACTGAATAATAACTACAGTAGTCTAGCGGGGGTGAGTACTGAATAATAACTACAGTAGTCTAGCAGGGGTGAGTACTGAATAATAACTACAGTAGTCTAGCAGGGGTGAGTACTGAATAATAACTACAGTAGTCTAGCAGGGGTGAGTACTGTATAATAACTACAGTAGTCTAGCGGGGGTGAGTACTGAATAATAACTACAGTAGTCTAGCAGGGGTGAGTACTGAATAATAACTACAGTAGTCTAGCAGGGGTGAGTACTGAATAATAACTTCAGTAGTCTAGCGGGGGTGAGTACTGAATTATAACTACAGTAGTCTAGCGGGGGTGAGTACTGTATAATAACTACAGTAGTCTAGCGGGGGTGAGTACTGAATAATAACTACAGTAGTCTAGCAGGGGTGAGTACTGAATAATAACTACAGTAGTCTAGCAGGGGTGAGTACTGAATAATAACTACAGTAGTCTAGCAGGGGTGAGTACTGAATAATAACTACACTAGTCTAGCAGGGGTGAGTACTGTATAATAACTACAGTAGTCTAGCGGGGGGTGAGTACTGAATAATAACTACAGTAGTCTAGCAGGGGTGAGTACTGAATAATAACTACAGTAGTCTAGCAGGGGTGAGTACTGTATAATAACTACAGTAGTCTAGCGGGGGTGAGTACTGAATTATAACTTCAGTAGTCTAGCAGGGGTGAGTACTGAATAATAACTGCAGTGGTCTAGCAGGGGTGAGTACTGAATAATAACTACAGTAGTCTAGCAGGGGTGAGTACTGAATAATAACTACAGTAGTCTAGCAGGGGTGAGTACTGAATAATAACTGTACCAGGGGTAAGTACTGAAGAATACCTGTACCAGGGGTGAGTACTGAATAATACCTGTACCAGGGGTAAGTACTGAATAATAACTGTACCAGGGGTGAGTACTGAATAATACCTGTACCAGGGGTAAGTACTGAATAATACCTGTACCAGGGGTAAGAACTGAAGAATACATGTACCAGGGGTGAGTACTGAATAATACCTGTACCAGGGGTAAGAACTGTAGAGTATCTAGTGGTAAGTACTGAAGAATACCTGTACCAGGGTGAGTACTGAAGAGTATCTAGTGGTAAGTACTGAAGAATACCTGTACCAGGGGTAGGTACTGAATAATACCCGTACCAGGGGTGAGTACTGATTAATACCTGTACCAGGGGTAAGTACTGAATATTACATGTACCAGGGATAAGTACTGAAGAATACCTGTACCATGGGGTAAGAACTGAAGAGTATCTAGTGGTAAGTACTGACGAATATCTGTACCAGGGTGAGTACTGAAGAGTATCTAGTGGTAAGTACTGAAGAATACCTGTACCAGGGGTAGGTACTGAATAATACCTGTACCAGGGGTAAGTACTGAATAATACATGTACCAGGGGTAAGTACTGAAGAATACCTGTACCAGGGGTGAGTACTGAATAATACCTGTACAAGGGGTAAGAACTGAAGAGTATCTAGTGGTAAGTACTGAAGAATACCTGTACCAGGGTGAGTACTGAAGAGTATCTAGTGGTAAGTACTGAAGAATACCTGTACCAGGGTGAGTACTGAAGAGTATCTAGTGGTAAGTACTGAAGAATACCTGTACCAGGGGTAGGTACTGAATAATACCTGTACCAGGGTGAGTACTGAAGAGTATCTAGTGGTAAGTACTGTAGAATACATGTACCAGGGGTAGGTTCTGAATAATACATGTACCAGGGTGAGTACTGAAGAGTATCTAGTGGTAAGTACTGAATAATACCTGTACCAGGGGTAAGTACTGAATAATACCTGTACCAGGGTGAGTGCTGAATAATACCTGTACCAGGGTGAGTACTGAAGAATACATGTACCAGGTTGAGTACTGAAGAGTATCTAGTGGTAAGTACTGAATAATACCTGTACAATGGGTAAGTACTGAATAATACCTGTACCAGGGTGAGTACTGAAGAATACCTGTACCAGGGGTAAGTACTGAAGAATACCTGTACCAGGGGTAAGAACTGAAGAGTATCTAGTGGTAAGTACTGAAGAATACCTGTACCAGGGTGAGTACTGAATAATACCTGTACCAGGGTAAGTACTGAAGAATACCTGTACCAGGGTGAGTAATGAAGAATGCATGTACCAGGTTGAGTACTGAAGAGTATCTAGTGGTAAGTACTGAATAATACCTGTTCAATGGGTAAGTACTGAATAATACCTGTACCAGGGTGAGTACTGAAGAATACCTGTGCCAGGGGTAAGTACTGAAGAATACCTGTACCAGGGGTAAGAACTGAAGAGTAACTAGTGGTAAGTACTGAAGAATACCTGTACCAGGGTGAGTACTGAATAATACCTGTACCAGGGTAAGTACTGAAGAATACCTGTACCAGGGTGAGTACTGAAGAATACCTGTACCAGGGGTAAGTACTGAAGAATACCTATACCAGGGTGAGTACTGAATAATATCTAGTGGTAAGTACTGAATAATACCTGTACAATGGGTAAGTACTGAATAATACCTGTACCAGGGTGAGTACTGAAGAATACCTGTGCCAGGGGTAAGTACTGAAGAATACCTGTACCAGGGGTAAGAACTGAAGAGTAACTAGTGGTAAGTACTGAAGAATACCTGTACCAGGGTGAGTACTGAATAATACCTGTACCAGGGTAAGTACTGAAGAATACCTGTACCAGGGTGAGTACTGAAGAATACCTGTACCAGGGGTAAGTACTGAAGAATACCTATACCAGGGTGAGTACTGAATAATATCTAGTGGTAAGTACTGAAGAATACCTGTACCAGGGGTAGGTACTGACGAATACCTGTACCAGGGTAAGTACTGAAGAATACCTGTACCATGGGTAAGTACTGAAGAATACCTATACCAGGGTGAGTACTGAATAATATCTGTACCAGAGTGAGTACTGAATAATACCTGTACCAGGGGTAATTACTGAAGAATACCTGTTCCAACGGTAAGTACTGAAGAATACCTGTACCAGGGGTAAGTACTGAATAATACCTGTACCAGGGTGAGTACTGAAGAATACCTGTACCAGGGGTAAGTACTGAAGAATACATGTACAAGGGTGAGTCCTGAAGAGTATCTAGTGGTAAGTACTGAATAATACCTGTACCAGGGGTAAGTACTGAATAATACCTGTACCAGGGTTAAGTACTGAAGAGTATCTAGTGGTAAGTACTGAAGAAGACCTGTACCAGGGGTAAGTACTGAAGAGTATCTAGTGGTAAGTACTGAAGAATACCTGTACCAGGGGTAAGTACTGAATAATACCTGTACTAGGGTGAGTACTGAAGAATACCTGTACCAGGGGTAAGTACTGAAGAATACAAATGACTAAAAATGACTAAACAAGAATAGGACAAAAGCCTATCGTCCAGCTACGTATATAGAAAGTGAAGTCACAGCTATTTGTAGGAGAGCATGAATAATACTAGGTCAAGATGTTTAGTAGGAGAGCATGGATAATACTAGGTATAGATGTTTAGCAGGAGAGCATGATTAATACTAGGTCTAGATGTTTAGTAGGAGAGCATGGATAATACTAGGTCTAGATGTTTAGCAGGAGAGCATGGATAATACTAGGTATAGATGTTTGTAGGAGAGCATGAATAATACTAGGTCTAGATGTTTAGTAGGAGAGCATGGATAATACTAGGTCTAGATGTTTAGCAGGAGAGCATGATTAATACTAGGTCTAGATGTTTAGTAGGAGAGCATGGATAATACTAGGTCTAGATGTTTAGCAGGAGAGCATGGATACAATCAGATGAACTTTTTAGAAATGACTGCACTTTGTACATAGTCCCCCCATTTTAGAGCACCAAAAGTATTGGGACAAATTCACTTATATTTGTATTGAAATAGTCAGAAATGAAGAATTTGTTCCCATATTCATATCACACAATGACTGCAACAAGCTTGTGACTGACTCTTCAAATGTTGTGCCATTTTGAAGTCACTTTACAGTAAATCAAAATAGAATGTTTCTAAACACCTCTTCTTTAAAGGGATTGTTACCATGACTACGGAGAGTCCTGAACGAATCGTGAACATTGATGAGTGAGAAAGTTACAGAAGTACGAGAAGCACAAGTACGCCCCAAGTCATGCTAACCTGTCACCACTACAGTACCAGGGGAGGTTATACTTTTTGGGGAGGAGGGGCATGATATTTAGAGGTGTTTAGAAACATATTATATTCTTATATACAATAAAAGTGACTCCAAAATGAAGAAAAAAAACATTTACCATTTAATCTCTAAACGGGTCACCTGACATGGATGAAAATACTGTAACCTCAAATTAAAACTGTCATTCTGCACTTTAACCTCATAGTCAGTGTATAATTTCAATTCCAACGTGCTGGAGTACAGAGCCAAAACAGCAGAAAATGTGTTTATAATGATTACTAGTTACAGTTATTGATCGACAGTGGTGCCATTATCAGTGATGTCAATTATTGATCATTAATCATTGATGTGGTAGAAAAACAAATGATGTTGTGTTTCTTTCAGTGAAGCTATTGTAGATACACTATGGAGAGGCTATTAGACTGGGACTGGGGCTGGGACCAGCTAACTCAACACATGGATACCCACTAGTAACCCACTGAGTGGTAGAAATAAGGGCAGAAGAGGAGCAGCAGACCCTGACTGTCTGAGAAGGGGATAGGGGGAGGAGGGGAGGAGCGGGAGCCATGCAGGGGAACATGTGGCACTACCAACTCAACTGTCTAATCTGGGCATGGTTGTCATTGTGTTGGAGGTGTGTTAAGTTTGGCTAGCATGTCCAAAAGCCAGGAGATCACTGAGTCAATTTACACATTGTGAATGGATGATTGTGAAAAAAACAAGTAGCAGGTCTCCCCTCAGCCCATAGGCCCTGCTGCCTGACTGGCTGACTGGCTGGCTGGCTGGCTGGCTGGCTGGCTGACTGGCTGGTTGACTGGTTGGCTGACTGGCTGGTTGACTGACTGGCTGGTTCACTGGCTGGCTGGCTGGCTGGCTGTTTGGCTGACTGGCTGGCTGGCTGGTTGACTGACTGGTTGACTGACTGGCTGGTTGACTGCTGGCTGACTGGCTGGTTGACTGGCTGGCTGGTTGACTGGCTGGTTGGTTTGTTGGTTGGTTGGCTGACTGGCTGACTGGCTGGCTGGCTGGCTGGCTGGCTGGCTGGCTGGCTGGCTGGTTGGCTGACTGCATCTCCTCCCTGTTTTGGCATCTAGCCCATCAGTAGCTCCTCTCCTCTCCTAAAGTCTTATTTCCATGACCTGTGGAAACCAACACACAGCTAGATCCCTCCATCCCAGTGGATGTTTTTAGACCTGAGCTCTGGTTCATTATCTGTTTCAGTGAATGACAGTGAGTCTGCAGAGCACCGTCACTCTGTTTCTCTCTCTGTCTCCACGCTCCCTGCACATCTACACAATCACACATGTGTAACGGTTTTCTTGATGAGAAGGAGAGTCGGACCAAAATGCGGCGTGTCTATTGCAATCCATGTTTAATGAAGTAACACACTAAACACAAACACTACCAAAACAATAAACTTAACGAAAACCGAAACAGCCTATACTTGTGTAACCTAACACAGAACAATGACATCAGGACACTAAGGACAATCACCCACGACAAACTCAAAGAATACGGCTGCCTAAATATGGTTCCCAATCAGAGACAACGATAAACACCTGCCTCTGATTGAGAACCACTTCAGACAGCCATAGACTTAGCTAGAACACCCCACTAGCTACAATCCCCATACATACACACCACATACACAAACCCATGCCACACCCTGGCCTGACCAAATAAATAAAGATAAACACAAAATACTTTGACCAGGGTGTGACAGAACCCCCCCCCTAAGGTGCGGACTCCCGAACGCACCTCAAAACAATAGGGAGGGTCCGGGTGGGCGTCTGTCCATGGTGGCGGCTCCGGCGCGGGACGTGGACCCCACTCAATCAATGTCTTAGTCCCTTCTCCTCGCGTCCCTGGATAGTCCACCCTCGCCGCCGACCATGGCCTAGTAGTCCTCACCCAGAACCCCACTGGACTGAGGAGCAGATCGGGACTGAGGGGCAGCTCGGGACTGAGGCAGCTCGGGACTGAGGGGAAGCTCAGGAGTGAGAGGAAGCTCAGGAGTGAGAGGAAGCTCAGGAGTGAAAGGAAGCTCAGGAGTGAAAGGAAGCTCAGGCAGGTTGATGAATCTACCAGATCCTGGCTGGCTGGTGGTTTCGGCAGATCCTGGCTGACTGGCAGATCCTGGCTGACTGGCAGATCTGGAAGAGTCTGGTCGACTGGCAGATCTGGAAGAGTCTGGTCGACTGGCAGATCTGGAAGAGTCTGGTCGACTGGCAGATCTGGAAGAGTCTGGTCGACTGGCAGATCTGGAAGAGTCTGGTCGACTGGCAGATCTGGAAGAGTCTGGTCGACTGGCAGATCTGGGAGAGTCTGGTCGACTGGCAGCTCTGGCTGCTCCATGCTGACTGGCTGCTCCATGATGACTGGCAGCTCTGGCTGCTCCATGCTGACTGGCTGCTCCATGCTGACTGGCAGCTCTGGCTGCTCCATGCTGACTGGCTGCTCCATGCTGACTGGCAGCTCTGGCTGCTCCATGCTGACTGGCTGCTCTGGCTGCTCCATGCTGACTGGCTGCTCCATGCTGACTGGCGGCCCTGGCTGCTCCATGCTGACTGGCGGCCCTGGCTGCTCCATGCTGACTGGCGGCCCTGGCTGCTCCATACTGACTGGCGGCCCTGGCTGCTCCATGCTAACTGGCAGCTCTGGCGGCTCCTTGCAGACTGGCAGCTCTGGCGGCTCCTTGCAGACTGGCAGCTTTGGCGGCATCCTGCAGACAGGCAGCTCTGGCGGCTCCTTGCAGACTGGCAGCTCCTTGCAGACTGGCAGCTCCATGCTGACTGGCTGCTCCATGCTGACTGGCAGCTCTGGCTGCTCCATGCTGACTGGCTGCTCTGGCTGCTCCATGCTGACTGGCTGCTCCATGCTGACTGGCGGCCCTGGCTGCTCCATGCTGACTGGCGGCCCTGGCTGCTCCATGCTGACTGGCGGCCCTGGCTGCTCCATACTGACTGGCGGCCCTGGCTGCTCCATGCTAACTGGCAGCTCTGGCGGCTCCTTGCAGACTGGCAGCTCTGGCGGCTCCTTGCAGACTGGCAGCTTTGGCGGCATCCTGCAGACAGGCAGCTCTGGCGGCTCCTTGCAGACTGGCAGCTCCTTGCAGACTGGCAGCTCTATGCAGACTGGCAGCTCCTTGCAGACTGGCAGCTCCTTGCAGACTAGCAGCTCTATGCTAACTGGCAGCTCTATGCTAACTGGCAGCTCTATGCTAACTGGCAGTTCTGAACAGGCGGGAGACTCCGGCAGCGCTGTAGAGAAGGAAGGCTCTAACAGCGCTAAACAGGCGGGAGACTCCGACAGCGCTGGAGAGGAGGAGGACTCCGACAGCGCTGGACAGGCGAGGCGCACTGTAGGCCTGATGCGTGGTGCTGGCACTGGTGGTACTGGGCCGAGGACACGCACAGGAAGCCTGGTGCGGGGAGCTGCTACCGGAGGGCTGGGGTGTGGAGGTGGCACAGGATGGGTTAGACCGTGAAGGCGTACTGGAGATCTTGAGAGCGGTGCTGGCACAGGACGTGCAAGGCTAGGGAGGTGCACAGGAGGCCTGGTACGTGAGACTGGCACCATCTTCACCAGCCGACTAACACGCACCTCAGGACGAGTATGGAGCGCTGACCCAGGTGCCATCAAATCCCCGACACGCTCCGTCGGGCGAATTCCATGTTTAAAACACCAACACAGCAACTCCCTCATTTCTCTCTCCTCCAATTTCCCCATTAACTCCTTCACAGTCTCTGTTTCGCTCACCTCCAACACCGGCTCTGGTTCTGGTCTCCTCCTTGGCTCCTCACGATAAACAGGGAGAGTTGGCTCAGGTCTGGCTCCTGACTCTGCCACACTCTCCCTGAGCCCCCCCCCAAGAAATTTTTGGGGCTGACTATGTGGCCTCCGTCCGCGCCGCCTTGCTTGCTTCGCAAACTCCATTCTCCTATATCCTTCCGCGCACTGCTCCATCGAATCCCAGGCGGGCTCCGGCACTCTCCCTGGGTCGACCGCCCACCTGTCTATCTCCTCCCAAGAAGTATAGTCCATACTGTACTCCACTTTGGGCTGTTCCTGCCTGTTGACACGCTGCTTGGTCCCTTTGTGGTGGGTGATTCTGTAACGGTTTTCTTGATGAGAAGGAGAGTCGGACCAAAATGCGGCGTGTCTATTGCAATCCATGTTTAATGAAGTAACACACTAAACACAAACACTACCAAAACAATAAACTTAACGAAAACCGAAACAGCCTATACTTGTGTAACCTAACACAGAACAATGACATCAGGACACTAAGGACAATCACCCACGACAAACTCAAAGAATATGGCTGCCTAAATATGGTTCCCAATCAGAGACAACGATAAACACCTGCCTCTGATTGAGAACCACTTCAGACAGCCATAGACTTGAACACCCCACTAGCTACAATCCCCATACATACACACCACATACACAAACCCATGCCACACCCTGGCCTGACCAAATAAATAAAGATAAACACAAAATACTTTGACCAGGATGTGACAACATGAGTGTCAGACTGCTTTGATGCCCTTTTATTGTCAACTTCTTTAGTTCAAATAACCAGTGTGAGGATTATGAAGAGATGGACTTAACTGTAGAGAGAGGGAGAGAAAGAGAGAGATCGGTGACAAACAGACAGACAGAGCACTGACTTCTCCTGTTCAGCGTTCTTAAGATGACATGGCAAGTTATTTAGGGGGTAATGCTGTGACCCTATCCTGGCGAGGAGGTTATTAACTTGGCTAAGTGGGTTCTGACTGGGTGGGTTCTGACTGTGTTGTGGTTGAAGTATCTGAACTGTCTTAACTTGGCTGGGTGGGTTCTGACTGGGTGGTGGTTGAAGTATATGAGCTGTCTTAACTTGGCTGGGTGGGTTCTGACTGGGTGGTGGTTGAAGTATCTGAGCTGTCTTAACTTGGCTGGGTGGGTTCTGACTGGGTGGGTTCTGACTGGGTGATGGTTGAAGTATCTGAACTGTCTTAACTTGGCTGGGTGGGTTCTGACTGTGTGGTGGTTGAAGTATCTGAGCTGTCTTACCTTGGCTGGGTGGGTTCTGACTGGGTGGTGGTTGAAGTATCTGAGCTGTCTTAACTTGGCTGGGTGGGTTCTGACTGGGTGGGTTCTGACTGGGTGGTGGTTGAAGTATCTGAGCTGTCTTAACTTGGCTGTGTGGGTTCTGACTGGGTGGGTTCTGACTGGGTGATGGTTGAAGTATCTGAACTGTCTTAACTTGGCTGGGTGGGTTCTGACTGGGTGGGTTCTGACTGGGTGGTGGTTGAAGTATCTGAGCTGTCTTAACTTGGCTCGGTGGGTTCTGACTGGGTGGGTTCTGACTGGGTGATGGTTGAAGTATCTGAGCTGTCTTAACTTGGCTGGGTGGGTTCTGACTGGGTGGGTTTTGACTGGGTGGCGGTTGAAGTATCTGAGCTGTCTTAACTTGGCTGGGTGGGTTCTGACTGGGTGGTGGTTGAAGTATCTGAACTGTCTTAACTTGGCTGGGTGGGTTCTGACTGGGTGGTGGTTGAAGTATCTGAACTGTCATAACTTGGCTGGATGGGTTCTGACTGTGTGGTGGTTGAAGTATCTGAGCTGTCTTACCTTGGCTGGGTGGGTTCTGACTGGGTGGTGGTTGAAGTATCTGAACTGTCTTAACTTGGCTGGGTGGGTTCTGACTGTGTGGTGATTGAAGTATCTGAGCTGTCTTAACTTGGCTGGGTGGGTTCTGACTGAGTGGTGGTTGAAGTATCTGAACTGTCTTAACTTGGCTGGGTGGGTTCTGACTGGGTGGTGGTTGAAGTATCTGAGCTGTCTTAACTTGGCTGGGTGGGTTCTGACTGGGTGGGTTCTGACTGTGTGGTGGTTGAAGTATCTGAGCTGTCTTAACTTGGCTGGGTGGATTCTGACTGGGTGGTGGTTGAAGTATCTGAGCTGTCTTAACTTGGCTGGGTGGGTTCTGACTGGGTGGGTTCTGACTGGGTGGTGGTTGAAGTATCTGAACTGTCTTAACTTGGCTGGGAGCCAGTGGAGTGTGCGGAGGAGCAGGGGGACATGGGAGTACTTTGGAAGGTTTAAAACCAGGCGGGCTGGAGCGTTCTGGATAAGTTGCAGGGGTTTCACTTCACAAGCGGCCTGTCCAGCCAGCAGCGAGTTGCAATAGTCCAGACGAGAGAGGACAAGTGCCTGGATTAGGACCTGCGCCGCTTCCTGTGTGAAGTAGGGTCACACTCTACGGATGTCGCAGAGAATTAACCTGCAGGAGCGGGTCACTGCTTTGATCTTTGCAGAGAACGACAGGGTGTTGCCCAGGGTCACGCAAAGGTTCTTTGCACTCTCATATGTTCGTTCAACTAGATATTTTTTTGATGGCTGTGGAACTAGCCTTTAACATACAATGTTTTCCACGTACATATTTCACACATGTTGACATAAATGATTACATTGTGCATGTTAATTTATACTCTAATTCATATTCAACATATTCTCACCTAGGATTTGAACTCACAACCTCCTGGTTCACAGCATTGCAATCTTCCTGGTACGCCACAAGGTTCTGATAGTCTGGTCAGTTAGTTACCTCCCCCACCACAAGGTCATGATAGTCTGGTCAGTTAGTTACCTCCCCCACCACAAGGTCATGATAGTCTGGTCAGTTAGTTACCTCCCCCACCACAAGGTCATGATAGCCTGGTCAGTTAGTTACCTCCCCCACCACAAGGTTCTGATAGCCTGGTCAGTTAGTTACCTCCCCCACCACAAGGTCATGATAGCCTGGTCAGTTAGTTACCTCCCCCACCACAAGGTTCTGATAGTCTGGTCAGTTAGTTACCTCCCCCACCACGTTCTGATAGTCTGGTCAGTTAGTTACCTCCCCCACTACAAGGTCATGATAGCCTGGTCAGTTAGTTACCTCCCCCACCACAAGGTTCTGATAGTCTGGTCAGTTAGTTACCTCCCCCACCACAAGGTCATGATAGTCTGGTCAGTTAGTTACCTCCCCCACCACAAGGTTCTGATAGTCTGGTCAGTTAGTTACCTCCCCCACCACAAGGTTCTGATAGTCTGGTCAGTTAGTTACCTCCCCCACCACAAGGTTCTGATAGTCTGGTCAGTTAGTTACCTCCCCCACCACAAGGTCATGATAGTCTGGTCAGTTAGTTACCTCCCCCACCACAAGGTCATGATAGTCTGGTCAGTTAGTTACCTCCCCCACCACAAGGTCATGATAGCCTGGTCAGTTAGTTACCTCCCCCACCACAAGGTTCTGATAGTCTGGTCAGTTAGTTACCTCCCCCACCACAAGGTTCTGATAGTCTGGTCAGTTAGTTACCTCCCCCACCACAAGGTTCTGATAGTCTGGTCAGTTAGTTACCTCCCCCACCACAAGGTTCTGATAGTCTGGTCAGTTAGTTACCTCCCCCACCACAAGGTCATGATAGTCTGGTCAGTTAGTTACCTCCCCCACCACAAGGTCATGATAGTCTGGTCAGTTAGTTACCTCCCCCACCACAAGGTTCTGATAGTCTGGTCAGTTAGTTACCTCCCCCACCACAAGGTCATGATAGCCTGGTCAGTTAGTTACCTCCCCCACCATAAGGTTCTGATAGTCTGGTCAGTTAGTTACCTCCCCCACCACAAGGTCATGATAGTCTGGTCAGTTAGTTACCTCCCCCACCACAAGGTCATGATAGTCTGGTCAGTTAGTTACCTCCCCCACCACAAGGTTCTGATAGTCTGGTCAGTTAGTTACCTCCCCCACCACAAGGTCATGATAGTCTGGTCAGTTAGTTACCTCCCCCACCACAAGGTTCTGATAGTCTGGTCAGTTAGTTACCTCCCCCACCACAAGGTCATGATAGTCTGGTCAGTTAGTTACCTCCCCCACCACAAGGTCATGATAGTCTGGTCAGTTAGTTACCTCCCCCACCACAAGGTTCTGATAGTCTGGTCAGTTAGTTACCTCCCCCACCACAAGGTTCTGATAGCCTGGTCAGTTAGTTACCTCCCCCACCACAAGGTTCTGATAGTCTGGTCAGTTAGTTACCTCCCCCACCACAAGGTTCTGATAGTCTGGTCAGTTAGTTACCTCCCCCACCACAAGGTTCTGATAGTCTGGTCAGTTAGTTACCTCCCCCACCACAAGGTCATGATAGTCTGGTCAGTTAGTTACCTCCCCCACCACAAGGTCATGATAGCCTGGTCAGTTAGTTACCTCCCCCACCACAAGGTTCTGATAGTCTGGTCAGTTAGTTACCTCCCCCACCACAAGGTCATGATAGTCTGGTCAGTTAGTTACCTCCCCCACCACAAGGTCATGATAGTCTGGTCAGTTAGTTACCTCCCCCACCACAAGGTTCTGATAGTCTGGTCAGTTAGTTACCTCCCCCACCACAAGGTTCTGATAGCCTGGTCAGTTAGTTACCTCCCCCACCACAAGGTTCTGATAGTCTGGTCAGTTAGTTACCTCCCCCACCACAAGGTTCTGATAGTCTGGTCAGTTAGTTACCTCCCCCACCACAAGGTCATGATAGTCTGGTCAGTTAGTTACCTCCCCCACCACAAGGTTCTGATAGTCTGGTCAGTTAGTTACCTCCCCCACCACAAGGTCATGATAGTCTGGTCAGTTAGTTACCTCCCCCACCACAAGGTTCTGATAGCCTGGTCAGTTAGTTACCTCCCCCACCACAAGGTTCTGATAGTCTGGTCAGTTAGTTACCTCCCCCACCACAAGGTTCTGATAGTCTGGTCAGTTAGTTACCTCCCCCACCACAAGGTTCTGATAGTCTGGTCAGTTAGTTACCTCCCCCACCACAAGGTTCTGATAGTCTGGTCAGTTAGTTACCTCCCCCACCACAAGGTTCTGATAGTCTGGTCAGTTAGTTACCTCCCCCACCACAAGGTCATGTTAATCTGTCCAATGTGTCTGTGTAAATCTTATCTGTACATAACCCATGTTATATCTCTTTAGGAGACATAGTAAACAGTAAACAGAACAGTGAACTCAAATAATCCACTCTGCATCCCACTGTGTGAACGCACATGGACTTGAGGGGACAACATGCCTACACTTGTATACTGTTAAAGAGGTATACATATCAAACCCCTACCCATACAGTGGAGGGGAGACAACAACACATTAGCTGTATTTTCAGGCAGGTAGGTTGCCAGCCAGGCAGGCAGTCAGTTAGGCAGGCAAGCAGTTAGGCAGGCAGTCAGGCATCTAGATAGGCAGACAGTCAGGCAGACAGGCAGTCAGGCAGACAGACAGACAGACAGGCAGGCAGGCAGTCAGGCAGACAAGCAGTCAGGCAGCCAGGCAAGCAGGTAGTCAATCAGGCAGGCAGGCCGTTAGGCAGGCAGGCAGTCAGGCAGGCAGGTAGTCAATCAGGCAGGCAGGTAGTCAGGCAGGCAGGCACAGTTAGGCAGTCAGTCAGGCATCTAGTTAAGCAGGCAGGCAGGCATCCAGGCAGTTTGGGAGGCAGGCAGTTAGGCAGGCAGCCAGGCTGGTAGGTAGGTAGTCAGTCAGGCTCACAGGTAGTCATTCAGCCAGGCAGCCAGACAGGCAGTTTGGGAGGCAGGCAGTTGTGCAGACAGTCAGACTGCCAGTCAGGCAGGGAGGTTGTCAGGCAGGCACTGATGCATGGAGTCATTCTAGGTTGCGTTCCAAATAGCAGCCTATTCCCTTTGAAGTGCCCTATGGGCCCTGGTCAGAAGTAGTGCCCTATGGGCCCTGGTCAGAAGTAGTGCCCTATGTGCCCTGGTCAGAAGTAGTGTCCTATGGGCCCTGGTCAGAAGTAGTGCCCTATGGGCCCTGGTCAGAAGTAGTGCCCTATGTGCCCTGGTCAGAAGTAGTGCCCTATGGCCCTGGTCAGAAGTCGTGCCTTGTGGGCCTTGGTCAGAAGTAGTGCCAGGTGGGCTCTGGTCAGAAGTGGTGCCCTATGGTCCCTGGTCAGCAGTAGTTCACTACATAGGGAATAGGGTACCATTTGAGACAAAGTCTCCTGATGGACTGGGGCATAGTGCAGTCATCCTGGTGTTGTCCTCTCTGAGGGAAGAAGTGCTATGAGGCAGACATAATGAGTATTGGAGAGACTCAAAGACCTGCTCTAATGACTACCAACATTCATGTGCTTCTCTTCAGTGTGTGGAATTGAATGGGAACAAAATCAATAGCATTCAATGAAAACTAATTGTGAGGGGAATTGTTCGTCATAGGACAGATAGGAGGAGGTTCAGCTAAGCGCAGGATGGGAGCGTACCGCTCTCTCGGAGGAAGAACAGATTTAGAGTGAATGAAAAGCAGTTGAATAAAATACAATGCTGCTGTTTAATTTAAGGTTAGAGAAAGAACACTTCTCTCTGTGTGTTACCAAGATCATGAGGATTTAAATGTTACAGAACACTTCTCTCTCTGTGTAACCATGATCATGAGGATTTAAATGTTACAGAACACTTCTCTCTCTGTGTAACCATGATCAGTAGGATTTAAATGTAACAGAACACTTATCTCTCTGTGTAACCATGATCAGTAGGATTTAAATGTTACAGAACACTTCTCTCTCTGTGTAACCATGATCAGTAGGATTTAAATGTTACAGAACACTTCTCTCTGTGTAACCATGATCAGTAGGATTTAAATGTTACAGAACACTTCTCTCTGTGTAACCATGATCAGTAGGATTTAAATGTTACAGAACACTTCTCTCTCTGTGTAACCATGATCAGTAGGATTTAAATGTTACAGAACACTTCTCTCTGTGTAACCATGATCAGTAGGATTTAAATGTAACAGAACACTTCTCTCTCTGTGTAACCATGATCAGTAGGATTTAAATGTAACAGAACACTTCTCTCTCTGTGTAACCATGATCAGTAGGATTTAAATGTAACAGAACACTTCTCTCTCTGTGTAACCATGATCAGTAGGATTTAAATGTTACAGAACACTTCTCTCTCTGTGTAACCATGATCAGTAGGATTTAAATATTACAGAACACTTCTCTCTCTGTGTAACCATGATCCGTAGGATTTTTAGAAGAATAGAAAAACATCAGACTTTTGGGAAACTTTTTCAACTATGTTTTTGGAATTACTTGTAAAGTATTACTTGTAAAGAAAATGTAAAATATAGAATTGAAAATGGATCGATTGTAATACATGTGTTTGACAATGAAGAGAAATGTGTAAATGTCCCTTCATTTGCCAAAGTGATTATTTCTGTTAAACTGGATAAACTTGTTACAGATGAAAACCAACACATTTTAGCAGTGTTAGCCCGAGGTCCTAATGTTGAAATACACAACACATCTACCTGAATATTAGCAATGTTAGCCCTAGGTCCTAATGTTGAATACACAACACATCTACCTGAATATTAGCAGTGTTAGCCCGAGGTCCTAATGTTGAAATACACAACATATCTACCTGAATATTAGCAGTGTTAGCCCGAGGTCCTAATGTTGAAATACACAACATATCTACCTGAATATTAGCAGTGTTAGCCCTAGGTCCTAATGTTGAATACACAACACATCTACCTGAATATTAGCAGTGTTAGCCCGAGGTCCTAATGTTGAATACACAACACATCTACCTGAATATTAGCAGTGTTAGCCCTAGGTCCTAATGTTGAAATACACAACACATCTACCTGAATATTAGCAGTGTTATCCCTAGGTCCTAATGTTGAAATACACAACATATCTACCTGAATATTAGCAGTGTTAGCCCTAGGTCCTAATGTTGAAATACACAACACATCTACCTGAATATTAGCAATGTTAGCCCTAGGTCCTAATGTTGAAATACACAACATATCTACCTGAATATTAGCAGTGTTATCCCTAGGTCCTAATGTTGAAATACACAACACATCTACCTGAATATTAGCAGTGTTATCCCTAGGTCCTAATGTTGAATACACAACACATCTACCTGAATATTAGCAGTGTTAGCCCGAGGTCCTAATGTTGAAATACACAACACATCTACCTGAATATTATCAGTGTTAGCCCGAGGTCCTAATGTTGAAATACACAACATATCTACCTGAATATTATCAGTGTTAGCCCGAGGTCCTAATGTTGAAATACACAACACATCTACCTGAATATTAGCAGTGTTAGCCCGAGGTCCTAATGTTGAAATACACAACACATCTACCTGAATATTAGCAATGTTAGCCCTAGGTCCTAATGTTGAATACACAACACATCTACCTGAATATTAGCAATGTTAGCCCTAGGTCCTAATGTTGAAATACACAACACATCTACCTGAATATTAGCAATGTTAGCCCTAGGTCCTAATGTTGAAATACACAACACATCTACCTGAATATTAGCAGTGTTATCCCTAGGTCCTAATGTTGAAATACACAACATATCTACCTGAATATTAGCAGTGTTAGCCCTAGGTCCTAATGTTGAAATACACAACACATCTACCTGAATATTAGCAGTGTTAGCCCGAGGTCCTAATGTTGAAATACACAACATATCTACCTGAATATTAGCAGTGTTAGCCCGAGGTCCTAATGTTGAAATACACAACATATCTACCTGAATTTTAGCAGTGTTAGCCCTAGGTCCTAATGTTGAATACACAACACATCTACCTGAATATTAGCAGTGTTAGCCCTAGGTCCTAATGTTGAAATACACAACATATCTACCTGAATATTAGCAGCTTTAATTTATCAATGATCATTTTGTATAAGCTTTTGGCCCATGACTGACATACACATAATCTTGGTACAGTACCTACAGTACTCAAGTATTCATACCCCTTGACCTATTCCACATTGTAACACTCAATGAGTGAATGGGTGGGTGATCGCAGGGCGATCCTGGATGGAGGCGATGGAACTCTCTCAACATAGATGGATCCAGAATATCCCCCACCGGGACCCAGCACCTCTCCTCCGGACCTTACCCCTCCCAGTCAACGAGGTACTGTAGGCCCCTCACCCGGCGTCTCGAGTCAAGAATAGCTCGTATCGTGTACGCCGGGGACCCCTCGGTGTCCAGAGGGGGCAGATGGACCTCCGGAACCTCACCTTCCTGCATGGGACCAGCTACCACCGGCCTGAAGAGAGACACATGAAACGAGGGGTTAATGCGATAATACGAAGGAAGTAATAATCGATAACAAACCTTGTTTATTCTCCTCAGGACTTTAAATGGCCCTACACACTGTGGACCCAGCTTCTGGTAGGGCAAGCGGAGGGGCAGGTTTCGGGTCGAGAGCAAGACCCTGTCCCCCGGTGCAAACACGGGGGCCTCACTGCGGTGACGGTCAGCGCTCTTCTTCTGCCGTCCACTCGCCTGGCGTAATGTCTCCTGGACGGCCCTCCAGGTCTCCTTAGAGCACTGCACCCACTCCTCCACCGCAGGAGCCTCAGTCTGGCTCTGATGCCATGGTGCCAGGACCGGCTGGTACCCCAACACACACTCAATTGGTGACATGTTGGTAGAGGAGTGGCTTAGTGAGTTCTGGGCCATTTCTGCCCAGGGGATTTATCTCGCCCACTCCCCTGGCCAGTCCTGGCAATTCGACCGCAGAAACCTACCCACCTCCTGGTTCACTCTCTCCACTTGCCCATTACTCTCCGGGTGATACCCTGAGGTCAGGCTGACCGAGACCCCCAGACGTTCCATAAATGCCCTCCACACACGGGAGGTAAACTGGGGACCCCGATCAGAAACAATATCCTCGGGCACCCCGTAGTGCCGGAAGACATGGGTGAAAAGAGCCTCCGCAGTCTGCAGGGCCGTAGGGAGACGGGGCAACGGGATAAGACTGCAGGACTTAGAGAACCGATCCATAAACGACCAAGATCGTTGTGTTCCCCTGAGGTCAGTAAGAAAATCCACCGATAGATGGGTCCACGGCCGTTGTGGAACGGGGAGGGGTTGTAACTTCCCTCGTGGCAGGTGCCTAGGAGCCTTACTCTGGGCGCACACCGAACGAGACGAGACATAGAATCGCACATCCCTCACCAAGGTGGGCCACCAGTACTTCCCCCTAAGACCTTGCACTGTCCTTGAAATACCCGGTTGACCCGACGAGGGTAGACTATGAGCCCATGGAATCAATTGATCACAAACAGCGAGCGGCACGTACCTACGACCCTCCGGACACTGTGGAGGCGCAGGTTCCTCCCTTAGCGCCCGCTCGATGTCCGCGTCCACCTCCCATACTACTGGTGCCACCAGCTTAGCCGCCGGAATGATGGGAGTAGGATCGATGGACCGGTCGTCAGTGTCATAGAGGCGGGACAGCGCGTCGGCCTTAGTGTTGAGGGAACCTGGTCGATACGAGATTGTAAAACGAAATCTGGTGAAATACATGGCCCACCTTGCCTGACGAGGATTCAGTCTCCTAGCTGATCGGATATACTCCAGGTTACGGTGGTCAGTCCAGATGAGGAAAGGGTACTTAGCCCCCTCAAGCCAGTGTCTCCACACCTTCAGGGCCTTAACCATAGCCAACAACTCCCTGTCCCGAACATCATAATTCCGCTCCGCTGGCCCGAGCTTCTTCAAAAACAAAGCACAGGGGCGGAGCTTCGGTGGCGTACCTGAGTGCTGTGAGAGCACCGCTCCAACCCCAGCCTCAGATGCGTCCACCTCTACTATGAACGCCAAAGTGTCTGGATGCGCCAACACTAGCGCCTCAGTGAACAGCGCCTTCAACCTACGGAAAGCTCCGTCCGCCTCTGCTGACCACTGCAAACGCACCAGCCCCCCCTTCAGCAGTGAGGTAATAGGAGCTGCTACCTGACCAAAACCCCAGATAAACCTCCGGTAGTAATTGGCAAACCCTAAGAACCGCTACACCTCCTTTACCGTGGTCGGAGTCGGCCAATTACGCAAGGCCTTGACGCGGTCACCCTCCATTACCACCCCCGAGCTGGAAATGCGATAACCCAGGAAGGAAACGGCTCGTTTGGAAAACTCACATTTCTCCGCCTTTACGTACAGGTCATGCTCCAGCAGTCACCCAAGAACCTTGCGCACCAGAGACACATGCGCGGTGCGTGTAGCGCCACCCTCCATTACCACCCCCGAGCTGGAAATGCGATAACCCAGGAAGGAAACGGCTCGTTTGGAAAACTCACATTTCTCCGCCTTTACGTACAGGTCATGCTCCAGCAGTCACCCAAGAACCTTGCGCACCAGAGACACATGCGCGGTGCGTGTAGCGGAGTAGATCAAAATATCGTCAATATAGACCACCACACCCTGTCCGTGCAGGTCTCTGAGAATCTCGTCAACAAAGACGATGTACGGCATGTACGGCATGACGAGATAATCATAATGGCCAGATGTGGTACTAAACGCGGTTTTCCACTCATCTCCCTCCCGATTACGCACCAGATTATACACACTCCTGAGATCCAGCTTTGTGAAGAACTGCGCTCCGTGAAATGATTCCACTGCCGTAGCTTTGAGAGGTAGTGGGTAACTAAAACCCACCGTTATGGAATTGAGACCTCGATAATCAATACACGGACGCAAACCACCATCCTTTTTCTTCACAAAAAATAAACTCGAGGAGACGGGTGACATGGAGGGCCGAATGTACCCCTGTCCCAGAGCCTCGGTGACATATGTTTCCATAGCCAACGTCTCCTCCTAGGATAAAGGATACACATGACTCCTGGGAAGTGCAGCGTTTACCTGGAGGTTTATCACGCAATCCCCCTGTCGATGGGGTGGTAATTGGGTCGCTTTCTTTTTACTGAAAGCGATAGCCAAATCGGCATACTCAGCGAGAATGCGCACGGTGGAAACCTGGTCTGGACTCTCCACAGCTGTCGCACTGATGGAAACTCCTACAAACCTGCCTGAACACTCATCAGACCACCCCTGGAGAGTTCCCTGTTTCAGGAACAGACTCATCCGCTCCTTATGATTCCCCTGCGTAATCATCTCCAACAGAATTGTGGCCTCCCTGACCAGCCCTGACCCTAATGGTCGACTATCTAAAGAGTGCACGGGAAAAGGGGGGTCTACCTTAACTAACGCAATCCTCAACCTCTGAGCAAGTCCGCGATCTATAAAGTTCCCAGCTGCGCCTGAATCGACTAGCGCCTTATGCTGGAAAGAGGGAAAAAAATTAAGGAAACAAATTAATAAAAACATGTGACCAACAGGAAACTCTGGAAGAGTGTGGTGCTGACTCACCTGGGGTAACCGAGGAGTGTTCTGCCTGCCCTCTCGACTCCCAGATGAACTCCTCCAGCACCGACCTGAAGTGTGCCCTCTCCGGCCACAACTGGTACAGGAGGAGCCTCCTCCTCCGATCTCCCTAGATGCGGCCCCTCCTAGGTCCATCGGGATAGGAGCGGGAGGGTCAGGAGGTGGAACTAACAGGACCCTTTCAGAACGTCCGCGAGCAGCTAGCAGATGGTCTAACCGGATCGACAGGTCTATCAGTTCATCCAGGCTGAGCGTAGTGTCCCGACAAGCCAGCTCCCTGCGGACGTCCTCTCTCAGGCTACACCTGTAATGGTCTATCGGGGTGAACGGCGGGTGAATGGCAGTGAATGGCGGGTGAACTCCGGGTAGTCGCCCCTCGCTGAGTCAGGCCCGTTCCAGACAGCATTGGCCCACTCCAGGGTTCTACCCGTAAGGCAAGAGACGAGGACACTCACGCTCTCCTTGTCCGAGGGAGCCGGCTGAACGGTGGCCAGGTAGAGATCTAGTTGAAGCAGGAATCCCTGGCACCCCGCCGCCGCTCCTTCGTACTCCCTCATAGGCGTAATGCGCAGAGCGCTGGAACCGGATTCCGCTGGGGGAGATGGTAGAGTTGCTGGTGGGAGGGTAGGTGGGGTAGTAGGGAGACCACTCCTCTCCCAACGATCCATCCTCTCCATAATTTGATCCATCGCTGATCCGATGCGATGGAGAATGGACGTGTGATGAAGGACTCTCTCCTCCATCGTGGGGAGAGGGGTGGTCGCTGCTCCTGCTGACTCCATAATATGGTGCGGGCTTCTGTATAGTTCCTAATAATGACAAATTGAAAACGTGTTTTTAGAAATGTTCACAGCTTGACTGAAAATTAAATACAGAAATATCTCTTTTAGATAAGTATCCAAACCCTTTTGGCAGTGATAGCAGCTGTAAGTCTTTCTGGGTAAGTCTCTAAGAGCTTTGCAAACCTGGATTGTACAATATTTGCACATTATTATTTTTTAATTCTTCAAGCTCTGTCACTTTGGTTGTTGATCATTGCTATACAGCCATTTTCAAGTCTTGTCATACATTTTAAGACGATTTAAGTAAGCCACTCAGGAACATTCAATGTCATCTTGGTAAGCAACTCCACTGTATATTTGGCCTTGTGTTTTAGGTTATTGTCCTGCTGAAAGGTTCATTTGAAAATATGAAGAGTGGTACGCAATGATGTGTTGTGTGGGATTGCCGCAAACATAACGCTTAGTATTCAGGACATAAAGTTAATTTCTTTGTCACATTTTTTGCAGTTTTACTTTAGTGCCTTATTGGAAACAGGATGCATGTTGTTGAATATTTGTATTCTGTAGAGGCTTCCTTCTTTTCACACTGTCATTTAGGTTAGTACTGTGGAGTCACTCCATCCGTCATTTCCTCCTACCACAGCCATTAAATTCTAACTACAGTATTTTAAAGTAAGCGTTGGAAGTGAGCGGTTTCCTTCCTCCCCAGCAACTGAGTTAGGAAGGACCCCTTTATATGTGTAGTGACTGGGTGTGTTGACACAACATCCATAGTGTAATTCATATCTTCACCATGCTCAAAGGGATATTCAATGTTTGCTTTATTTTATTTTTACCCATCTACCAACAGGTCACCTTCTTTGCAAGGCATTGGAAAACCTCCCTGGTCTCTGTGGTTAAATCTGTATTTGAAATTCACTGCTCTGTCACACCCTGATCTGTTTCACCTGTCCTCGCTATTGTTTTTGTTATTATTGTTATCCCGTTCTCTTGCCTTTGCTATTCCTACCGGGTTTTGACCCTTGCCTGTTCTGGACTCTGTACCCGCCTGCCTGACCATTCTGCCTGCCTTGACCACGAGCCTATCTGCCACTCTGTACCTCCTGGATTCTGATCTGGTTTTGACCTTATGCCTAGCCACGACCATTCTCTTGCCTACTCCTTTTGGATTAATAAACATTGTACGACTCCAAGCATCTGTCTCCTGTGTCTGCATCTGGGTCTCACCTTGTGCCTTGATAACTTGACTGAGGGACTTTACAGATAATTGTATGTGTGGGGTACAGAGATGAGGTAGCCATTAAACAGTATTATTGCACACAGTGATTCCATGCAACTTATGTGAGTTAAGCACATTTCTACTCCTGAACTGATTTAGGCTTGCCATAACAAAGGGGGTTGAATACTTATTGACTGAAGACATTTCAGCTTTTCATTGTTTATTAATTGTTAATGTCTCAACATAATTCCACTTTGAAATTATGGGGTATTGTGTGAAGGTCAGCGACAAAACATCTCGTTTTAATTTCAGGCTGTAACACAACAACATGTGGAAAACGTCAAGGTGTGTGAATACTTTCTGAAGGCACTGTACATCCTGATGTTTATAGTTCTATTTAGCTTAGACCACTGGAATATTGTGAGCAGCGAGTGGTTTTGCTGTGGACATCATCATTGACCTGCATGCTAAGTTAATCTGTAGCTCAAATATCAACCTGCTACTGTGTGTGAACTTCCTGTGGTCTTTGGCTGGTTCAGCACCACATTCTAACACTAATTATATGCACAGCAGGCCTGACTGTTTCATCACAGGCCCTGGGAAAATAAAGCCAGCTAATCTTGTGTGCACACAAAGCTCTGACCTGCCTGAGAGAGAGGGGAGGGGGAGAGAGGAGGGAGAGAGAGAAAGTGAGAAAGCTCTAGCAAGAGAGAGAAAGAGAGAAAGGGGGAGAGGGAGAGTGAGAAAGCAAGGGAGAGATGGGGGAGAGTTTATTTCACTTTTGTTTATTATCTAGCTGACTTGCTTTAGCAATGTTAACACAAACTCAAAGAAACGTCCTCTCACTGTCAACTGTGTTTATTTTCAGCAAACTTAACGTGTAAATATTTGTATGAACATAAGATTCAACAACCGAGACATAAACTGAACAAGTTCCACAGACATGTGACTAACAGAAATTGAATAATGTGTCCCTGCACAAAGACAGGGTCAAAATCAAAAGTAACAGTCAGTATCTGGTGTGGCCACCAGCTGCATTAAGTACTGCAGTGCATCTCCTCCTTATGGACAGCACAGATGTGCCAGTTCTTGCTGTTAGATGTTACCCCACTCTTCCACCAAGGCACCTGCAAGTTCCCAGACATTTCTGGGGGGAATGGCCCCAGCCCTCACCCTCCGATCCAACAGGTCCCAGATGTGCTCAATGGGATTGAGATTGTGCTCTTCGCTGGCCATGGCAGAACACTGACATTCCTGTCTTTCAGGAAATCACGCACAGAACGAGCAGTATGGCTGGTGGCATTCTCATGCTGGAGGGTCATGTCAGGATGAGCCTGCAGGAAGGGTACCACATGAGGGAGGAGGATGTCTTCCTTGTAACGCACAGCGTTGAGATTGCCTACAATGACAACAAGCTCAGTCAGATGATGCTGTGACACACCGCCCCAGACCATGACGGACCCTTCACCTCCAAATCGATCCCAATCCAGAGTACAGGCCTCGGTGTAACGCTCATTCCTTCGACGATAAACGCGAATCACCTCTGGTATGAAAAAAACACGACTTGTCAGTGAAGAGCACTTTTTACCAGGCCTGTCTGGTCCGGAGACAGTGGGTTTGTGCCCATAGGCGACGTTGTTGCCGGTAATGTCTGGTGAGGACCTGCCGTAAAACAGGCCTACAAGCCCTCAGTCCAGCCTCTCTCAGCTTATTGCGGACAGTCTGAGTACTGATGGAGGGATTGTGCGCTCCTGGTGTAACTAGGGCAGTTGTTGCCATCCTGTACCTGTCCCGCAGGTGTGATGTTCAGATATACTGATCCTGTGCAGGTGTTGTTACACGTGGTCTGTCACTGCGACGACGATCAGCTGTCCCTCCTATCTCTCTGTAGCTCTGTCTTAAGCGTCTCACAGTACAGACATTGCAATTTATTGCCCTGGCCACATCTGCAGTCCTCATGCCACCTTGTAGCATGCCTAAGGCACATTCATGCAGATGAGCAGGGACCCTGGGCATCTTTCTTTTGGGGTTTTTCAGAGTCAGTAGAAAGGCCTCTTTAGTGTCCTAAGTTTTCATAACTGTGACCTTAATTGCCTACCGTCTGTACTCTGTTGGTGTCTTAACGACCGTTCCACAGGTGCATGTTCATTAACTGTTTATAGTTCATTGAGCAAGCATGGGAAACAGTGTTTAACCCCTTTACAATGAAGATCTGTGAAGTTATTTGGATTTTTACGAATTATCTTTGAAAGAAAGGGTCCTGAAAAAGGGACGTTTATTTTTTTGCTGAGTATATGTTTCCCACGCCAATAAAGCATAAAGCCCTTGAATTGAATTGAGATAGAGAGAGAGGGGGGGGGTGAGAGAGAGAAAAATAGAGAGAGAGTGAGAGGAGGGAGAGATAAAGTGGTGGTCACCAACCCTGGACCTGGAGAGCTACAGGGGGTGCAGGCTTTTGTTCCAGACTAGCTTTAACACATCTGACTCAACTATAGGTATAGTCCTGCTGTTCGCCTCAACCTCTGATCGCTGTATTCATTGTTTGTCACGCCTGTCTGTGAGTAACTCTGTTGATGATGAACCTTGTCACAGGGAACTATCCTGTAAGAGATTCAAGTTAAGACTTATGTTAGTTACTATGCTAAGTTCTAAATATCAATGAACACCATATATTCATTGAATTACATCTCCTGTGGGGCGTGCAGAGACAGAGCCTGTGTTTCTGCTTGACCGCTCTGTGATAGAATGTCTTCTCTTTCTAAATATGGTTTGATACAGGCAGGAACCCACATGATGAGCCCTGGTAAATAATGCATGGATCTTAAAGCGTTTCACCCTATCAGTTCCACCCCTCACCTCGCCCCAGCTCAGTCCTGCCCCTCGCCCCGCCCCACCCCCCTGCACTCTCGCCCTGCCCCCATTACTCCTGGCTGCCACTCAGTCACAGCTGACCCACTTTAATTAAGGCACTCTGCTCTATGTTAGCAAGCATCCTATCATTCCTCCTCTTTCCTAATCTCACTTCCTTTCATCCTCTATCTCCTGTCTTTCTGTACCTCTTCCTCCAGTCTTCCCCTGTCCTCAGCCCTCCTCTCTCCTCCTGTCTTTCTCTGTCCTCAGCCCTCCTCTCTCCTCCTATCTTCCCAAGTCCTCTGACTTCATCTCTACTCCAGTCTTCCTCTGTCCTCAGCCCTCCTCTCTCCTCCTGTCTTTCTCTGTCCTCAGCCCTCCTCTCTCCTCCTATCTTCCCAAGTCCTCTGACTTCATCTCTACTCCAGTCTTCCTCTGTCCTCAACCCTCCTCTCTCCTCCTGTCTTCCTCTGTCCTCAGCCCTCCTCTCTCCTCCTGTCTTCCCAAGTCCTCTGACTTCCTCTCTCCTCCTGTCTTCCTCTGTCCTCAGCCCTCCTCTCTCCTCCTGTCTTCCTCAGCCCTCCTCTCTCCTCCTGTCTTCCCAAGTCCTCTGACTTCCTCTCTCCTCCTGTCTTCCCAAGTCCTCTGACTTCCTCTCTACTCCAGTCTTCCCCTGTCCTCAGCCATCCTCTCTCCTCCTGTCTTCCTCTGTCCTCTGCCCTCTTCTCTCCGTCTGTCTTCCTCTGTCCTTGTCTCTCCTTCTGTCTTACTCTGTCATCTGCCACCTCTCTCCTCCTCTTCATCTGTCCTCTGCCCTCCTCGCTCCTCCTGTCTTCCTCTGCCCTCCTCTCTCCTATTTTTCTGTGCTCTGCCCTCCACTCTTCTCCTGTCTTCCTCTGCCCTCTGCCCTCTGCCCTCCTCTTTCTTTCTGTCTTCATCTGCCCTCCTCTCTCCTCCTCTCCCTCTGTCCTCTGCCCTCCTCTCTCCTCCTGTTCCTCCTCTGTTCTCCCATCCCTTTTCCAAATGTCCCTCTTACAATTCCACCTACCTTTTTCACTCTTCTTTCTCTTGCCTCCTTTCTCTATCCAACCCTCTCCCTCTTCTAATTCTATCTCTCCCTCTCACTCGATCACAGAGTAAAACATTTAATTACCCGCCAAACGTTTCCCATCCATCACATTATCTCCCTCTACCCTGCCACGAAGTTAGTGCCTTACTGCTCCCTGCTACCAGCTACCAATTACCTGCTTCTCTCTCCCTGCAGTCACCTGCATTGCAAATGTGACCTTTACTTAGGAGCTGATTGCCTGTTTCCCGTAGAGTGCTTCCACAGGGAGGTATGTATCTGTGTGTCTGTGAGGCCCTCACCCTGTGTGTGTGTGTGTGTGTGTGTGTGTGTGTGTGTGTGTGTGTGTGTGTGTGTGTGTGTGTGTGTGTGTGTGTGTGTGTGTGTGTGTGTGTGTGTGTGTGTGTGTGTGTGTGTGTGTGTGTGTGTGTGTGTGTGTGTGTGTGTGTGTGTGTGTGTGTGTGTGTGTAAGAGAAAGTGTGTGGAGGTGGGTGAATCCCACACCCTGGATCTCTGTGTGACAGCCTGTCCAGAATAGTAATCCAGTCCGATGGTCCTGGCTCTCTGTGTGACAGAGAGTATCTAGAGTTGATAATTGATATATGACATTGGATGAGTTGGTGTTTTTGTACTATGAAGTGCCAGGAACGAGATCAGAACCTCGTCTGAGGGACCAAACTCAAATATAATTAATAGCGAATGTTATCTTGTTTGTAACACAATCAAACCTGATGGGCCATTTCGCGGGATGTATTGACTGAAAGAAACCAATTTGAAGACAACAAGTAATGACATCATTGTGCACCAATGATTTGCCCGCTGTTTCGTTGATGGACTGTCTTTCAACCCAAGGACCACTGATCGTCTTGAAATCTTGCTGGGTAGATGGCCAATGAGCTGAGCTAAACGGCAATACGCCATGTTTATGTGTTGCAAAACCAACCCATGTAGTAAGCTCCAGCGTAAAGAGAGTCATGCACTATTGAATTTTCATACCGGAAGAAGCTACGCATTTAAGCACTGTATTGTTTGGTGAATGCGCAGATTCAGCTGTTTATATTGTGGATTTGTGCGATTGTGGAGGAATATTTTTTGAACGGGAGAAGACATCGTTTTGGACTGGTAAGTTCTTATCATGCTAATGCCCTTGTTTGAAATTAATAATATAAAATATTATTTGTGATTTTTTTATTTATTTTAGAAGCAATATAAAATATTTAATGTCATGAAATGTGAGATGCGTGTGTCTGCCGCCCCACCCCAACCGACATGAAATAGCCTATTTTAGGCTGTTGAGGAGAGTGCAGGACCACATCAATGGCCAAAGTGAAATGGAAATAGTAGATACAGCTGGTCTGTTGTAATATAATAAAGACAGTAATATAATAAAGACAGTAGATCTAGCTGGTCTGTCATAATATAATAGAGACAGTAGATCTAGCTGAAATTTCATAATATAAAAGAGACAGTAGATCTAGCAGGTAATAATAATATAATAATATATTCAACCTTCAACTCTCTATATATATCTGTTTATTATACCTGTTGATACAGGGCTCATATGTGAAACTATTCTAACTGAACATTTTCATTCACAGTGACACTGACACCGAATGGGAGTCTTATCCGGTGTCTTGTGTGAATTTAAGTATGCTCTCTCTAATTCTCTCTTTCTCTCTCTCGGAGGACCTGAGCCCTAGGACCATGCGTCAGGACTACCTGGCATGATGACTCCTTGCTGTCCCCAGTCCACCTAGCCTTGCCGCTGTTCCAGTTTCAACTGTTCTGCCTGCGGCTATGGAACCCTAAACTGTTCATTTTTACTCTTGAGGTGCTGTCCTGTTGCACCCTCTACAACCACTGTGATCTCCACCCGGCACAGCCAGAAGAGGACTGGCCACCCCTCATAGCCTGGTTCCTCTCTAGGTTTCTTCCTAGGTTTTTGCCTCTCTAGGGAGTTTTTCCTAGCCACCGTGCTTCTACACCTGCATTGCTTGCTGTTTGGGGTTTTAGGCTGGGGCTATATAAATATATTTGATTTGATAGAGGACTGAGGGTCATCCAAATATTGAAAGTGTGTAAATAGTTACCCATGTTATTTTGTAAATTGTAAATGTATATATTTTTTTTCATATTTTTTTTTCCATATTTTTTTCTCCATTTTTTTTGGGGGGGGGGTGTGTTAGAATACCATGTTGGCATTTTGTATATAGTTATTTGTTTCAAAATGTATACCTTCACCAATTTGGCCACTTGTGTACATTTGGGCTACTTGTGTGGGACACCTGGGTGACTTGATAAATGTCATGTAGCACACTCATTTTGGAAGTTAGCATTTTGAAACTTTGCACAAGTACTGTTGCCCTCTTGTAGTTTTCACTGAAATTGTCCCCATCATCCTATCTGAATGTTTGTTTTATCTTGGTCATTTTAAAGATGATGATACAAAAATAAAAATAAAAAACGTATGTTTTTTTTCATTGTTTTAACTAAACCAGATCTATTGTGTGTTATTCTCCTACATTCAATTCACATTTACACATACTTCAGAGTGTTTTCTTTCAAATGGTAACAAGAATATGCATATCCTTGGTTCTGTGCCTGAGCTACAGGCTGTTAGATTTGGGTATGTCTTCAGGCTGAAATTGCACAAAGTAGGGGGGGAGCTGAAAGAAGTTTTAACCAGCTGATATCTAACCCTATAACCAGCTCATATCTAACCCTATAACCAGTTCATATCTAACCCTGTAACCATCTCATATCTAACCCTATAAATATCTCATATCTAACCCTGTAACCATCTCATATCTAACCCTATAAATATCTCATATCTAACCCTATAACCAGCTCATATCTAACCCTGTAACCATCTCATATCTAACCCTATAAATATCTCATATCTAACCCTATAACCATCTCATATCTAACCCTATAACCAGCTGATATCTAACCTTAAAACCAGCTGATATCTAACCCTTTAACCATCTCATATCTAACCCTATAACCAGCTGATATCTAACCCTATAACTAGCTGATATCTAACCCTTAACCATTTCATATCTAACCCTTTAACCAGCTGATATCTAACCTTATAACCAGATGATATCTAACCCTATAACCAGTTGATATCTAACCCTGTAACCATCTCATATCTAACTCTATAACCATCTCATATCTAACCCTATAACCAGTTGATATCTAACCCTGTAACCATCTCATATCTAACTCTATAACCATCTCATATCTAACCCTATAACCAGTTGATATCTAACCCTGTAACCATCTCATATCTAACCCTATAACCAGCTGTTATCTAACCCCATAACCAGCTGATATCTAACCCTTTAACCATCTTATATCTTACTCTATAAACAGTTGATATCTAACCCTGTAACCATCTCAAATCTAACCCTATAACCAGCTGATATCTAACCCTATAACCAGCTTATATCTAACACAATAACCAGCTGATATCTAACCCTGTAACCATCTCATATCTAAACCTATAACCAGCTGATATCTAACCCTATAACCAGCTGATATCTAACCCTATAACCAGTTGATATCTAACCCTATTACCCTCTCATATCTAACCCTAAAACCAGCTGATATCTAACCCTATAACCAGCTTATATCTAACACAATAACCAGCTGATATCTAACCCTGTAACCATCTCATATCTAACCATATAACCAGCTGATATCTAACCCTATAACTAGCTGATATCTAACCCTTAACCATTTCATATCTAACCCTTTAACCAGCTGATATCGAACCTTATAACCAGCTGATATCTAACCCTATAACTAGCTGATATCTAACCCTTAACCATTTCATATCTAACCCTATAACCAGTTGATATCTAACCCTGTAACCAGCTGATATCTAACCCTATAACCATCTCATATCTAACCCTATAACCAGCTGATATCTAACCCTATAACTAGCTGATATCTAACCCTTAACCATTTCATATCTAACCCTTTAACCAGCTGATATCTAACCTTATAACCAGCTGATATCTAACCCTATAACCAGTTGATATCTAAACCTATAACCAGCTGATATCTAACCCTACAACCAGCTGATATCTAACCCTAGAACCAGTTGATATCTAACCCTATAACCATCTCATATCTAACCCTACAACCATCTCATGTCTAACCCTATAACCATTTGATATCTAACCCTATAACCAGCTGATATCTAACCCTGTAACCATCTCATATCTAACCTTATAACCAGTTGATATCTAACCCTATAACCATTTGATATCTAACCCTATAACCAGCTTATATCTAACCCTGTAACCATCTCATATCTAACCCTATAACCAGTTGATATCTAACCCTATAACAAGTTGATATCTAACCCTATAACCAGCAGATATCTAAGCCTGTAACCATCTCATATCTAACCCTATAACCAGTTCATATCTAACTCTATAATCAGCTGATATCTAACCCTATAACCAGCTGATATCGAACCGTGTAACTATCTCATATCTAACCCTATAACCAGCTGATATCTAACCCTATAACCAGCTGATATCTAACCCTATAACCAGTTGATATCTAACCCTATAACCATCTCATATCTGACCCTATAACCAGCTGATATCTAACCCTGTAAACATCTCATATCTAACCCTATAACCAGTTGATATCTAACCCTATAACCAGCTGATATCTAACCCTGTAACCATCTCATATCTAACACTATAACCAGCTGATATCTAACCCTGTAACCATCTCATATCTAACCCTATAACCAGCTGATATCTAACCCTATAACCAGCTGATATCTAACCCTATAACCAGTTGATATTAAACCCTATAACCATCTCATATCTAACCCTATAACCAGCTGATATCTAACCCTGTAACCATGTCATATATAACCCTATAACCAGTTGATATTTAACCCTGTAACCAGCCTATATCTAACCCTACAACCAGCTGATATCTAACCCTAAAACCATCTCATATCTAACCCTATAACCAGCTGATATCTAACCCTATAACCAGCTGATATCTAACCCTAGAACCATCTCATATCTAACCCTATAACCATTTGATATCTAACCCTATAACCAGCTGATATCTAACCCTGTAACCATCTCATATCTAACCCTATAACCAGTTGATATCTAACCCTATAACCAGTTGATATCTAACCCTGTACCCATCTCATATCTAACCCTATAACCAGTTGATATCTAACCCTATAACCAGTTGATATCTAACCCTGTAACCATCTCATATCTAACCCTATAACCAGTTGATATCTAACCCTATAACCAGTTGATATCTAACCCTATAACCAGCTGATATCTAACCCTGTAACCATCTCATATCTAACCCTATAACCAGTTGATATCTAACCCTATAACCAGTTGATATCTAACCCTGTAACCATCTCATATCTAACCCTATAACCAGTTGATATCTAACCCTATAACCATTTGATATCTAACCCTATAATCAGCCGATATCTAACCCTGTAACCATCTCATATCTAACCCTATAACCAGTTGATATCTAACCCTATAACAAGTTGATATCTAACCCTATAACCAGCAGATATCTAACCCTGTAACCATCTCATATCTAACCCTATAACCAGTTCATATCTAACTCTATAACCAGCTGATATCTAACCCTATAACCAGCTGATATCGAACCGTGTAACTATCTCATATCTAACCCTATAACCAGCTGATATCTAACCCTATAACCAGCTGATATCTAACCCTATAACCAGTTGATATCTAAGCCTATAACCATCTCATATCTAACCCTATAACCAGCTGATATCTAACCCTGTAACCATCTCATATCTAACCCTATAACTAGCTGATATCTAACCCTATAACCAGCCGATATCTAACCCTGTAAACATCTCATATCTAACCCTATAACCAGTTGATATCTAACCCTATAACCAGCTGATATCTAACCCTGTAACCATCTCATATCTAACCCTATAACCAGCTGATATCTAACCCTATAACCAGTTGATATTAAACCCTATAACCATCTCATATCTAACCCTATAACCAGCTGATATCTAACCCTGTAACCATGTCATATATAACCCTATAACCAGTTGATATCTAACCCTGTAACCAGCTGATATCTAACCCTACAACCAGCTGATATCTAACCCTACAACCATCTCATATCTAACCCTATAACCAGCTGATATCTAACCCTATAACCAGCTGATATCTAACCCTAGAACCATCTCATATCTAACCCTATAACCATTTGATATCTAACCCTATAACCAGCTGATATCTAACCCTGTAACCATCTCATATCTAACCCTATAACCAGTTGATATCTAACCCTATAACCAGTTGATATCTAACCCTATAACCAGCTGATATCTAACCCTGTACCCATCTCATATCTAACCCTATAACCAGTTGATATCTAACCCTATAACCAGTTGATATCTAACCCTGTAACCATCTCATATCTAACCATATAACCAGTTGATATCTAACCCTATAACCAGTTGATATCTAACCCTATAACCAGTTGATATCTAACCCTGTAACCATCTCATATCTAACCCTATAACCAGTTGATGTCTAACCCTATAACCAGTTGATATCTAACCCTGTAACCATCTCATATCTAACCCTATAACCAGTTGATATCTAACCCTATAACCATTTGATATCTAACCCTATAACCAGCCGATATCTAACCCTGTAACCATCTCATATCTAACCCTATAACCAGTTGATATCTAACCCTATAACAAGTTGATATCTAACCCTATAACCAGCAGATATCTAACCCTGTAACCATCTCATATCTAACCCTATAACCAGTTCATATCTAACTCTATAACCAGCTGATATCTAACCCTATAACCAGCTGATATCGAACCGTGTAACTATCTCATATCTAACCCTATAACCAGCTGATATCTAACCCTATAACCAGCTGATATCTAACCCTATAACCAGTTGATATCTAAGCCTATAACCATCTCATATCTAACCCTATAACCAGCTGATATCTAACCCTGTAACCATCTCATATCTAACCCTATAACCAGCAGATATCTAACCCTGTAACCATCTCATATCTAACCCTATAACCAGTTGATATCTAACCCTATAACCAGCTGATATCTAACCCTGTAACCATCTCATATCTAACCCTATAACCAGCTGATATCTAACCCTATAACCAGCTGATATCTAACCCTATAACCAGTTGATATTAAACCCTATAACCATCTCATATCTAACCCTATAACCAGCTGATATCTAACCCTGTAACCATGTCATATATAACCCTATAACCAGTTGATATCTAACCCTGTAACCAGCTGATATCTAACCCTACAACCAGCTGATATCTAACCCTAAAACCATCTCATATCTAACCCTATAACCAGCTGATATCTAACCCTATAACCAGCTGATATCTAACCCTAGAACCATCTCATATCTAACCCTATAACCAGCTGATATCTAACCCTTTAACCATCTCATATCTAACCCTATAACCAGTTGATATCTAAAACTGTAACCATCTCATATCTAACCCTATAGCCATCTCATATCTAACCCTATAACCATTTGATATCTAACCCTATAACCAGCTGATATCTAACCCTGTAACCAGCTGATATCTAACCCTACAACCAGCTGATATCTAACCCTAAAACCATCTCATATCTAACCCTATAACCAGCTGATATCTAACCCTATAACCAGCTGATATCTAACCCTAGAACCATCTCATATCTAACCCTATAACCAGCTGATATCTAACCCTTTAACCATCTCATATCTAACCCTATAACCAGTTGATATCTAAAACTGTAACCATCTCATATCTAACCCTATAGCCATCTCATATCTAACCCTATAACCATTTGATATCTAACCCTATAACCAGCTGATATCTAACCCTGTAACCATCTCATATCTAACCCTATAACCAGTTGATATCTAACCCTATAACCAGTTGATATCTAACCCTATAACCAGCTGATATCTAACCCTGTACCCATCTCATATCTAACCCTATAACCAGTTGATATCTAACCCTATAACCAGTTGATATCTAACCCTGTAACCATCTCATATCTAACCCTATAACCAGTTGATATCTAACCCTATAACCAGTTGATATCTAACCCTATAACCAGCTGATATCTAACCCTGTAACTATCTCATATCTAACCCTATAACCAGTTGATATCTAACCCTATAACCAGTTGATATCTAACCCTGTAACCATCTCATATCTAACCCTATAACCAGTTGATATCTAACCCTGTAACCAGCTGATGTCTAACCCTGTAACCAGCTGATATTTAACCCTTTAACCATGTCATATCTAACACTATAACCAGTTGATATCTAACTCTGTAACCAGTTGATATCTAACCCTACAACCAGCTTATATCTAACCCTGTAACCATCTCATATCTAACCCTGTAACCATCTCATATCTAACCCTGTAACCAGCTGATGTCTAACCCTGTAACCAGCTGATATTTAACCCTGTAACCATCTCATATCTAACCCTACAACCAGCTGATATCTAACCCTATAACCAGCTGATATCTAACCCTATAACCAGCTGATATCTAACCCTGTAAACATCTCATATCTAACCCTATAACCATCTCATATCTAACCCTATAACCAGTTGATATCTAAAACTGTAACCATCTCATATCTAACCCTATAGCCATCTCATATCTAACCCTATAACCATTTGATATCTAACCCTATAACCAGCTGATATCTAACCCTGTAACCATCTCATATCTAACCCTATAACCAGTTGATATCTAACCCTATAACCAGTTGATATCTAACCCTATAACCAGCTGATATCTAACCCTGTACCCATCTCATATCTAACCCTATAACCAGTTGATATCTAACCCTATAACCAGTTGATATCTAACCCTGTAACCATCTCATATCTAACCCTATAACCAGTTGATATCTAACCCTATAACCAGTTGATATCTAACCCTATAACCAGCTGATATCTAACCCTGTAACTATCTCATATCTAACCCTATAACCAGTTGATATCTAACCCTATAACCAGTTGATATCTAACCCTGTAACCATCTCATATCTAACCCTATAACCAGTTGATATCTAACCCTGTAACCAGCTGATGTCTAACCCTGTAACCAGCTGATATTTAACCCTTTAACCATGTCATATCTAACACTATAACCAGTTGATATCTAACTCTGTAACCAGTTGATATCTAACCCTACAACCAGCTTATATCTAACCCTGTAACCATCTCATATCTAACCCTGTAACCATCTCATATCTAACCCTGTAACCAGCTGATGTCTAACCCTGTAACCAGCTGATATTTAACCCTGTAACCATCTCATATCTAACCCTACAACCAGCTGATATCTAACCCTATAACCAGCTGATATCTAACCCTATAACCAGCTGATATCTAACCCTGTAAACATCTCATATCTAACCCTATAACCAGTTGATATCGAACCCTATAACCAGCTGATATCTAACCCTGTAACCATCTCATATCTAACCCTATAACCAGTTGATATCTAACCCTATAACCAGCTGATATCTAACCCTATAACCAGTTGATATCTAACCCTGGAACTGGCTCATATCTCTTTCCAGTTCACTCTGTAGCCATCTTCACATCTCTAAATAAGGAAATGATTGACCAACTCATGGAGGACAGTGGAAGTGGACTAAGTATTTGGGGGCTGTGATTCTATACCTTTGGGCCTTTGGAATGTGTTTATTGTGATTTCTGTGTGTTTGTTGGAGCAGTTGAAAAAAATAATCCGTTTCAGGTGAACATACATTGAACAAAAGGTATCGCAGTCTTCCTTCCTCTTCATTACATTTTTTCTCAAACCCCTTTTTGTACATTTAATACCTGAAAATCGAATTAATAGATTAAAAGGTTAATTAAAGTAGCAGTCAATCAATCAATCAATGAAATGTATTTATAAAGCCGTTTTTACAACAGCCGATGTCACAAAGTGCTATACAGAAACCCACTCATTATTCCGAGTGTAATGATGTGTAAATATATTTATGACTGTCGTATTAATGTGATCTGTGTTCTCTGGGGAGACAGTGTGTTGGCGCAAACACTTCTGGACAAAATGTCCTGAATCCTGAGAATATTTTTGAAATATTTTCATCATTAATACATCGTCCGAGCTGTTTTTATTTTTACTCTTCATACACATACAGCATATTATACAGCTATAAGAAACAGACGGGTCCGATTTGCTTCAGTTATACTCACAGCGTCAGGGAATCAGTTGATCCTCAAATTAAGTGAATAAATCTCCTGGTCAGTAATTTATGTTGTCTACAAATTATCCTTGACATTGTGGTCTCAACTGCAGTTACACGATAGATAAGAAATAGATTATTTCAAACATCCACAATATAATATTTCTAAAAGGACCGTTTGCTTACTTGTGTACCTCAGACGTTAGATAGACCTATGGTATATGTCTGCTCTTATTCGTCCCTAATCATTTCTACATTCGATGATGAGCTATTTTATTATAATGTGTTTCTGGAGGCTCCTTGGGCTTACATCTTATTTAAGTTTTAAACCTCTAATAGGTAACGTTTAAGTGTCGTTTAACTGGGGCTGCTCTTCTCCTCCGTCTTATTTCCCAGTTAATGTGTTGTGTCAAAGTCTATTACCTCTGCTGGACGGCGACGTCCCTTAAGTTGAAAAAACCCTCTCGGAACCATCAGCAGAGGGCTGCAGGTCGATAAAGCTTTTAGATTTGGAGATGTTTTCTGGGAGCCCGTTTCCTGCGGCTAAGAGTTGTTAATGGAGCTGAAGGAATTATCTTATGACTCTGAGTCTGACAGTAGTTTATTTCCTGGGTCCTGCTCCCCTGTCGAAGCGGAATATGCTCCTGTCAAACCCGCTTAATGAAAAGCAACGCGTCGCTGATTACACTTTTATTTGGTCTCTATGTAGAAAGCAGCGCTGCTAATTTACCCTCCGCTCCTCTGTGTGTTTGAATTCGCTACGGATGAATGATTTGGTCTGCCTGTTAAAAAACACTTCTCTCTCTCTCGCTCGCTCTCTTTTTCTGCTGAAATAGAAAAGGGTAATCGCCCCTTTGGTGAAAAAGTTCAGTAGAATTGTCCTCAATGTTATTCTCTTACAAATATGAATTGATCTTTCAATTTATCGGTGACCAATTGTGAAATCTGTAGTCTATTTTGTATGTTTATATTTGACACAAATCTCGAAAGCATCTTGCTTCCCATGTGCTCATTGAAAGGAAGACATACCTGTTTTATTCCCTAAAATAAAAGGAATAACATGCTTGTTAAATGTTGCCACCAAGTCATATTGCTGTCTCTTGTATTTCAGTTGCTATTGAATTGTAAATGCCTGTTATGTTTCGGTATAACCGGAAGGTTGCAAAGTTCAAACCCCCGAGCTGACAAGGTACAAATCTGTCGTTCTGCCCCTGAACAGGCAGTTAACCCACTGTTCCTAGGCCATCATTATAAATAAGAATTTGTTCTTAACTGACTTGCCTAGTTAAATAAAGGTAAAATAAAATGTCAAAAAATAACGTCAACTTCTCTATCCTGCTACAATATCAATATGGTGCTGAAGGTAAAACTGGTCCGGCAGAACAAATAAAAACATCCAGACAGGATAAATACTTTGTCCAGCCGGCAGCTCTGTTCTACTTGTTCCAGGGAAGATCTCAATCGTTTGGCTTCACATTAAAACGCCTCATCTCTCTCAGAGCAGCTTTCTCTCTGAGGAGCTCTCTTTCCCTCTCAGACCCGCTGTCCCCCAGGAGCTCACACAGGCCATTACTGTCAAGTACCCTCCACTCTTTATTTTTGCCCTTTTATCTGGAACAACTAATTCAGGTTCCGTTGCCCTTTTCACTCCAAGACGTGTCTTCTGGTAAAGCCCTTCAGCAGGCGGCTGGAGAGCACTCAGCATTGAGGGGTTAGTGTCTGGATGAAAACTTGACTCCAGATGATCTCGGCTGTTGCCAATATTAGCGGCCACATGGAATAAGTGAGCCCTCTTCCAGCTGGATCAGAGATCAAAGATCAGGTTTAGATGTCTCCATCATATTATCAGGAGGAGTGGAGATCGATAGTCTGACAGAGCTATGAAGGAATATATCCCAATTATAGGCTATTTATGGCGGAGTAATAAGCCACATCTCCCGCCAGCTGGTATTATTGTTGAAGGCTCTTTCTCTCTATATCTCTCATCCCCCTGTCACTGTGAGAGAGGAGACGTTGACTGACTCAAAAACTACATTTATGATTATAGATTTAACAGCTTTAAAAAACATAACGTTTTATGTACTGTCAGTCATTATTGGCTTGAATTCTGCGTGTTTGAAGAAATAGGTCCTTGTGAATAGACCTATAAAGCAACACTTGCCAGAACGATATGGTAAACATTGTATTTCTCTACTTCGGACGATCTCTTAACGGCGGCAAAAGCAAATAAAAAGATAGGATAAGCTAAAGACAAGGCGATGAAAACGCAAAGATAATTTTGTTATCGCAAATTCTTAAACGTTATAGGCTATAATTTCAGCACATTGGACAGCGACCAGCATTGACGGAATCTGAACACGATCTCACCAGAAACCGACGTTTTATTTGTGAACAAACTTGAAACACACTCCTTCCATTTTAGGAGAGCTGGTTATTTGTGACTTTTTTCTTTCATCAGTGATACTCACAAACCATCGATTAATGACGGCTGTTTTTTTAAAGAATGTTTAATATAAATGATTAACATCTGCATGCTATAAGAAAAAGAATAGTGTAAAAAAACATACTTCTAATGTTAACTGTCAGTTATACATTTAGATACAGTGGATTTGTAGGCGGGCCTACGTGCTTTTTAACGAAATAGCAATACGCTCAAACGAATCCTGTTTGGAAGTTTCACCAGTGAAATGCCAATATGATTACATAAATATATCCTTGCAACAACAAAAAAGTAACCCCCACAGAATAATAAACTAAAGCAGGTTTGATGTGTTAAGAGCAGAAGTGTTTGTTAACAGTTTTAGGGAAATTCATATTGTCCTTCGTGGAGTCTTGGTGCTGTAGAGACGGAAGTCCTTTGACGCTCCCAACATAACGTTCCAGAGCACCGGTCTCTAGTATCGAACCCTTGGTGGTCGTGGTCCACGAGACCGTGGTGTTGGTCAGGGCCTGGTTCAAAGTACTGTGTCTGAACAACGGGTCGTGGAAAACCCCATCCACCCAGTTTCTGAGAGTTGTAACGGGAGAGTCCTGCCGTCTGTCTAGAACCGTGATAGGGGAGGAGGCGGCCGGAGAGGTGGGCAGGCCCGGCTGAGGCTGACACCTCAACATACAGGACGGGTACTCCGCCTGGTTCAGAGACGTGGCCGTCTGGGCCAACGACCAAATCCGTGGTTTGCCGTCCAGTATCTGTTGTTGGTAGCAAGCTTTCCCCTGCCGGCTGTCGCAGCCCTCTGGTGAGGTTTTACTGTGCTGCTGCTCCCCGCCCAGGGACACGGGTATGCTGATCTTTAAAGATGTGTCCTTCAGATGGTCGTTCGAACAGTCAGTTGTCGTCATGTGAGTGTTCATGAGGTACTGGTGTTTGAGCTCGCACTCCGAGCTCTCTGATTCGATCATGTCGAAGTCATCCAGGTCACTCAGCGCGAGATCCTTATCTTTCTCTGGAAATTAACGGATATGAGACATCAGCGATAAGAGGGGAATCAAACTGTAATACAAAGTATCACTGTCAAATATCATTGAAGCATTTAGCATCACATCATTGAAACGAGCTTAGGCCTGGCAGATATGCCTATTCAAAGAAGTTGAGGTAGATGTCCATGCAGTTTCATAGCACTTTGCATTACAGCAGAATAAATGGGTCATAACATGGTAACATTGTGGTTATTAGATGTCTGTGTATCTTGTGCATACAGGCTTTTCAGTTCACTTTTTAATGTATCTAAAAAAACATCCTAAAGCAGCCCAAAGTGTGTTCATTTCCATTAGGCCATTAAGCCATTTCCATGATACATTTAGGGTCATTCTTCCTCTGGTAAAGGTCTATTCCACTGTTATTGAGTTGCATAAAGGGAAGCAGGTAGCCTAGTGGACAAGTAACCAAAAGGTTGCTGGATCGAATCCCCGAGCTGACAAGGTAAACATCTGTCGTTCCGCCCTTGAACAAGGCAGTTAACCCACTGTTCCTAGACCAGTTAACCCACTGTTCCTAGACCAGTTAACCCACTGTTCCTAGACCAGTTAACCCACTGTTCCTAGACCAGTTAACTCACTGTTCCTAGACCAGTTAACCCACTGTTCCTAGGCCATCATTATAAATAAGAATTTGTTCTTAACTGACTTGCCTAGTTAACAATAAAATGAAGAACCAGGACTATTCACCTGTTAGTGTGTTACATAAAGAACCAGGACTAGAACACTGTTAATTTGTTGTATAAAGAACCAGGACTAGAACACTGTTAATTTGTTGTATAAAGAACCAGGACTAGAACATTGTTAATTTGTTACATGAAGAACCAGGACTAGAACATTGTTAATTTGTTGTATAAAGAACCAGGACTAGAACACTGTTAATTTGTTGTATAAAGAACCAGGACTAGAACATTGTTAATTTGTTGTATAAAGAACCAGGACTAGAACACTGTTAATTTGTTGTATAAAGAACCAGGACTAGAACATTGTTAATTTGTTGTATAAAGAACCAGGACTAGAACACTGTTAATTTGTTGTATAAAGAACCAGGACTAGAACACTGTTAATTTGTTGTATAAAGAACCAGGACTAGAACATTGTTAATTTGTTGTATAAAGAACCAGGAATAGAACACTGTTAATTTGTTACATGAAGAACCAGGACTAGAACACTGTTAATTTGTTGTATAAAGAACCAGGACTAGAACACTGTTAATTTGTTGTATAAAGAACCAGGACTAGAACACTGTTAATTTGTTGTATAAAGAACCAGGACTAGAACACTGTTAATTTGTTACATGAAGAACCAGGACTAGAACACTATTAATTTGTTACATAAAGAACCAAGACTAGAACACTATTAATTTGTTGTATAAAGAACCAGGACTGACCATCATCGTTGTTCTCACTGTTGATGTTCTCCTCCTGAGATGCTTCATCATCCTCATCATATCTCTTCTCATCAGAACACTTGTTCCTCGGAGGCCACGTCATCTTGTTCTCCTTCTTCAGCCTCCTCCTGGCGTTGGCAAACCAGGTGGACACCTGCGTCAGGGTCATTTTAGTAATGATGGCCAACATGATCTTCTCTCCCTTGGTGGGGTAGGGGTTCTTCCTGTGCTCCTGTAGCCAGGCCTTCAGTGTGCTGGTTGTCTCCCGGGTGGCGTTCTTCCTCCTGGTCCCTCCGTCCATACAGCCATATCTAGTAGTGAAGATGAGTTACAACAATGTCTCTATGTAACAGTAGGCCTATATATCTATATATAGGGTCCTGTAGCAGAAGAGAGGCAAGATAACAACTCCTTGTGTCCTGTCCATTAGAAATGCATAGTGTTGATTCATCTAGCAGTACACTGCAGCCCAACATACCCCCGGGGAGCTTTTACAAAATAATAATGCCCCTATATGAGTGTGCTCAAGCCCTGTTAGGTGAGTAAACACAGGGCACCCATAGGCTAGCTGTCTCTCCATCCAGACGACGGACAGTTAGGTGAGTAAACACAGGGCACCCATAGGCTAGCTGTCTCTCCATCCAGAAGACTGACTGTTAGGTGAGTAAACACAGGCCACCCATAGGCTAGCTGTCTCTCCATCCAGAAGACTGACTGCTAGGTGAGTAAACACAGGTCACTGCTAAGCTAGCTGTCTCTCCATCCAGAAGACTGACTGCTAGGTGAGTAAACACAGGTCACCGCTAAGATAGCTGTCTCTCCATCCAGAAGACTGACTGCTAGGTGAGTAAACACAGGTCACCGCTAAGCTAGCTGTCTCTCCATCCAGAAGACTGACTGCTAGGTGAGTAAACACAGGGCACCGCTAAGCTAGCTGTCTCTCCATCCAACAGACTGGAGAATTGTCTGATTGAGTGTAATGATGCAGCCCCAGGTGAAAGGGCCTAAAGCATTAGTGTAATATTCAGCACTTTGGGTCCTCCTGGAGGCTAAGCCCAGGGATATAACTATGTCCGACTTCTCTAGTGGAGTTCATGTAAGCCTATTATACACTTCAATAAGAACAGTTTCAAGTTTGGCAACTCATCAACTAATCCTATGAATTTGATCAGGCATGATATTCCCAGACCATTTGGAAGCCAGTACTCTAACAGACAGGGGGTTTTCTAATAGTTGTTAACTTAGAGGTAAGGTGACTTATGTCAGTGAACACACATATGAAGGATTGGGAAATGGGCTACCATTTGACAGAACATAATTATGTGTGTAATGTTGCTAACTCATATTGGTACTGAGCAGGATCACACAGATAGTACATTATATTACCATTATTATTATTATTATAGTAACCATACCTGGCATACTGGTACTGAGCAGGATCACACAGATAGTACATTATATTAACATTGTTATTATTAGGAATATTATTACAATCATCATTATTGTTTGTTTTATTATTAATAATAATAATTTGATGATTATTATTATTATCATTGTTATTATTATTATTATTACTGTTATCATTATTGTTATTATTATGATTATTATGGTGAATCTTATCATTATTATGATTATTATTAATATTATTATGTTAACCATAGCTGTCATATTAGTACTGTGCAAGAGTAAGGTCATATAGGTAGTACACAATTCTTATTATTACTATAATAATAATAATAGTACTAATAAGAATTGTGTACTACCTATATGACCTTACTCTTGCACAGTACTAATATGACAGCTATGGTTAACATAATAATATTACCTTACCAATATTACCCTACCATACCTGTCATACTGGTACTGAGCAGGATCACACAGATAGTACCTTATTATTATTATAGTAACCCTACCTGTCGTATTGATAATGTCCCAGAGTGGGGTCAATGGGATAGTACGCTGTAGCCTGGGTTATCCCTGCATGCGCGGGCGCTGTTGCATCTTTGGTATCGAATGTCCCCTGCAACAAGACAGACTGTCAGTCAGGAAAATGTGACACTATTGACATTAATGGACTGTTATACTTAAATATATAATAAGAGTATGTAATGTTTCTTAATAACATGTATACTGTTACTTATTAACATGTATACAGTTTCCTAATAACATGTATACTGTTTCTTAATAACATGTATACTGTTACTTATTAACATGTATACTCTTACTTATTAACATGTATACTGTTTCTTAATAACATGTATACTGTTTCTTAATAACATGTATACTGTTTCTTAATAACATGAATACTGTTTCTTAATAACATGTATACTGTTTCTTAATAACATGTATACTGTTTCTTAATAACATGTATACTGTTTCTTATTAACAGGTATACTGTTACTTATTAACATGTATACTGTTTCTTAATAACATGTATACTGTTTCTTATTAACATGTATACTATTTCTTAATAACATGAATACTGTTTCTTAATAACATGTATACTGTTTCTTAATAACATGAATACTGTTTCTTAATAACATGTATACTGTTTCTTAATAACATGTATACTGTTTCTTAATAACATGAATACTGTTTCTTATTAACAGGTATACTGTTTCTTAATTATTTATGTTTTTTAATAATTTCACTCATAAAGTCTAGTGTTCCCATTTCAATACACACACACACAAACACAATAACAGTAACTAAACATGTTGTTCAATAGCAAAGTCAAGTTGTATCTGTGTTATTGTAGGCATTCTAACTAATGAATACAGGGAAACAATGACAGAGACATAATCGAGCACACTGCAGTATAAGTTGTAGTTAAAGAATTAAAGAAATCCATTCTTAACATTGGTTGCATATTGCAGGTTACAGTACATATTTTCACCTGACACTATCACTTGCCAAACTCAACTTTTTCATTAAAAGTTGCACTTGGCTATTCAGTCATAGCCTGCAGTTGTTTCACCGTGAAGACAGGTTTTGTGCATCAAGAACAGTCAGACCGTGTGTGTAAAGCGGCGTCTGTGACTTTAGACTGTCGTCTATACAGATACATCTCTGTGACTAGGCTATAGGCTATATAGATACAGCTCTGTGACTATAGGCTATAAAGATACAGCTCTGTGACTAGGCTATAGGCTATATAGATACAGCTCTTTGACTAGGCTATAGGCTATATAGATACAGCTCTGTGACTGTAGTCTATACAGATACATCTCTGTGACTAGGCTATAGGCTATATAGATACAGCTCTGTGACTATAGGCTATAAATATACAGCTCTGTGACTAGGCTATAGGCTATATAGATACAGATCTTTGACTATAGGCTATAAATATACAGCTCTGTGACTAGGCTATAGGCTATATAGATACAGCTCTATGACTATAGGCTATAGGCTATATAGATACAGCTCTGTGACTATAGGCTATAAAGATACAGCTCTGTGACTAGACTGTAGGCTATATAGATACAGCTCTGTGACTATAGGCTATATAGATACAGCTCTGTGACTATAGGCTATATAGATACAGCTCTGTGACTAGACTATAGGCTATATAGATACAGCTCTGTGACTGTAGTCTATATAGATACAGCTCTGTGACTAGACAAAAGGCTATATAGATACAGCTCTGTGACTGTAGTCTATATAGATACAGCTCTGTGACTAGACTATAGGCTATATAGATACAACTCTGTGACTATTGGCTATATAGATACATCTCTGTGACTAGACCATAGGCTATATAGATACAGCTCTGTGACTAGGCTAAAGGCTATATAGATACAGCTCTGTGACTGTAGTCTATATAGATACAGCTCTGTGACTAGGCTATAGGCTATATAGATACAGCTCTGTGACTAGGCTAAAGGCTAAATAGATACAGCTCTGTGACTGTAGTCTATATAGATACAGCTCTGTGACTAGGCTATAGGCTATATAGATACAGCTCTGTGACTGTAGTCTATATAGATACAGCTCTGTGACTAGGCTATAGGCTATATAGATACAGCTCTGTGACTGTAGGCTATATAGATACAGCTCTGTGACTATAGGATATATAGATATAGCTCTGTGACTGTAGGCTACATGCTATAGATACAGCGTCACTGCCATGGAGAGATGAGTAGAATTATTATGATATCATACTATATTATAGTAACCATACCAGCGAGTAGAAAGCAGACGCGTCGGTTCCATAAGTAACGTAATTTCCATAGCCTTGACTCCCGGTGTACGGGTTCCCATACACCCCCAGAGCAGCTGCGGAGCTCAGCTCTTGTCTGGCGGTGGCCAACAACCGGCTCTCGTACACTGGGCAGTAGACTGGCGTCTGGGCGGAGGCTGTCACCCTGGAGTCAGCGATGCTTCTGCCGCTTGACTCGCAGCAAGTTGTCAACGAGTTGGTTGTCATGAGGAACTGAAACGCAAGAACATAACAACTTATTTACAACGTACAGTGGGCAATTAAAAAAAAATGAATACCGTGAATTAGTGGTATTGATGCTTGGGCTAATTGCAAAACAACCCTTATAATTAAAATTTGTCAAATGTTTCCAAAATCCCCATATGCGTTTTCCCAAAAGACATGTTCTGGATGATTGCCAAAATGACACCAGTTGGGTTATCTATCCAGCCCCCGACACAACAGTACCGCATGTCCACAAAACAGGTCGGCATGTGAGATATCTGATGAAAAACACACGTTCCGAGGCTATTATCTGGTAGAAATCAGTTGACGATAGGTCGGACTGCGCCTGGTTCTGGTCACCCTCCTTACCTTTACCGTTCAAAGAGCAGGTATCATGTGCCATTTACGGTAACATAATACAATTCCGATACAGTGCATTAATATACAATGCTGTCTCCTTTCTTGTTGAAAGTGAATCACATGATCAACATTTAATCAATATAAGAATCAATAGTGATGAAATCTGACCGAATATTCAGTTGATAAGCGAGAAGGTAACTTACTTGTGGTGCAGACGAGTAGGGATATCCGAATTGTGGATATGACATTGTAGAGAGGTCCCAATATCCGGAGATAAAGCGAGCCTGCAGGTCTCCTCGCTACAGTAACGTAGCCTTGCACTGTTTCAATGTACCAATTGATTGGTAAGCACAGGCAGTAGGCTGGAGGCTTATAGGGCGAGCCACACTACCATGTTTAATTTGTTAAAATGCCCCCAAAACGCCTATCCAAAATGCGCCCTCTCTTTTCCACGTGTCTTTTTAACTCGTATAATGTGCAAATTAATTTAGACAATGAAATATATTTGTCCAGACTGATGACTTTGATGTCAGAAATACATATTTTGCTTTATAAAAAAACACTAGTATAAAACACCTCAGCCCTGATGCAGGTTGTTTTAAACACCAGTGCCTCTGACGTCAGAAGAAACCCACTCAGTGTCTAGACTGTAACTTCAATATGCATTTCTGGGGATAAACATCGGACAAGTAATAGGGAGCGGGACAAAGACTTTGAGACTTTTAACCGGATTGAAATTCAATGAATCAATGAACCCATGATTTTAATATACCATTGTTTATCTCGATGTAGATCTCATAGGTGCAATTAAACATGTGAAGCAGGAGGAATGTGTTTGATTGTAATTATAATTACTCCCTTTAGTAATTATAGAGTCCATTAATGAACATATACACATGGAGACTATTTCAATGTGGATAGTTCACAAAACAAACGCGGGAGATTTGTAGTATTTTACCAGCTTTGCCAATAATACAAATTTACTGAACAAGTGTTATTCGATCTCATCATGGCCCCATCTTCACATGGTTCCCTTGAGATTTGGTCATTATTTGGTTAACACCAATTAACATTGATTTCGATAAATGCCACTGCAATTAAGTTTAACTTCATCTTCATAAAACGTTTAAATCTCTGAAGAAAAAAATTATGTTGTATCACATTTTCAGAATTTTCCTCTCGTGTTATTCTCCTCTTGGCAAAATGACAGAGTCTGAGTTTGCTCTCCGTTAATTTCCCAGCCTAAAGCTGGAAGTCATTTCTCCAATAACTTTAATGTGTGGAGTGTCAGAGGGCTGGGGGTGTGATGTGGGTCTGGGTCTACTTTAAGGACGGGCTGGGTCTGCTCTGGGGCCGGGGTGGGTCTGGGTCTCAGCTGGGTAGGGCAGCGGGCAGAGACGGGTTCCACGGTGTGCTGACTTGCTTAGAGAAGCCTGGGTTCAGACATGTGAATAGCCCGGGGGTCACACTCAAATTAATGATGATGTTCTCCTCTGTTCCCAGCTGGAACGCCAAGCCCTGGGTGACAGCTCGAGGAGGGTGATGGATGGCTACCTCGAGACCTGCCAACACAATATCATAGGCTACCCACAGCATAATTACCGCACATCTACAGATGAAAGAACCTGTGCTCAAATTAAGTTAAGACTGTATGAGGCAAGTTTCTTGTAGAGTTTATAAACAGAGTGTTCTGACGATCAATTGAATTAGTGTGACACCTCAGACCAAAACAGTCACATTTAACATTTACCGGGAACATGAGCGCCAGGTCAAAGGACGAGACCGAACTGACAGGACTTTTCATTTGCATTAAACTGTAAATGACACCAGAAGCCACACTTAATTATTCAAACTTAATTATTCAAACTTAATTATTCAAACATAATTCTAACTTTTTGGGGGCGTTTAATAAAAAAACAAAGTCATTGTTCAAATTCGTTGTAAAATATATTTTAATCTCAACGAAACCAATTGCATAAACAAGCCAAGGCTAAATACATTTTAAACAAAATATTGGGCTGTAGGTCGTTCTGGTTTTGGGGCAAATTTTACATCACTTGGTTTAGACAAGATGTTTCCTTTAAATTGAGAAACTGGTGGTATTTGGACACACACACACACACACACACACACACACACACACACACACACACCGCACGCACACACACTTGGGGGTTCTTTCAAGTGAATCTACATTTGCCCTCATTGATAGTTTAGTTTTCCATTTTTTTATTACGAATAATGACATCTAAAACTGACCTCATGTTTTTGATTTCATAACACATGATGTTTGCTTGGTTATTACAGTAAAATCTATTTAACCACTTTAGATCATCTAAAACTTGGGCTTTGCTGTACTCATGTGTTCCACAATGGAAAAGACAGGGACGTTTGATGGACGTGTGCAGTAAACTGTATTGTCCAGGCGGCCTCTCCGTATCCATTTTCATTATCCTGCTTGTGTTATCACGTCCCTATGAAATATTTAGATTACCCAGTGTATGCTTTTAGATCGAAATGAAGGCTGCTCAGAGGTTCATTCTGGTTTAGCGTTTCAAAAAGAGAGCGCTCTTCTGTGACAGGCGGCGTCCATTTAATGTAGAGCGGTATATGATTGTTATGAAGTGTACTTTAATGTACAACAATATGGCAACAGGCCTACTGGATGTACTGTATGGGAGGTTGGTTGGCAGTAGTTCACTGGAGTTTAAATGTAAATGATAATAGATCATTATCTATCTCTCTTATCATAAAGTGAATAATGGCTTTAATCTTACTATATAAATGAAGACAGATGCACGTATCTTATTTAGACAGCATCATCACTCATGACTCGTATTAATCACCTGAACTGCACACTGGAATTCATGGATTAGCTTTTATACAGTTTGTCATATCTGTTTTACTTTGAAATAAAACCATGCTTATAAATAACACGTCAGAATAGTTATCTGCATATTTGCGATGTTTCTGAGGGGGGAAAACCTTTATTTTTTGTCAACTTTGACTCAATGCTCTTATAAAGGTATGCATTTGAGTGGATAGGTCTGTATATCCCGAGAGAGTGGACCTATCGTTGCGCTACTGTAATAATTGTTGAGTCTTGTTAAATGCATCGTTAACTTGAGTTTCCAGTTTCTATAACATTCAATTCATTAACCTGTCACTTCATAATTTCTCTGGTTGATTAATGACGCAGCCAGAACACTGGGAGAGCAGCGCAGTGCAGGATAACCTCGCATCAACATCACTTCCCACTACTGAGACTGACTGTGAAACAATTTACAAAATGTTCATCTCGCCATGACCGTCTCTGTATCATGGAATTATTATACATATTGAAAAAAATATACCAAGATGCTCCTTTTATGAGGATAGATTGCAATTTACAGTAACATTCGTATATTCTTCGGACCAATAAAGGTTAAAAATTTAATTGGATCTCAATATGTCAATTAATCCAGACAGGCCACCGGTGGTACAAGTCAGTATTCGTTAGCCATCCATGTTTTGAAGACATCGGGAGATGACGTGGAAAACCGGTAACTTGGGGCAACAGTTAGTGCTATTACTCTTAAAATGTGTTTGTGGGCGAAATGGCGGATGTGTGTCAACAGCTGCTTCTGGTTCCAGCTGAAGGTCGCCTGTTCGAATCCAACGATAGAACGTTAGGCTTAAACTAAAAATATTAAAATGATCTCTAACCCTTACTTTAACCATTGAGTTAATGCCTAACCTTAAGAATTCGGAGTTAATACCTAAACGTATCATTGGAATGACACAGAGAAGTAACCAAACACTTCGCAATGTGATGTTTAGAACAACTTCGACATTTTATTAACATCTAATTCTGAAGTGAAACTGAGAGCTTGTTGAATTAATCATACATTGTAATGCAATACATGTATTCAACACTTAATCATCAAGTCTTTCACTTGTATTGGTCTTGTACATGCATACAAGTTTGAACAAGGGTCTGTTATGACTGCTTTGTGTAGAAACAACTGTAGGACTCAGTCTCAAATGAATAAGATTGTTTGTGTCTAATTTCACAGAAGTCCTATTGAGTTTGGAGCTGTGCTGCCTGAAGTAGCTATAGGTGTTGAGGCTCATCATACACATTCATTTAGTCCGTTTCAGTGGCTTGAGACCTAACCCTACTGTAAAGCTAAATGACTATTCTGAGATCTAACCCTAATGTAAAGCTAAATGATTATTCTGAGACCTAATCCTAATGTAAAGCTAAATGATTATTCTGAGACCTAATCCTAATGTAAAGCTAAATTACTTTTCTGAAACCTAACTCAAACATATTATTATTCTATGACGATGCAGAGCTGAATGTTAGAGGACAGGTGCAGTGGAAGGTTTGTACTCTGACAGTGTTAGTACTAATACCCGGGAGCTGGTTCCAGGCTGGCCTATGGTAGGGCTGTCTCTCTGCTGTCTCAGTGCTGCCTCAGTGTTGTGTCATGGTCTCAGGTCTAACAGAACAGAACAGGCTATCCAAGGTTAGAAATTCTGCTTGTCTGGTAAAACATTAGCCTGTGTAGTCTCTATGACAAAATGGAATATTGATGGGATATTGATCTAAACGTTACTATTATATTTTACTGTCACAGTGCAGGTGTTTGATGCAGTTTTGATAGAGCAGTTTCTGATGGATTTCCTGTAAGTACTCAATCTGTAGATACAGTATAGATATATACAATGTGCTAATGCATCAATGGAGATTCTTCAAAAACTTCAGTAAACTGGCCCCAAGCCTCAGTCCCCCCCAGGTTGACAGGTAAACTGTCCCCAAGCCTCAGCCCCCCCCCCAGGCTGACTGGTAAACTGGGGTCAAGCCTCAGCCCCCCAGGCCAAATGGTAAACTGTCCCCAAGTCTCAGCCCCCCAGGCCAAATGGTAAACTGTCCCCAAGCCTCAGTCCCCCAGGGCGAATGGTAAACTGTCCCTAAGCCTCAGTCCCCCAGGCCGAATGATAAACTGTCCCCAAGCCTCAGCCCCCCCCCCCAGGCTGACTGGTAAACTGGGGTCAAGCCTCAGCCCCCCAGGACAAATGGTAAACCCTCCCCAAGCCTCAGCCCCCCAGGCCAAATGGTAAACTGTCCCCAAGCCTCAGCCAACCCAGGCCAAATGGTAAACTGTCCCCAAACGTCAGCACCCCAGGGCGAATGGTAAACTGTCCCTAAGCCTCAGTCCCCCAGGCCGAATGATAAACTGTCCCCAAGCCTCAGCCCCCCCCCAGGCTGACTGGTAAACTGGGGTCAAGCCTCAGCCCCCCAGGACAAATGGTAAACCCTCCCCAAGCCTCAGCCCCCCAGGCCAAATGGTAAACTGTCCCCAAGCCTCAGCCAACCCAGGCCAAATGGTAAACTGTCCCCAAACGTCAGCACCCCAGGCCAAATGGTACACTGTCTCCAAGTCTCAGCCCCCCCCCCCCCCCCCCCCCAGGCTGACTGGTAAACTGGGGTCAAGCCTCCATCCCCCCCAGGCTGACTGGTAAACTGGGGTCAAGCCTCAGTCCCCCCCAGGCTGACTGGTAAACTGGGGTCAAGCCTCAGCCACCCCCCCAGGCTGACTGGTAAACTGGGGTCAAGCCTCAGCCCCCCCAGGCTGACTGGTAAACTGGGGTCAAGCCTCAGTGAGGGGAAGAGGGGGGGGGGGGGGGGGGTTGAATTAGTGAGAGCTAGTGAGGGGAAGAGGGGGGGTTGAATTAGTGAGAGCTAGTGAGGGAAGAGGGGGGGTTGAATTAGTGAGAGCTAGTGAGGGAAAGAGGGGGGTTTGAATTAGTGAGAGCTAGTGAGGGAAGAGGGGGGGTTGAATTAGTGAGAGCTAGTGAGGGGAAGAGGGGGGGTTGAATTAGTGAGAGCTAGTGAGGGAAGAGGGGGGGTTGAATTAGTGAGAGCTAGAGAGGGAAGAGGGGGGGTTGAATTAGTGAGAGCTAGTGAGGGAAGAGGGGGGGTTGAATTAGTGAGAGCTAGTGAGGGAAGAGGGGTGTTTGAATTAGTGAGAGCTAGTGAGGGAAGAGGGGGGGTTGAATTAGAGAGAGCTAGTGAGGGAAGAGGGGGGTTTGAATTAGTGAGAGCCTGTGAGGGAAGAGGGGGGGTTGAATTAGTGAGAGCCTGTGAGGGAAGAGGGGGGTTTGAATTAGTGAGAGCTAGTGAGGGAAGAGGGGGGGTTGAATTAGTGAGAGCTAGTGAGGGAAAGAGGGGGGGTTGAATTAGTGAGAGCTAGTGAGGGAAGAGGGGGGGTTGAATTAGTGAGAGCTAGTGAGGGGAAGAGGGGGGGGTTGAATTAGTGAGAGCTAGTGAGGGAAGAGGGGGGGTTGAATTAGTGAGAGCTAGAGAGGGAAGAGGGGGGGTTGAATTAGTGAGAGCTAGTGAGGGAAGAGGGGGGTTGAATTAGTGAGAGCTAGTGAGGGAAGAGGGGGGTTGAATTAGTGAGAGCTAGTGAGGGAAGAGGGGGGGTTGAATTAGTGAGAGCTAGTGAGGGAAGAGGGGGGGTTGAATTAGTGAGAGCTAGTGAGGGAAGAGGGGGGGTTGAATTAGTGAGAGCTAGTGAGGGAAGAGGGGGGGTTGAATTAGTGAGAGCTAGTGAGGGAAGAGGGGGGTTGAATTAGTGAGAGCTAGTGAGGGAAGAGGGGGGGTTGAATTAGTGAGAGCTAGTGAGGGAAGAGGGGGGGTTGAATTAGTGAGAGCTAGTGAGGGAAGAGGGGGGGTTGAATTAGTGAGAGCTAGTGAGGGAAGAGGGGGGGTTGAATTAGTGAGAGCTAGTGAGGGAAGAGGGGGGTTTGAATTAGTGAGAGCTAGTGAGGGAAGAGGGGGGGTTGAATTAGTGAGAGCTAGTGAGGGAAGAGGGGGGGTTGAATTAGTGAGAGCTAGTGAGGGAAGAGGGGGGGTTGAATTAGTGAGAGCTAGTGAGGGAAGAGGGGGGTTGAATTAGTGAGAGCTAGTGAGGGAAGAGGGGGGGTTGAATTAGTGAGAGCTAGTGAGGGAAGAGGGGGGGTTGAATTAGTGAGAGCTAGTGAGGGAAGAGGGGGGTTGAATTAGTGAGAGCTAGTGAGGGAAGAGGGGGGGTTGAATTAGTGAGAGCTAGTGAGGGAAGAGGGGGGGTTGAATTAGTGAGAGCTAGTGAGGGAAGAGGGGGGTTTGAATTAGTGAGAGCTAGTGAGGGAAGAGGGGGGGTTGAATTAGTGAGAGCTAGTGAGGGAAGAGGGGGGTTTGAATTAGTGAGAGCTAGTGAGGGAAGAGGGGGGTTGAATTAGTGAGAGCTAGTGAGGGAAGAGGGGGGGTTGAATTAGTGAGAGCTAGTGAGGGAAGAGGGGGGTTTGAATTAGTGAGAGCTAGTGAGGGAAGAGGGGGGGTTGAATTAGTGAGAGGTAGTGAGGGAAGAGGGGGGGTTGAATTAGTGAGAGCTAGTGAGGGAAGAGGGGGGTTGAATTAGTGAGAGCTAGTGAGGGAAGAGGGGGGGTTGAATTAGTGAGAGCTAGTGAGGGAAGAGGGGGGTTGAATTAGTGAGAGCTAGTGAGGGAAGAGGGGGGGTTGAATTAGTGAGAGCTAGTGAGGGAAGAGGGGGGGTTGAATTAGTGAGAGCTAGTGAGGGAAGAGGGGGGGTTGAATTAGTGAGAGCTAGTGAGGGAAGAGGGGGGGTTGAATTAGTGAGAGCTAGTGAGGGAAGAGGGGGGTTTGAATTAGTGAGAGCTAGTGAGGGAAGAGGGGGGGTTGAATTAGTGAGAGCTAGTGAGGGAAGAGGGGGGGTTGAATTAGTGAGAGCTAGTGAGGGAAGAGGGGGGGTTGAATTAGTGAGAGCTAGTGAGGGAAGAGGGGGGTTGAATTAGTGAGAGCTAGTGAGGGAAGAGGGGGGGTTGAATTAGTGAGAGCTAGTGAGGGAAGAGGGGGGGTTGAATTAGTGAGAGCTAGTGAGGGAAGAGGGGGGGTTGAATTAGTGAGAGCTAGTGAGGGAAGAGGGGGGGTTGAATTAGTGAGAGCTAGTGAGGGAAGAGGGGGGTTTGAATTAGTGAGAGCTAGTGAGGGAAGAGGGGGGGTTGAATTAGTGAGAGCTAGTGAGGGAAGAGGGGGGGTTGAATTAGTGAGAGCTAGTGAGGGAAGAGGGGGGGTTGAATTAGTGAGAGCTAGTGAGGGAAGAGGGGGGTTGAATTAGTGAGAGCTAGTGAGGGAAGAGGGGGGGTTGAATTAGTGAGAGCTAGTGAGGGAAGAGGGGGGGTTGAATTAGTGAGAGCTAGTGAGGGAAGAGGGGGGTTGAATTAGTGAGAGCTAGTGAGGGAAGAGGGGGGGTTGAATTAGTGAGAGCTAGTGAGGGAAGAGGGGGGGTTGAATTAGTGAGAGCTAGTGAGGGAAGAGGGGGGTTTGAATTAGTGAGAGCTAGTGAGGGAAGAGGGGGGGTTGAATTAGTGAGAGCTAGTGAGGGAAGAGGGGGGTTTGAATTAGTGAGAGCTAGTGAGGGAAGAGGGGGGTTGAATTAGTGAGAGCTAGTGAGGGAAGAGGGGGGGTTGAATTAGTGAGAGCTAGTGAGGGAAGAGGGGGGTTTGAATTAGTGAGAGCTAGTGAGGGAAGAGGGGGGGTTGAATTAGTGAGAGCTAGTGAGGGAAGAGGGGGGGTTGAATTAGTGAGAGCTAGTGAGGGAAGAGGGGGGGTTGAATTAGTGAGAGCTAGTGAGGGAAGAGGGGGGTTGAATTAGTGAGAGCTAGTGAGGGAAGAGGGGGGGTTGAATTAGTGAGAGCTAGTGAGGGAAGAGGGGGGGTTGAATTAGTGAGAGCTAGTGAGGGAAGAGGGGGGGTTGAATTAGTGAGAGCTAGTGAGGGAAGAGGGGGGGTTGAATTAGTGAGAGCTAGTGAGGGAAGAGGGGGGGTTGAATTAGTGAGAGCTAGTGAGGGAAGAGGGGGGGTTGAATTAGTGAGAGCTAGTGAGGGAAGAGGGGGGGTTGAATTAGTGAGAGCTAGTGAGGGGAAGAGGGGGGGTTGAATTAGTGAGAGCTAGTGAGGGAAGAGGGGGGGTTGAATTAGTGAGAGCTAGTGAGGGAAGAGGGGGGGTTGAATTAGTGAGAGCTAGTGAGGGAAGAGGGGGGGTTGAATTAGAGAGAGCTAGTGAGGGAAGAGGGGGGGTTGAATTAGTGAGAGCTAGTGAGGGAAGAGGGGGGGTTGAATTAGAGAGAGCTAGTGAGGGGAAGAGGGGGGGTTGAATTAGTGAGAGCTAGTGAGGGAAGAGGGGGGGTTGAATTAGTGAGAGCTAGTGAGGGAAGAGGGGGGGATTGCAGATTTGTTTTTGGCCTGCGCTGAAAGCATCTATATCATCTGCTAATACAGGACTAGTAAAAGCCCAGTGTACTACTTTTGAGAATTAAACTAAATGTACTTGAGTCTTTAGCAGCATTTGCAACTTGACTCTGATAATTGTCTGTACAAGACATTTAATCTTATAATACTTGTTTGCTATATGTTTTCCAGTTGCTTTAAATACTTATTTGTAAGTGAGAACTGAAACGGTCTATTCATTAATTTCCTTAGACGTTCTTATCCAGAGCACCTTACAGTAGTGATTTCATACATTTTCATACGGGTCCCCCAACAACTATAGTATCACATGTGCCGTGCTCTACCAACTGAGCCACATCATCACAAACCACTTGAAGTTTTAATGTACTCAGTTACTGTATTGGTCATTGTTGTTCTTCAAGGTGATAGAAGTCAACGGCAGGGATCATCAACTAGATCCAGCAGTGGGCCCATTGTTTCCTGAGCAGCTGGTTGGGTGTAATGAATACTCAGGGAGGAAAAAGGTGTAGATTCACGCGCATACGATCACGTGTCTCTCTGATATACATGGGAATACTTGCGAACAGACTTAACTTCATAAATAAACATCACTTGGAGCTGTTTCCTGGTGTTTTTACAGCCTTTTATGTAAAAAACATAAAATACCTAGATGACCAGCCTATGTACAATACATTCATTTATTTTTACATTAGGTGGTTTGTAAGGATGGTAAATCAATACTGCACAAAAAGGGATTGTTTTTAAGTTATTTGATTAAGAAAAATATTGAATTTAATGAGGTTGTTTTGTGTCTTTGCCCATAACTTTGCACCTTTTCATGTAAATGTTTGACACAGGGTTCTGGTATAATGCAGAGGAGAGGTAGGGAAGTAGGAACAATGTAGAGGAAAAGGGGTAGAGACGCAGGAATAATGTAGAAGAGTAGAGGTAGGGAAGCATGTATACTATAATGTAGAGGAGTAGAGTTAGGGAAGCAGGTATAATGTAGAGGAGAAGAGGTAGGGAAGCAGGTATAATGTAGAAGACTAGAGGTAGGGAGGCAGGCATAATGTTGAGGAGTAGAGGTAGGGAAGCAGGTATAATGTAGATGAGGAAGGGAAACAGTTATAATGTATAGGAGTAGAGGTAGGGAAGCAGTTATAATGTATAGGAGTAGAGGTAGGGAAGCAGGTATAATGTAGAAGACTAGAGGTAGGGAAGCAGGCATAATGTAGAGGAGTAGAGGTAGGGAAGCAGGCATTTTGTAGAGGAGTAGAGGTAGGGAAGCAGGTATAATGTAGAAGAGAAGAGGTAGGGAAGCAGGTATAATGTAGAAGAGTAGAGGTAGGGAAGCAGGCATAATGTAGAGGAGTAGAGGTAGGGAAGCAGGTATATTGTAGATGAGGAAGGGAAGCAGTTATAATGTATAGGAGTAGAGGTAGGGAAGCAGGAATAATGTAGATGAGAAGAGGTAGGGAAGCAGGTATAATGTAGAGGAGTAGAGGTAGGGAAGCAGGAATAATGTAGAGGATAAGAGGTAGGGAAGCAGGTATAATATAGAGGAGTAGAGGTAGGGAAGCAGGTATAATGTATAGGAGTAGAGGTAGGGAAGCAGCCTCCAGTATTTATGCTGCAGTAGTTTATGTGTCGGGGGGCTAGGGTCAGTTTGTTATATCTGGAGTACTTCTCCTGTCCTATTCGGTGTCCTGTGTGAATCTAAGTGTGCGTTCTCTAATTCTCTCCTTCTCTCTTTCTCTCTCTCGGAGGACCTGAGCCCTAGGACCATGCCCCAGGACTACCTGACATGATGACTCCTTGCTGTCCCCAGTCCACCTGGCTGTGCTGCTGCTCCAGTTTCAACTGTTCTGCCTTATTATTATTCGACCATGCTGATCATTTATGAACATTTGAACATCTTGGCCATGTTCTGTTATAATCTCCACCCGGCACAGCCAGAAGAGGACTGGCCATCCCACATATGCTCTCTCTAATTCTCTCTTTCTTTCCCTCTCTCGGAGGACCTGAGCCCTAGGACCATGCCCCAGGAATACCTGACATGATGACTCCTTGCTGTCCCCAGTCCACCTGACTGTGCTGCTGCTCCAGTTTCAACTATTCTGCCTTATTATTATTCGACCATGCTGGTCATTTATGAACATTTGAACATCTTGACCATGTTTTGTTATAATCTCCACCCGGCACAGCCAGAAGAGGACTGGCCACCCCACATAGCCTGGTTCCTCTCTAGGTTTCTTCCTAGGTTTTGGCCTTTCTAGGGAGTTTTTCCTAGCCACCGTGCTTCTTCACCTGCATTGCTTGCTGTTTGGGGTTTTAGGCTGGGTTTCTGTACAGCACTTTGAGATATCAGCTGATGTACGAAGGGCTATATAAAATAAATTTGATTTGATTTTGAAATTTGATTTGTATAATATAGAGGAGTAGAGGTAGGGAAGCAGGTATAATATAGAGGAGTAGAGGTAGGGAAGCAGGTATAATATAGAGAAGTAGAGGTAGGGAAGCAGGTATAATGTATAGGAGTAGAGGTAGGGAAGCAGGTATAATATAGAGGAGTAGAGGTAGGGAAGCAGGTATAATGTATAGGAGTAGAGGTAGGGAAGCAGGTATAATATAGAGGAGTAGAGCTAGGGAAGCAGGTATAATGTATAGGAGTAGAGGTAGGGAAGCAGGTATAATATAGAGGAGTAGAGGTAGGGAAGCAGGTATAATGTATAGGAGTAGAGGTAGGGAAGCAGGTATAATATAGAGGAGTAGAGGTAGGGAAGCAGGTATAATGTATAGGAGTAGAGGTAGGGAAGCAGGTATAATGTATAGGAGTAGAGGTAGGGAAGCAGGTATAATGTATAGGAGTAGAGGTAGGGAAGCAGGTATAATGTATATGAGTAGAGGTAGGGAAGCAGGTATAATGTATAGGAGTAGAGGTAGGGAAGCAGGAATAATGTAGATGAGGAAGGGAAGCAGTTATAATGTAGAGGAAAATAGACAGGGAAGCATGGATAATGTAGAGGAGAAGAGACAGGGAAGCAAGCATAATGTAGAGGAAAGAGACAGGGAAGCAAGCATAATGTAAAGGAAAAAATATATGGAAGTAGGGATAATGTAGAGGGAAGGATATAGGAAAGCAGGCATTATGTAGAAGAAAAGAGATAGGGAAGCAGGCATAATGTAGAGGAAAAGAGACAGGGAAGCAAGCATAATGTAGAGGAAAAAATATATGGAAGTAGGGATAATGTAGAGGAAAGGATATATGAAAGCAGGCATTATGTAGAAGAAAATAGATAGGGAAGCAGGCATAATGTTGATATGAATATTTGGGGAAGTATGTATAATGTAGTGGAGAGGTATGGAAGAGGCATAATTTAGAGGAGAATAGATAGTGAAGCAGGCCTAATGTTGAGGAGAAGAGGATGGAAGCGTGCATTGTTAAGAGGAGAAGCGATAGGGAAGCAGGCATAATGTAGAGGAGAAGATTTAGGGAAGAATGCATAATGTAGAGGTGAAGAGGTAGGGAAGCAGGCATCATGTAGAGGAGAAGCGATAGGGAAGCAGGCATAATGTAGAGGAGAAGAGGTAGGGAAGCAGGCATAATGTAGAGGAGAAGAGGTAGGGAAGCAGGCATAATGTAGAGGAGAAGAGGTAGGGAAGCAGGCATCATGTAGAGGAGAAGAGGTAGGGAAGCAGGCATAATGTAGAGGAGTAGAGGTAGGGAAGCAGGTATAATGTAGATGAGGAAGGGAAGCAGTTATAATGTATAGGAGTAGAGGTAGGGAAGCAGGAATAATGTAGAGGAGAAGAGGTAGGGAAGCAGGCATAATGTATAGGAGAAGAGGTAGGGAAGCAGGAATAATGTAGAGGAGTAGAGGTAGGGAAGCAGGCATAATGTAGAGGAGAAGATTTAGGGAAGAATGCATAATGTAGAGTTGAAGAGGTCGGGAAGCAGGCATCATGTAGAGGAGAAGCGATAGGGAAGCAGGCATAATGTAGAGGAGAAGAGGTAGGGAAGCAGGCATAATGTAGAGGAGAAGAGGTAGGGAAGCAGGCATAATGTAGAGGAGAAGAGGTAGGGAAGCAGGCATCATGTAGAGGAGAAGAGGTAGGGAAGCAGGCATAATGTAGAGGAGTAGAGGTAGGGAAGCAGGTATAATGTAGATGAGGAAGGGAAGCAGTTATAATGGATAGGAGTAGAGGTAGGGAAGCAGGAATAATGTAGAGGAGAAGAGGTAGGGAAGCAGGCATAATGTATAGGAGAAGAGGTAGGGAAGCAGGAATAATGTAGAGGAGTAGAGGTAGGGAAGCAAGCATAATGTAGAGAAGAAGAGGTAGGGAAGCAGGCATCATGTAGAGGAGAAGAGGTAGGGAAGCAGGCATTATGTAGAGGAGAAGAGGTAGGGAAGCAGGCATCATGTAGAGGAGAAGAGGTAGGGAAGCAGGCATAATGTAGATGAGGAAGGGAAGCAGTTATAATGTATAGAAGTAGAGGTAGGGAAGCAGGCATAATGTAGAGGAGAAGAGGTAGGGAAGCAAGCATAATGTAGAGAAGAAGAGGTAGGGAAGCAGGCAGCATGTAGAGGAGAAGAGGTAGGGAAGCAGGCATTATGTAGAGGAGAAGAGGTAGGGAAGCAGGCATCATGTAGAGGAGAAGAGGTAGGGAAGCAGGCATAATGTAGATGAGGAAGGGAAGCAGTTATAATGTATAGGAGTAGAGGTAGGGAAGCAGGCATAATGTAGAGGAGAAGAGGTAGGGAAGCAGGCATAATGTAGAGGAGAAGAGGCAGGGAAGCAGGCATCATGTAGAGGAGGAGAGGTAGGGAAGCAGGCATAATGTAGATGAGGAAGGGAAGCAGTTATAATGTATCCTCTATTGACAGACTGTAAAGGGGGAGATGGCCCGGTTGGATAATTATATTCTGTTTATAACTGCTCGGGGTACTGACTCATTCCCTGGCTGCTTTTATCCAGAAATGACCAAATGGAGAGCTACAAAAAGAAACTGCATGTTAATAGATGAACATTTTAAATTTGTAATACTTTCAGGTCAAAATATTAAAATGCTTGGTTGTTCTCTGTCTCTGTGATTGAAGGAACTTGTGATTGGGTTTCCACATCATGCCTCCATCTCATCCCCAGGCCTATCCACTGTCATATTAACATGGCTCTGTCATTAAAGCAGACATTCTCCTGGTTTAGCGCTAAAATAAGATGCAGAATGAGACAATAAAGTGCATTTGTGTTCAGAAGGTGCATTATGAATAAATAATTGTAAGTGCCTGGGCTACATCTTCTGGATAATCACAAACTCACCCACTCACAGTGTATATCCGCATTATGGGGATGAATATGGAATCAGGACTTTATAATGCAGCTGTTGGAAGGAGAAACATGCTGTCTGTCTGCAGCTCTATTTCTAGACAAAGGAAAGAGAGGGAGACAGAGACTTTGTCTTCAGTCAGAGAGGCAAGGTTTAAAGTTGGACTGTACAGTAGATAGGAAGGTTTTAGTTCTGTCCTATCCTGCCCTGTACTGTCCTGTACTGTAGATAGGAATGTTTTAGTTCTGTCCTGTCCCGTACTGTCTTGCCCTGTACATTCCTGTACTGTCCTGTACAGTAGATAGGAATGTTTTAGTTCTGTCCTGTTCAGTCCTGTACTGTCCTGTACAGTAGATAGGAATGTTTTAGTTCTGTCCTGTCCCGTACTGTCCTGCCCTGTACATTCCTGTACTGTCCTGTACTGTAGATAGGAATGTTTTAGTTCTGTCCTGTCCCGTACTGTCCTGCCCTGTACATTCCTGTACTGTCCTGTACAGTAGATAGGAATGTTTTAGTTCTGTCCTGTTCAGTCCTGTACTGTCCTGTACAGTAGATAGGAATGTTTTAATTCTGTCCTGTCCCGTACTGTCCTGCCCTGTACATTCCTGTACTGTCCTGTACTGTAGATAGGAATGTTTTAGTTCTGTCCTGTCCCGTACTGTCCTGCCCTGTACATTCCTGTACTGTCCTGTACTGTAGATAGGAATGTTTTAGTTCAGGCCTGTTCAGTCCTGTCCTGCCCTGTACATTCCTGTACTGTCCTGTACTGTAGATAGGAATGTTTTAGGTCTATCCTGTCTTGTACTGTACTGTAGATAGGATTGTTTTAGGTCTATCCTGTCCCGTACTGTACTGTTGATAGGATTGTTTTAGGTCTGTCCTGTCCTCTCCCAGACTGTACTGTAGATAGGAAGGTTGTAGCTCTATCCTGTCCGGTTCTGTCTTGGAAGGTTTGGGGCTGGGGATTACAGGCCCTGCATGGCACCCAGCTGGTCTGTGTATGTGGCTCTACTGCATGGCTGCTCATGGCTGGTGTTAGTTTTGATCCATGATGGATTTTATCTAACAAAACGACACTGCATGTTATAGCTGGGACCCTTTGGATGACAAATCAGAGGAAGATTTTCAAAAATTAAGTGAATATTTAATCGCTATTTGTGAATTTATGAAACCTGTGCCGGTGGATAAATATTTTGTAATGGCTACTGTAAATCTGTCAGTGCAGTTAGACTAACAAGAATTTAAGCTTTCAACCGATATATGACACTTGTATGTACCTAAATGTTTAATATCCATCATGTTTTGATTATTTATTTTAATTGCGCACCCTCCAGTGTCACCGGAAGTTGTCCCGCTAACGGGATGCCTAGCCATACCTTAAGGGAACATTTCGGCATTTCGTGTATGATTAGTGAAAAAGTCCATATTGCAAATGTACGGTCCCTTACTAGACGTCCAAAATCGTTTGTAAAATTCGCGGTCGGCGTCGGGCCGTGCGGTAGGGCCGGACCTACCGGGAAGTCATCGAATGAACTTTGTCGGACATTCGGTTTCCGTTTAATAAAATAAACAAGTTTTGGACCGTTTTTCCGCTATCCCGGAAATTCCCACCAGATGGCATACGGAATCATATGGCAATTTGGCAAAACATCACGAGTCACGACGGGGCCTTAACTTGGTGCCGAACGGGGCCTTAACCTACGCTCACCGAAACTTGGTGAGCGTAGGTTTGGCATAATGGGCAGTTGGCCCCGAACGGGATGGCGTCTAGGCCTCGACGGTTTTTGAGTTATGGCCATTTTTCTGGGATTAAAGGCTTAAAATGGAAATAGAGAAATTATTTTTCCACTTCAGGTCAAAGTCAAGGAGCCTCCGGTGTCAATAAAAAAAGAACCAGCCATTTATCTATCGTCATTTAAGAGAAACGGAACAATGACAAATTGGTGATGGTCACAAATAGGCTTTTTTTTTTTTCAACAGTTACAGATCCAGTTGCAGGGTGTTCATACGAATCTTTTTAAAGTGTGCTGCGGAGCTCTGCGACATTTCTGTGATTTTCTATGATTTTCTGAAATAACACAATAACTCAGTTCTTAACGTAAAGACTTAAAACTCAGGATTATGTAAAGGCATACCCCAATCAGGATATGAGTTTATTTATAGCTTCCTGTGCCAACCAGAAGTGCCTTAAATGGTGTCATAGTGGCTGTTTCCAAGGGTTAAAAAGGTCAGATCTTTTCAAAACTTCCTATGTGTGATTAGGCAACCCCCATAAACTGTAAGTCAGTCATTTCTCCCAACAGATGTCAAAGAAAAGCTCTCACACACACACACACAGCAAGGATGGAGTGACAAAGCGCGGTGCTTAAAGACACAGAGAGCAGGCAATGCAATGCATTACCATAATCCCTAGGCCGTGCCGAGTTCAACGAGATATCCCGCTTGACCGTAGCTCGCTCGGTCTAGGCGCAGCGACCATTAGAATAGTAGGCCCAAAATGAAGCCTGCCCCACAATGTCATTTGCTTTTGGGTGACAGTGAGAGAACCGTTAGGGTGAGAAGAAAAATTCCACCACAGGAATGTTCCTAAGGCCCCCCCGATCTGAACAAGCCTAACCTTGACCGTGTGGCATTAACCCTTAACAGTAAAACAGGGTTTTTTGATCTCACAGATTACAGTGACATCTCTCCCCATAGGAATACATTGCCTGCACCACAAAATTCAACCTGAAGCCTATATGGGTTATGAATGCCGTATGAACCTGTCTTCGGTACCAGTCCATCAGGCCACTATGAGGTCTACCTGTGTTGATTCTAAGCTTCCTGGACCAACCGGAAGTGGTTAAAATGCCCCTAAAAGTGTATATCCATACCCTGCCTGCAGTTTGACAGACATAGTGCATTCAAGCCTGTGTAGATCAGTCAATTCTTAACGTAAAGACTTAAAACTCAGGATTCTGTAAAAGCATACCCCAATGAGGATATGTGTTGACTTATAGCTTCCTGTGCCAACCGGAAGTGCCATAATTGGTGTCTCAGGGGCTGTTTTGAAGGGTTAAAAAAGTCAGATCTGTCCAAAACTTCATATATGTGATTAGGCAACCCCCATGAACTGTAAATCAGTCATTTTTCCCAAAAAAATCAAAGGAAAAAAAAATCACACTAAAACACAACTTGGAAGGAGGGACGTATTGGGGTGCGTAGAGACAGACAGTGGCTGCAATAGTTAGCTTTGTTCGAGCTAAAAAAGAACGGTCAGACCTAGAGTTCTGAAACTTTAGAAACCTGTTCTAGACCTCCGGTCGATGGTACGTGGTGAGTTACGTGGCTCTAGAAGGTTCTCGGACCGAGAAACAGCCTCGTACATTTGCAATACTTTCAATTCATTTTTGCATCACGAAAATGACGACGTTTAGAAAAGTCTCAGAGATGCAAGGCTAGGTGCGTTGAAACCGGCTCAGCCCATAGAGACGGACCCCAACGTTTCTGTCCGATAGCTCGTTCAAGGACCCCGTAGCAAGGCATGGAAATAAGTGGATTTTCAGCACCAATTAGGGTTTTTCTCGGACACCAAATGACCTATCGAGCCGAAACTCGGGATTCGGGGTCACCTCACATAGGCCTTCACATAATGTCCGAACTGGACCCGCAGCTAGAACGTAACTATGTGTTTTACCTTTTTATTATGTTTTCAACTGAAGGCGCTGTGAATTATGGGCCTGCTCTGACATATGTGATAGTTGGCTACTAAATGAGTAGGAAAAAGTGGGTTTGGTGTCAATTGATATCCGTTTGGTGTCATAATGACATCTAATTGACTGATGGACACTGACTTGCTAGTTGACTTTTGTACATTTGCAATATGTTTAAACGGAGAGGGACCATCACCAAAATGGCATTCTGAAATCAACACAAAAAATGGCATCACCATAGTCTCCAGACTGTGCCGAGTTCAACGAGACGCCCCGCTTGACCGTAGCTCGTTCTGAGTGCAGCGAACTTGAAAAAAAGAAGGCCCAAAATGAAGCCTGCCCCACAATGTCATTTGATTTTGGGTGGCAGTGAGAGAACTGTTAGGGTGAGAAGCACAATTCGACCTCAGGTACGTTCCTGAGGTCCACCCGATCCGTGCAAGCATAACCTTGACCGTGTGGCATTAACCCTTCACAGTAAAAAGAAGGTGTTTACTTGAAACAGCTTGCTTTGACTTCTCTCCCCATAGGAATACATTGCCTGCACCTCTAAATTCAACCTGAAGCCTATGTGGGTTATGAATGCCTTATGAACCTGTCTTCTATGACAGTCCATCAGGCCACTATGAGGTCTACCTGTGTCGAATCTAAGCTTCCTGGAGAAACCGGAAGTGGTTAAAATCACCCTAAAAGTGTTTACCCATACACTGCCTGCAGTTTGATAGACATAGTGCATTCAACCCTGTGTAGATCAGTCAATTCTTAACGTAAAGACTTAAAACTCAGGATTCTGTAAGTGGCTATGTCAATCAAGACATGTGTTTACTTATAGCTTCCTGTGCCAACCGGAAGTGCCTTTAATTGGGTCACACTGTCTGTTTCGAAGGGTTAAAAAAGTCACATCTCTCCAAAACTTCATATGTGTGACTAGGTAACCCTTCTGAACTGTAAATCAGTCATTAATCCCAACCGATGTCAAAGAAAAGCTCCCTCACACACACACAGGAAGGATGGAGTGATAAAGTGCGGTGCTTAAAGACACAGAGAGCAGGAAATGGCATTAACATAATCCCTAGGCCGTACCGAGTTCAACGAGATATCCCGCTTGACCGTAGCTCACTCGGTCTAGGCGCAGCGACCATTAGAATAGTAGGCCCAAAATGAAGCCTGCCCCACAATGTCATTTGATTTTGGGTGAGAGTGAGAGAACCGTTAGAGTGAGAAGAAAAATTCCACCACAGGAATGTTCCTAAGGTCCTCCCGATCCGTGCTAGCCTAACCTTGACCGTGTGGCATTAACCCTTAATAGTTTAAAGAAGGTGTTTACATCAAACAGTTTGCATTGACTTCTCTCCCCATAGGAATACATTGCCTGCACCCCTAATTTCAACCTGAAGTCTATATGGGTTATGAATGCCGTATGAACCTGTCTTCGGTACCAGTCCATCAGGCCACTATGAGGTCTACCTGTGTTGATTCTAAGCCTCCTGGACCAACCGGAAGTGGTTAAAATCACCCTAAAAGTGTTTACCCATACCCTGCCTGCAGTTTGACAGACATAGTGCATTCAAGCCTGTGTAAATCAGTCAGTTCTTAATGTAAGGACTTAAAACTCAGGATTCTGTAACAGCATACCCCAATGAGGATATGTGTTGATTTATAGCTTCCTGTGCCAACCGGAAGTGCAATAATTGGTGTCTCAGGGGCTGTTTCGAGGGGTTAAAAACGTCTGATCTTTCCAAAACTTCATATGTGTGATTAGGCAACCCCCATGAACTGTAAATCAGTCATTTTTCCCCAAAAATTCAAAGGAAAAAAAAATCACACTAAAACACAACTTGGAAGGAGGGACGTATTGGGGTGCGTAGAGACAGACAGTGGCTGCAATAGTTAGCTTTGTTCGAGCTAAAAAATAACCGTCAGACCTAGAGTTCTGAAACTTTAGAAACCTGTTCTAGACCTCCCGTCGATGGTGCGTGGTGAGTTACGTGGCTCTAGAAGGTTCTCGGACCGAGAAACAGCCTCGTACATTTGCAATACTTTCAATTCATTTTTGCATCACGAAAATGACGACATTTAGAAATGCCCCAGAGTCGCAAGACTAGGTGCATTGCGAACGTCTCGGCCCATATAGACAGACCCCAACGTTTCTGCCCGATAGCTCATTCAAGGACCCCGTAGCAAGTCATGGAAAATAGTGGATTTTCAGCACCAATTAGGGTTTTTCTCGGACACCAAATGACCTATCGTGCCGAAACTTGGGATTCGGGGTCGCCTCAGCTAGGCCAACAGATAACATAAGAAATGGACCCGCAGCTAGAACGTAACTACGTGTTTTATGTTTTTTTTATGGTTTGAACCGAAGGCGTTGTGAATTTTGGGCCAGCTCTGAAGTATGTAATAGTTGGCTACTAAACGAGTTGGAAAAAGTGGGTTTGGTGTCAGTTTGTATCAGTTTGGTGGTCAGAATGATATCTATTTGACTGATGGACTCTTGTCCACTTGACTCTTGTACATTTGCAATATGTTTAAACAGTGAGGTACCATCACCAAAAGCGACATTCTGAAATCTACCCTAACGAGCGATTGAGATGAACCAGAATCACTGCAAAGCCACCCCGAGTTCATCGGGCCAGTCAATTTCACATTCATGCAGGATTTTTATAGCATGACAAATTCGTGATGGTACCTGCCCATTGAAACATATTGCAAATGCACAGTGACTTTGAAAAAGTAAGGAAACATAAACAAATGGACATAATGAAATCAACATTTTTTTTATTTTTGGGTGACCAGTTGCACGTGCATTTGCAATATGATTCTATAGTGAAAAAACATCACCAAAATCGACATTCTGAAATCAACCCAAACGAGCGATTGAGATGACCCAGAATCACTGCAAAGCCATCCCGAGTTCATCGGGCCAGTCAATTTCACATTCCTGCAGGATTTTTATAGCATGACAAATTCGTGATGGTACCTGCCCATTAAAACATATTGCAAATGCACAGTGATTTTGAAAAAGTAAGGAAACATAAACAAAAAAAATAAAAAAAAACATTTTTTGGGTTACCAGTTGCACATTTTAGATCACCAGTTGCACATTTCAGGTCACCAGTTGCACGGAGGAAAATCGTTACTTTTGACTTTGACTTTTGACTTCCTATGACATCATATTGCAAATGGAGAAAACATATGCCTTATGCACAAGTAAAACAAAAAGAAATATGATAATACAAGTTGACAAAGGTATAGTTTGAGCAAAGTAAAGTTTGAATTTTGAGCATGACAAATTCGTGATGGTACCTGCCCATTAAAACATATTGCAAATGCACAGTGACTTTGAAAAAGTAAGGAAACATAAACAAAAAAAATCTAAAATTTTTGGGGGGGGGTTACCAGTTGCACATTTTAGGTCACCAGTTGCACATTTCAGGTCACCAGTTGCACATTTCAGATCACCAGTTGCACGGAGGAAAATCGTTACTTTTGACTTTGACTTTTGACTTCCTATGACATCATATTGCAAATGGAGAAAACATATGCCTTATGCACAAGTAAAACAAAAATAAATATGATAATACAAGTTGACAAAGGTATAGTTTGAGCAAAGTAAAGTTTGAATTTTGAGCATGACAAATTCGTGATGGTACCTGCCCATTAAAACATATTGCAAATGCACAGTGACTTTGAAAAAGTAAGGAAACATAAACAAAAAAAATAAAAATAATTTTTTTTTGGGTTACCAGTTGCACATTTCAGATCACCAGTTGCACGGAGGAAAATCATTACTTTTGACTTTGACTTTTGACTTCCTATGACATCATATTGCAAATGGAGAAAACATATGCCTTATGCACAAGTAAAAAAAAATATATATATGATAATAAAGTATGACTAAAGTATGTTGATAAAGTTCTTATACATGTGTAATTGACACAAAAATCGAAAGAATTTTGAAAAACGGTCCAGAAAGCACTTTTTTAAGGATGTGTGAAGTTTTTTACCAAATTTTGACATTTTTGACTTTTGACTTCCTATGAAATCATATTGCAAATGGCCAAAACATGTGCCTTATGCGCATGTAATTAAAAAAAAAAAAATTATGATGCCAAAAGTATATTCATACAGTTCTTACACATGTGTAATTGACAAAAAAAATCGAAAGAATTTCGAAAAAAGGTCCAGAAAACACTTTTTTAAGGGGTGCTAAGATTTTTTTTTTAAATCCTTTTTTCAAAATTTTGCTTTTGGATGTTGACTTGGGTTGCATTTGCAATATGAAAAACCCCGGTGGAACGCACACGCCCCCTATTGGATTTTTGAAGTGTTACAATTGGCAATTGCCATATGGCATTTGCAATATACTTTGCATGAATCAACGCCAAATTGGGTGGTATTGGACATCGTGTATATGGTTTGTCCAATGCCAATCTTTTGCCATTCATTTTTGTCCAAATCAGGGGGGTATTCCCTTACTAAATAAATGCACCTTGGTCTCAGCATTGACTCCCTGTCTAAATAAAGAGACCTTGGTCTGAGCATTGACTCCCTGTCTAAATAAATAGACCTTGGTCTCATCATTGACTCCCTGTCTAAATAAATAGACATTGGTCTCAGCATTGACTCTCTGCCTAAATATATAGACATTGGTCTCAGCATTGACTCCCTGTCTAAATAAATAGACCTTGGTCTCAGCATTGACTCCCTGTCTAAATAAATAGACCTTGGTCTCAGCATTGACTCCCTGTCTAAATAAAGAGACCTTGGTCTCAGCATTGACTCCCTGTCTAAATAAAGAGACATTGGTCTCAGCATTGACTCCCTGTCTAAATAAATAGACCTTGGTCTCAGCATTGACTCCCTGTCTAAATAAAGAGACCTTGGTCTCAGCATTGACTCCCTGTCTAAATAAATAGACCTTGGTCTCAGCATTGACTCCCTGACTAAATAAATAGACCTTGGTCTCAGCATTGACTCCCTGTCTAAATAAATAGACCTTGGTCTCAGCATTGACTCCCTGTCTAAATAAATAGACCTTGGTCTCAGCATTGACTCCCTGTCTAAATAAATAGACCTTGGTCGCAGCATTGACTCCCTGTTTAAATAAATATACCTTGGTCTCAGCATTGACTCCCTGTCTAAATAAAGAGACCTTGATCGCAGCATTGACTACATTTTTAAATAAATAGACCTTAGTCTCAGCATTGACTCCCTGTCTAAATAAAGAGACCTTGGTCTCAGCATTGACTCTCTGTCTAAATAAATATACCTTGGTCTCAGCATTGACCCCCTGTCTAAATAAATAGACCTTGGTCTCAGCATAGACTCCCTGTCTAAATAAATAGACCTTGGTCTCAGCATTGACTCCCTGTCTAAATAAAGAGACCTTGTTCTCAGCATTGACTCCCTTCCTAAATACATAGACCTTGGTGTCAGCATTGACTCCTTGTCTAAATAAATGCACCTTGGTCTCAGCATTGACTCCCTGTCTAAATAAATATACCTTGGTCTCAGCATTGACTCCCTGTCTAAATAAAGATACCTTGGTCTGAGCATTGACTCCCTGTCTAAATAAATAGACAATAGTCTCAGCATTGACTCTCTGTCTAAATAAATATACCTTGGTCTCAGCATTGACCCCCTGTCTAAATAAATAGACCTTGGTCTCAGCATAGACTCCCTGTCTAAATAAATAGACCTTGGTCTCAGCATTGACTCCCTGTCTAAATAAAGAGACCTTGGTCTCAGCATTGACTCCCTGTCTAAATAAATAGACCTTGGTCTCAGCATTGACTCCCTGTCTAAATAAATAGACCTTGGTCGCAGCATTGACTCCCTGTTTAAATAAATAGACCTTGGTCTCAGCATTGACTCCCTGTCTAAATAAAGAGACCTTGGTCGCAGCATTGACTCCCTGTTTAAATAAATAGACATTGGTCTCAGCATTGACTCCCTGTCTAAATAAATAGACCTTGGTCTCAGCATTGACTCCCTGTCTAAATAAAGAGACCTTAGTCTCAGCATTGACTCCCTGTCTAAATAAAGAGACCTTGGTCTCAGCATTGACTCCCTGTCTAAATAAATAGACCTTGGTCTCAGCATTGACTCTCTGTCTAAATAAATAGACCTTGGTCTCAGCATTGACTCTCTTTCTAAATAACGAGAACTTTGTCTCAGCATTGACTCCCTGTCTAAATAAATAGACCTTGGTCTCAGCATTGACTCCCTGTCTAAATATGGGTGGGAAAGGGAGGGGACACTGCTGTTTGTGGGCCTGGAGTGGGACAGTGAGAGGACACTGCTGGGGGCCTGGGGTGGGACAGTGAGAGGACACTGCTGGGGGCCTGGGGTGGGACAGTGAGAGGACACTGCTGGGGGCCTGGGGTGGGATAGGGAGGGGACACTGCTGTCTGTGGGCCTGGAGTGGGACAGTGAGAGGACACTGCTGTCTGTGGGCCTGGGGTGGGACAGTGAGAGGACACTGCTGGGGGTCTGGGGTGGGACAAGGAGGGGACACTGCTGGGGGCCTGGGGTGGGACAGGGAGGGGACACTGCTGCCTGTGGGCCTGGAGTGGGACAGTGAGAGGACACTGCTGGGGGCCTGGGGTGGGACAGTGAGAGGACACTGCTGGGGGCCTGGGGTGGGACAGTGAGAGGACACTGTTGGGGGCCTGGAGTGGGACAGTGAGAGGACACTGCTGGGGGCCTGGGGTGGGACAGTGAGAGGACACTGCTGGGGGCCTGGTGTGGGACAGGGAGGGGACACTGCTGTCTGTGGGCCTGGAGTGGGACAGTGAGAGGACACTGCTGGGGGCCTGGGGTGGGAAAGGGAGGGGACACTGCTGTTTGTTGGCCTGGAGTGGGACAGTGAGAGGACACTGCTGGGGGCCTGGGGTGGGACAGTGAGAGGACACTGCTGGGGGCCTGGGGTGGGACAGTGAGAGGACACTGCTGGGGGCCTGGGGTGGGATAGGGAGGGGACACTGCTGTCTGTGGGCCTGGAGTGGGACAGTGAGAGGACACTGCAGGGGGTCTGGGGTGGGACAAGGAGGGGACACTGCTGCCTGTCGGCCTGGAGTGGGACAGTGAGGGGACACTGCTGGGGGCCTGGGGTGGGACAGTGAGAGGACACTGCTGGGGGCCTGGGGTGGGACAGTGAGAGGACACTGCTGGGGGCCTGGGGTGGGATAGGGAGGGGACACTGCTGCCTGTGGGGCTGGAGTGGGACAGCGAGGGGACACTGCTGGGGGCCTGGGGTGGGACAGTGAGAGGACACTGCTGGGGGCCTGGGGTGGGACAATGGCTCATTTGTTGACTGAGGAGGTTTATTGTGATTATGTGTAATGGTCGGTTGACTGAGGAGGTTTATTGTGATTCTGTGTGATGGCCGGTTGACTGAGGAGATTTATTGGGATTCTGTGTAATGGTAGGTTGACTGAGAAGGCCACTCTTTTAGTTCAGGGTTACTTTGAAAAACAAAGCCAAGAGGAATGAGTGGAGCTATATTATGTTATTATATCATACTATAGAGAAGTAGAAGTTGTCCCCCTCTCCTCTCCTCCTTATTTTCCAGCTGACTGACCACATTAAGCTGTTTCTCAGGAGTGCTGATATACACATTATCATGCATTATTCTGAAACATTACCTGCCTGGCCTTCTCACAGTAATAACCACCGCCAAGACCCTATTCTATAGCTAAATAATATTCACATCACAGAGGGAAAACACTTTGGTTTGACTTCATTATTCCTCTATAAATGTGCATATTGGGAGATGATTTTAGTAGGTTGTATTGTTCAGACTGTCTGTTCTTTAGATGTCAGAGAAAATTCTCAATGCAGGAGTGATCATGTCTATATGTGTTTTTCCTATGTATTCTCAGAATGTGTCATGATGTGGTCTCAATCTGTCCATCTCTCAATGTAAAGACAGGGTGTTTACCAGACTATTGTCTAGACTCAATCTGTCCATCTCTCAATGTAAAGACAGGGTGTTTACCAGACTATTGTCTAGACTCAATCTGTCCATCTCTCAATCTAAAGACAGGGTGTTTACCAGATTATTGTCTAGGCTCAATCTGTCCATCTCTCAATGTAAAGACAGGGTGTTTACCAGACTAATGTCTAGGCTCAATCTGTCCATCTCTCAATGTAAAGACAGGTTATTTAATAATTGTCTATATACACTATACCTACATATACCACACACAGACAAATGACACTGTTTCTGGAGTGACGGCGAGAAGGAGACTACATGTAAATGGTCTGAGGTGATGTGGATATCTGAGTCATCTGGAAGACAAGGATACTAACTACATGTAAATGGTCTGAGGTGATGTGGATATCTGAGTCATCTGGAAGACAAGGAGACTAACTACATGTAAATGGTCTGAGGTGATGTGGATATCTGAGTCATCAGGAAGACAAGGAGACTGACTACATGTAAATGGTCTGAGGTGATGTGGATATCTGAGTCATCTGGAAGAGAAGGAGACTAACTACATGTAAATGGTCTGAGGTGATGTGGATATCTGAGTCATCTGGAAGACAAGGAGACTAACTACATGTAAATGGTCTGAGGTGATGTGGATATCTGAGTCATCTGGAAGACAAGGAGACTAACTACATGTAAATGGTCTGAGGTGATGTGGATATCTGAGTCATCTGGAAGACAAGGAGACTAACTACATGTAAATGGTCTGAGGTGATGTGGATATCTGAGTCATCTGGAAGACAAGGAGACTAACTACATGTAAATGGTCTGAGGTGATGTGGATATCTGAGTCATCAGGAAGACAAGGAGACTAACTACATGTAAATGTTCTGAGGTGATGTGGATATCTGAGTCATCAGGAAGACAAGGAGACTGACTACATGTAAATGGTCTGAGGTGATGTGGATATCTGACTCATCTGGAAGACAAGGAGACTAACTACATGTAAATGGTCTGAGGTGATGTGGATATCTGAGTCATCTGGAAGAGAAGGAGACTAACTACATGTAAATGTTCTGAGGTGATGTGGATATCTGAGTCATCAGGAAGAGAAGGAGACTAACTACATGTAAATGGTCTGAGGTGATGTGGATATCTGACTCATCTGGAAGACAAGGAGACTGACTACATGTAAATGGTCTGAGGTGATGTGGATATCTGAGTCATCTGGAAGACAAGGAGACTAACTACATGTAAATGGTCTGAGGTGATGTGGATATCTGAGTCATCTGGAAGACAAGGAGACTAACTACATGTAAATGGTCTGAGGTGATGTGGATATCTGAGTCATCTGGAAGAGAAGGAGACTAACTACATGTAAATGGTCTGAGGTGATGTGGATATCTGAGTCATCTGGAAGACAAGGAGACTAACTACATGTAAATGGTCTGAGGTGATGTGGATATCTGACTCATCTGGAAGAGAAGGAGACTACGTGTAAATGGTCTGAGGTGATGTGGATATCTGAGTCATCAGGATGAGAAGGAGACTAACTACATGTAAATGGTCTGAGGTGATGTGGATATCTGAGTCATCAGGAAGACAAGGAGACTAACTACATGTAAATGGTCTGAGGTGATGTGGATATCTGAGTCATCTGGAAGAGAAGGAGACTACGTGTAAATGGTCTGAGGTGATGTGGATATCTGAGTCATCTGGAAGACAAGGAGACTAACTACATGTAAATGGTCTGAGGTGATGTGGATATCTGAGTCATCTGGAAGACAAGGAGACTAACTACATGTAAATGTTCTGAGGTGATGTGGATATCTGAGTCATCAGGAAGAGAAGGAGACTAACTACATGTAAATGGTCTTAGGTGATGTGGATATCTGACTCATCTGGAAGACAAGGAGACTGACTACATGTAAATGGTCTGAGGTGATGTGGATATCTGAGTCATCTGGAAGACAAGGAGACTAACTACATGTAAATGGTCTGAGGTGATGTGGATATCTGAGTCATCTGGAAGACAAGGAGACTAACTACATGTAAATGTTCTGAGGTGATGTGGATATCTGAGTCATCAGGAAGAGAAGGAGACTAACTACATGTAAATGGTCTGAGGTGATGTGGATATCTGAGTCATCTGGAAGAGAAGGAGACTACGTGTAAATGGTCTGAGGTGATGTGGATATCTGAGTCATCAGGATGAGAAGGAGACTAACTACATGTAAATGGTCTGAGATGATGTGGATATCTGACTCATCTGGAAGACAAGGAGACTAACTACATGTAAATGGTCTGAGGTGATGTGGATATCTGAGTCATCAGGATGAGAAGGAGACTAACTACATGTAAATGGTCTGAGGTGATGTGGATATCTGAGTCATCAGGATGAGAAGGAGACTAACTACATGTAAATGGTCTGAGGTGATGTGGATATCTGAGTCATCTGGAAGAGAAGGAGACTACGTGTAAATGGTCTGAGGTGATGTGGATATCTGAGTCATCTGGAAGAGAAGGAGACTAACTACATGTAAATGGTCTGAGGTGATGTGGATATCTGAGTCATCTGGAAGACAAGGAGACTAACTACATGTAAATGGTCTGAGGTGATGTGGATATCTGACTCATCTGGAAGAGAAGGAGACTACGTGTAAATGGTCTGAGGTGATGTGGATATCTGAGTCATCAGGATGAGAAGGAGACTAACTACATGTAAATGGTCTGAGGTGATGTGGATATCTGAGTCATCAGGAAGACAAGGAGACTAACTACATGTAAATGGTCTGAGGTGATGTGGATATCTGAGTCATCTGGAAGAGAAGGAGACTACGTGTAAATGGTCTGAGGTGATGTGGATATCTGAGTCATCTGGAAGACAAGGAGACTAACTACATGTAAATGGTCTGAGGTGATGTGGATATCTGAGTCATCTGGAAGACAAGGAGACTAACTACATGTAAATGTTCTGAGGTGATGTGGATATCTGAGTCATCAGGAAGAGAAGGAGACTAACTACATGTAAATGGTCTGAGGTGATGTGGATATCTGACTCATCTGGAAGACAAGGAGACTGACTACATGTAAATGGTCTGAGGTGATGTGGATATCTGAGTCATCTGGAAGACAAGGAGACTAACTACATGTAAATGGTCTGAGGTGATGTGGATATCTGAGTCATCTGGAAGACAAGGAGACTAACTACATGTAAATGTTCTGAGGTGATGTGGATATCTGAGTCATCAGGAAGAGAAGGAGACTAACTACATGTAAATGGTCTGAGGTGATGTGGATATCTGAGTCATCTGGAAGAGAAGGAGACTACGTGTAAATGGTCTGAGGTGATGTGGATATCTGAGTCATCAGGATGAGAAGGAGACTAACTACATGTAAATGGTCTGAGATGATGTGGATATCTGACTCATCTGGAAGACAAGGAGACTAACTACATGTAAATGGTCTGAGGTGATGTGGATATCTGAGTCATCAGGATGAGAAGGAGACTAACTACATGTAAATGGTCTGAGGTGATGTGGATATCTGAGTCATCAGGATGAGAAGGAGACTAACTACATGTAAATGGTCTGAGGTGATGTGGATATCTGAGTCATCTGGAAGAGAAGGAGACTACGTGTAAATGGTCTGAGGTGATGTGGATATCTGAGTCATCAGGATGAGAAGGAGACTAACTACATGTAAATGTTCTGAGGTGATGTGGATATCTGAGTCATCTGGAAGAGAAGGAGACTAACTACATGTAAATGTTCTGAGGTGATGTGGATATCTGACTCATCTGGAAGACAAGGAGACTGACTACATGTAAATGGTCTGAGGTGATGTGGATATCTGAGTCATCTGGAAGACAAGGAGACTGACTACATGTAAATGGTCTGAGGTGATGTGGATATCTGAGTCATCTGGAAGAGAAGGAGACTAACTACATGTAAATGGTCTGAGGTGATGTGGATATCTGAGTCATCAGGAAGAGAAGGAGACTAACTACATGTAAATGGTCTGAGGTGATGTGGATATCTGACTCATCTGGAAGAGAAGGAGACTAACTACATGTAAATGTTCTGAGGTGATGTGGATATCTGAGTCATCTGGAAGAGAAGGAGACTAACTACATGTAAATGTTCTGAGGTGATGTGGATATCTGAGTCATCAGGAAGAGAAGGAGACTACGTGTAAATGTTCTGAGGTGATGTGGATATCTGAGTCATCTGGAAGAGAAGGAGACTACGTGTAAATGGTCTGAGGTGATGTGGATATCTGAGTCATCTGGAAGACAAGGAGACTAACTACATGTAAATGGTCTGAGGTGATGTGGATATCTGAGTCATCTGGAAGACAAGGAGACTAACTACATGTAAATGGTCTGAGGTGATGTGGATATCTGAGTCATCTGGAAGAGAAGGAGACTACGTGTAAATGGTCTGAGGTGATGTGGATATCTGAGTCATCTGGAAGACAAGGAGACTGACTACATGTAAATGGTCTGAGGTGATGTGGATATCTGAGTCATCTGGAAGAGAAGGAGACTAACTACATGTAAATGGTCTGAGGTGATGTGGATATCTGAGTCATCTGGAAGACAAGGAGACTAACTACATGTAAATGGTCTGAGGTGATGTGGATATCTGAGTCATCTGGAAGACAAGGAGACTAACTACATGTAAATGGTCTGAGGTGATGTGGATATCTGAGTCATCAGGATGAGAAGGAGACTAACTACATGTAAATGGTCTGAGGTGATGTGGATATCTGAGTCATCTGGAAGAGAAGGAGACTAACTACATGTAAATGTTCTGAGGTGATGTGGATATCTGAGTCATCTGGAAGACAAGGAGACTAACTACATGTAAATGGTCTGAGGTGATGTGGATATCTGAGTCATCTGGAAGAGAAGGAGACTAACTACATGTAAATGTTCTGAGGTGATGTGGATATCTGAGTCATCAGGAAGACAAGGAGACTGACTGCATGTAAATGGTCTGAGGTGATGTGGATATCTGAGTCATCTGGAAGACAAGGAGACTGACTACATGTAAATGGTCTGAGGTGATGTGGATATCTGAGTCATCTGGAAGAGAAGGAGACTACATGTAAATGGTCTGAGGTGATGTGGATATCTGAGTCATCTGGAAGACAAGGAGACTAACTACATGTAAATGTTCTGAGGTGATGTGGATATCTGAGTCATCAGGAAGACAAGGAGACTACATGTAAATGGTCTGAGGTGATGTGGATATCTGAGTCATCTGGAAGACAAGGAGACTAACTACATGTAAATGTTCTGAGGTGATGTGGATATCTGAGTCATCAGGAAGACAAGGAGACTGACTACATGTAAATGGTCTGAGGTGATGTGGATATCTGAGTCATCTGGAAGACAAGGAGACTAACTACATGTAAATGGTCTGAGGTGATGTGGATATCTGAGTCATCAGGAAGACAAGGAGACTGACTACATGTAAATGGTCTGAGGTGATGTGGATATCTGAGTCATCTGGAAGACAAGGAGACTAACTACATGTAAATGGTCTGAGGTGATGTGGATATCTGAGTCATCAGGAAGACAAGGAGACTGACTACATGTAAATGGTCTGAGGTGATGTGGATATCTGAGTCATCTGGAAAATCATATATTTTACTGATGGCTTGTTGTTGTTTTTGTTGTTGCTATTTTAATGTTTTTTTCAATAAAGATTACTACTTACTGTTAATGTTAATAGTTAGAAGAAAATCTCAAGTTCAAGTAGTAATATCAGGTTAGTCTTACCATGAATCATGCGTAGATATTATATATAAAGTTGATATCGGAAGTTTACATACACCTGAGCCAAATACATTTAAACAAAGTTTTTCAAAATTCCTGACATTTAATCATAATAAAAATTCCCTGTTCTAGGTTAGTTAGGATCACCACTTCATTTTAAGGATGTGAAATGTCAGAATAATAGCAGAAATAAATATTTATTTATTTATTTATTTATTTATTTCAGCTTTAATTTCTTTCATCACATTCCCAGTGGGTCAGAAGTTTACATACACTCAATTAGTATATGTTAACATTGCTTTTAAATTGTTTAACTTGGGTCAAATGTTTCCGGTAGCCTTCCACAAGCTTCCCACAATAAATTGGCTGAATTGTGGCCCATTCCTCCTGACAGAGCGGGTGTAACTGAGTCAGGTTTGAAGGCTTCCTTGCTCGCACACGCTTTTTCAGTTCTGCCAAAAAATGTTATTTTGGATTAAGGTCAGGGCTTTGTGATGGCCAATCCAATACCTTCAATTTATTGTCCTTTAGCCATTTTGCCACAACTTTGGAAGTATGCTTCGGGTCATTGTCCATTCAGAAGACCCATTTGCAACCAAGCTTTAACTTCCTGACTGATGTCTTGCGATGTTGCTTCAATATATCCACATAATTTTCCCCTCCTCATCATGCCATCCATTTTGTTAAGTGCACCATTACCTGCTGCAGCAAAGTACCACCACAACATGATGTTGCCACCCCCGTGCTTCACGGTTGGGATTGTGCTCTTCGACTTGCAAGCCTCCACCTTTTTCCTCCAAACATATCAGTACCCAAACAGTTCTGTTTTTGTTTCATCAGACCAGAGGACATTTCTCCAAAAAGTACGATCTTTGTCCGCATCTGCAGTTGCAAACCGTAGTCTGGCTTTTGTATGGCGGTTTTGGAACAGTGGCTTCTTCCTTGCTGAGCTTCCTTTCAGGTTATGTCGATATAGGACTCGTTATACTGTGGATAAAGATACTTTTGGACCTGTTTCCTCAAGTATCTTCACAAGGTCCTTCACTGTTGTTCTGGGATTGATTTGCACTTTTTGCACCAAAGTACGTTCATCTCTAGGAGACATAAAGCATCTCCTTTCTGAGCGGTATGAGGGCTGTGTGATCCCATGGTGTTTATACTTGTGTACTATTGTTTGTACAGATAAATGTGGTACCTTCAGGTGTTTGGAAATTTCTCCAAAGGATGAACCAGACTTGTGGAGGTCTACATTTATTTAGATTTTCCCATGATGTCAAGCAAAGAGGCACTGAGTTTGAAGCTAGGCCTTGAAATACATTCACAGGTAAACCTCCATTTGACTCAAATTAAGTCAATTAACCTATCAGAAGCCTCTAAAGTGATGACATCATTTTCTGTAATTTTCCAAGCTCTTTAAAGGCACAGTCAACTTAGTGTATGTAAACTTCTGACCGACTGGAATTGTGATACAGTGAATTACAGGTGAAATAATCTGTCTGTAAACAATTGTTGGAAAACTTACTTGTGTCATGCACAAAGTAGATGTCCTAACCGACTTGCCAAAACTATAGTTTGTTAACAAGAATTTTGTGGAGTGGTTGAAAAACTAGTTTTAATGACTCCAACCTAAGTGTGTGTAAACTTCCGACTTCAACTGTAGATATATATATATATAAATATGCAATACCTGTCAAAAGTACCTGTACTCATTCAATTGTTTTTCTTTATTTTTACTGTTTTCTATATTGTAGAATAATAGTGAAGACATCAAAACTATGAAATAACTGATATGGAATAATGTAGTAACCAAAAAAGTGTAAAACAAATCAAAATATTTTTACATTTGAGATTCTTCAAAGTAGCCACCCTTTGCATTGGCGACAGCTTTGCACATTCTTGGCATTCTCTCAACCAGCTTCATGAGGTTGTCACCTGATTCAGCACTCCATCACTCTCCTTCGTCAAATAGCCCTTCCACAGCCATGAGCTGTGTTTTGGGTCATTGTCCTGTTGAAAAACTAATTATAGTCCCTCTAAGCGCAAACCAGATGAGATGGTGTATTGCTGCAGAATGCTGTGGTAGCCATGCTGGTTAAGTGTGCCTTGAATTCTAAATAAATCAGTCTACGTCACCAGCATAGCACGTCCACACCATCACACCTCCTCCTCCATGCTTCACAAAGGGAACCATACATGCGGAGATCATCCTTTCACCTACTCTGTGTCTCACAAAGACAGTTGAAACCAAAAATCTCACATTTTGACTTTCTTGGCCCAAGCAAGTTTCTTCTTCTTATTGATGTCCTTTAGTAGTGGTTTCTTTGCAGAAATTCGACCATGAAGGCCTGATTCAAGCAGTCTCCTCTGAATAGTTGATATTGAGATGTGTCTGTTACTTGAACTCTGTGAAGCATTTATTTGGGCTACAATCAGAGGTGCAGTTAACTCTAATGAACTTATCCTCTGCAGCAGAGGTAACTCTAGGTCTGCCTTTCCTATGGCAGTCTGTCACGGCTGTTGAAAGGAGAGGACCAAGGTGCAGCATTGTGAGCGTACATTTTCATTTATTAATCAAAATGACGCCGAACAAAACAAATAACACTACAAAACAAACTGTGAAGCTCGAAGGCTATGTGCCCTAAACAAAGCCAACTTCCCACAAAGAAAGGAGGGAAAAAGGGCTACCTAAGTATGGTTTGTAGTGGAAATTTCCTGTATTTACCAAATCATGAGAGCAAACCACACACAAGTCAGAGTTATCATAAAGTCCATCTTTAATTGTATGAGCTCCATCACAACCCTGTGACTCTCAGATCAATCCAGTGTCTATAAATGAATTCTCTGAGAGTCCTTACACATTGCAATTGAGATCTTTTATAGCAAAGACACACATAGCCACAACAGCATTGGCTATAAATTATCGTTCAGCTTTGTCTCCTAAACTATGTTCTGATCTCGCTCTCAGGACCATAAAACAAAACCTATATCAACAGGCATATATCAAATACACCCCTCCTTGACAAGATCACAGAGACACAGTGACTGACACACAGACATTGTGGAGCCAAGAGATAATTGGTGTAAAAGATATGTTTACATATGAAGACAATCTTGACCTCTCCCCTCTCTGCGGCCCAAGTAACTGAAATCTTGACAGAGAACAGATAACTGCAACCGGCCAACAGTATTATACAAAAATAGACATTCTGATGAGAAGTAACTCACAAAGCATATCATGAAAATAAAACATATTATCTATGTTACCCAACTAATTCTGATTTTTCCCCCACAGGTTCCCAATCAGAGACAACGATAGACAGCTGTTCCTGATTGAGAAACATACCCGGCCAAAACATAGAAACACCAAATCATAGAAAACATAGAACATAGAATGCCCACCCCAAATCACACCCTGACCCAACCAAATAGAGATATCAAAAGGCTCTCTACGGTCAGGGCGTGACACAGTCCTCATGAGAGCCAGTTTCATCATAGCTCTTGATGGTTTTTGCGACTGCACTTGAAGAATCTTTCAAAGTTCATGACATTTTCCGGATTTACTGACCTTCATGTGTTAAAATAATGATGGACTGTTGTTTTTCTTTGCTTCCTTAAGCTGTTCTTGCCAAAATATGGACTTGGTCTTTGACCAAATAGGGCCATCTTCTGTATACAACCCCTACCTTGTCACAACACAACTGATTATCTCAAACGCATTAAGAAGGAAAGAAATTCCACAAATTAACTTTTAACAAGGCACACCTGTTAATTGGTATGCATTCCAGGTGACTACTTCATGGAGCTGGTTGAGAGCAGGCCAAGAGTGTGCAAATCTGTCATCAAGGCAAAGGGTGGCTGCTGTGAAAAATTTGTTTAACACTTTTTTAACACGTGTTATTTCAGAATTTTGATGTCTTCACTATTATTCTACAATGTTGAAAATTATAAAACATTTAGAAAAACCCTTGAATGAGTAGGTGTGTCCAAACTTTTGATTGGAACAGTATATATAAATATAATCAAATCAAATTTATAGGTCACAATGCAAATAGTCCAGATAGTTTGCCCCCGGTGATGCGCTGTGCAGACTGCACCACCCTCTGGAGAGCCCTGCGGTTCCGGGCAATGCAGTTGCCATGCCTGGTGGTGATACAACCCGACAGGATGCTCTCAATTGTGCATCTGTAAAAGTTTGTGAGGGTTTTAGGTGACAAGCTGAAGTTCTTCAGTCTCCTGAGGTTGAAGAGACGCTGTTGGGCCTTCTTCACCACACTGGGTGTGTGGGTGGACCAGCTGTTGGGCATTCTTCACCACACTGGGTGGGTGGGTGGGTGGACCAGCTGTTGGGCCTTCTTCACCACACTGGGTGTGTGGGTGGACCATTTCAGATCGTCAGTGATGTGTACGCTGAGGAACTTGAAGCTTTTCACCTTTCTCCACTTCGAGCCCATCGATGTGGATAGGGACGTACACTCTCTGCTGTTTCCTGAAGTCCACTGTCAGCTCCTTTGTTTTGTTGACAATGAGGGATACGTTTTTTTTCCTGGCGCCACTGCCAGGGCCTTCACCTCCTCCCTGTAGGCTGTCTTGTCATTGTTGGTAATCAGGCCTACAGCTGTTGTGTTGTCTGCAAACTTGATGATTGAGTTTGAGGCATGCGTGACCATGCAGTCATGAGTGAACAGGGAGTACAGGAGGGGGCTGAGCACGCACCCTTGGGGGGCCCCTATGTTGAGGGTCAGCGAAGTGGAGGTGTTGTTTCCTACCTTCACCACCTGGGTACGGCCCATCAGAAAGTCCAGGAACCAATTGCACAGGGCGGGGTTGAGACCCAGCTTCTCAATCTTAATGATGAGCTTGGAGGGTACTATGATGTTGAAGGCTGAGCTATAGTCATTGAACAGCATTCTTACATAGGTATTTTGTCCAGATGGGATAGGGCAGTGTGCAGTTCAGCGATTGCATCGTCTGTGGATCTATTGGGGCGGTATGCATCTTGAAGTGGGTCTAGGGTGTTGGGCAAGGTAGAAGTGATATGTTCCTTAAAACCTCTTTGGGATAGGGGGCAGCATTTTCACTTTTGGTTAAATAACGTGCCCAATTTCAACTTCCTGCTACTCATGCCAAGAATATAAGATATGCATAGTATTAGTAGATTTGGATAGAAAACACTCTGACGTTTCTAAAACTGTTTGAATCATGTCTGTGTGTGTAACAGAACTTATGTAGCAGGCAAAACCCTGAGGACTAACCATTCAGATTTTTTTTAGGTTACTGTCTATTCAATGAGGTTTCATTGGGAAACGCAATTTCTAAGGCACTTGTTTGCAGTTCCTACCACTTCCACCGGATGTCACCAGTCTTTGGAAATTGGTTGAGGTTATTCCTTTGTGTAATGAAGAAGTACGGCCATCTTGAATTTGTGTCATTTGAAGTGTACTTTTTGAGAAGTCGCATGACTGGAAAAGTAGCGTGAGTTTGTTGTCTTCCTGTATTGAACACAGATAGTCCAGTCTACAATTTGATCGATTATTAACGTTTAAAAATACCTAAAGTTGTATTACAAAAGTAGTTTGAAATGTAGTTTCAAAGTTTACAGGTAACTTTTGAGATATTTTGTAGGGACGTTGCGCAAATTGGAAGCAGGTTTTTCTCTGGATCAAACGCGCCAAATAAATGGACATTTTGGATATATATCGACGGAATTAATCGAACAAAAGAACCATTTGTGATGTTTATGGGACATTATTGGAGTGACAACAAAAGAAGCTCGTCAAAGGTAAGGCATGATTTATATTTTATTTCAACGTTTTGTGTGGTGCCTGCAGGGTTGAAATATGCTACACTCTCTTTGTTTACTGTTGTGCTATCATCAGATAATAGCTTCTTATGCTTTCGACAAAAATGCAACCAATTTTTGTTATTGACCAAATACTTATTTTCCACCATAATTTGCTAATACATTCCTTAAAAATCCTACAATGTGATTTTCTGGATTTTTTTTCTCATTTTGTCTGTCATAGTTGAAGTGTACCTATGATGAAAATTACAGGCCTCTCTCACCCCCCCCCTCCCCCATCCCGCCCCCTCTTCTACACTGCTGCTACTCGCTGTTTGTTTATTACCAATACATAGTCACTTCGCCCCCACCTACATGTACAGATTACCACATCTAGCTTGTACCCGTGCACACTGACTCAGCACCGGTTCCCCCTGTAGACAGCCTCGTTATTCTTATTGTGTTACTTTTTATTATTTGAACTTCACTGTTGGTTAAGGGCTTGTAAGTAAGCATTTCACGGTTAACTCTACACTTGTTGTATTCTGCATGTGGCAAATAAAGTTTGATTTGAGTTGAATGTCTTACCATGCAGCATATATAATATCTTACCATGCAGCATATATCATATCTTACCATGCAGCATATATAATATCTTACCATGCAGCATATATAATATCTTACCATGCAGCATATATCCTATCTTACCATGCAGCATAAATAATATCGTATTATGCAGCATATATCATATCTTACCATTCAGCATATATCATATCTTACCATGCAGCATATATCATATCTTACCATGCAGCATATATCATATCTTACCATGCAGCATAAATAATATCGTACTATGCAGCATATATCATATCTTACCATGCAGCATATATAATATCTTACCATGCAGCATATATCATCTCTTACCATGCAGCATATATCATATCTTACCATGCAGCATACATAATATCTTACCATGCAGCATGTATCCTATCTTACCATGCAGCATATATCATATCTTACCATGCAGCATATATCATATCTTACCATGCAGCATATATCATATCTTACCATGCAACATATATCATATCTTGCCACTGTCTTTTCCAATACATATTCAGAGGTTGTCCAGTTGTTTGACTGCTCCCCTCGACACATTTTGACACCGTTTTCCCTGTGAAAACACACACACTTGGCACGCACGCACACACACACACACACACACACACACACACACACACACACACACACACACACACACACACACACACACACACACACACACACACACACACACACACATGTATAGTCAGCCTCAGGCTGGTAAATTATTTCCTTATCTTTGTCCATTCATTAGGTAGAGCAGTTTCTATGGAGCAGGTAACACATGTATTTGGCAAACATGATAAAAGTGAATTCTGTTATCTTGACAAGTTCTGAAACATAATCCTCCCTAGGACTCCGGAGCATGTCTGAGTGGCACACAGAGACAAGTTGTCCTGGTCACGTTGCTCTCTCTGTTGCCTTCATGGAACAGTCTGGAATATACTGTATAGTTTATGTAATCTGTCAAATAGACTAGTTTCTACACCTTGAATCTCAATTAGGGACATTTAGAATGATAATCAACTGGAACATGGCTCTATCGGTACTGATTAACGGTTAAAGTGAATTGAATACAGCCATATCGCTGTGTTAGTGCATTGACTGGTCTTAGGGTCTGAGGGCTATGGCAACCAACTGCTGCAGTACAGGAAGGAAGGAAAGAAGGACAGAAAGAAGGAAGGAGAGGAGGGTTTGTGATAAATACTGATGGAGGTTAAATCCTCTGAGCTTTACACCTTTATACCTTTCAATCCTGAAGAAAAAGCTTTCAACACACTGCCTGCCCTAAAACCATGAATAGAAATGCATGTCCTTGGGGCCTCCCTTGGCGCTGCATTGCAGTGTTGCGGGGTCACTACAGCCTGGGGTTCGATCCCAGTGTCAGGGGTTAGGGGAGGGCCCGGCTTTGGGGGGATTTACTTGGCTCATCGCGCTGGGGGCGGCTGGACCCCTGAAGGTTGCGTTAGGCTTCCAGGTTAATTGGGTGGGTGTTAATCTCTACAGGATTGGTGGGATGTTTGAGCTAACATAGGCTAATGAAGTTGTAAGTAACAAGAACATTTCCCAGGACATAGACATATCTGATATTGGCAGAAAACTTAAGAGTTAATCTATTGCACTGTCCAATGTACAGTAGCTATTACAGTGAAAGAAAACCATGCTATTGTTTAAGGAGAGTGCACAGTTATGAACATGATAATTTATTAATAAACCAATTAGGCACATTTGGGCAGTCTTGATACAACAGTTTGAACAGAAATGCAATGGTTCATTGGATCAGTCTAAAACGTTGCACATACAGACTGATGCCATCTAGTGGCCAAAATCAAAATTGTGCCTGGGCTGGAATAATACATTATGGCCTTTCTCTTACGTTTCAAAGATGATCTTACAAACCACATGGTTTTTCTTTGTATTATCTTTTACCAGATCTATTGTGTTATACTCTCCTACATTCATTTCACATTTCCACAAACTTCAAAGTGTTTTGTTTCAAATGGTATCAAGAATATGCACATCCTTGCTTTAGTTCCTGAGGTACAGGCTGGGTATGTTATTTTAGGCAAAAAAAAAAAAAAAAAAGGGATCCAATCCATTTTAAGAAGCGCGGTTTGGCAGGTCATGTTTCAGAGGACGCATGACTTGACCTTCACCGCCCGTTGGTGAGTTGTAGCGATGAGACAAGATCGTAATCAAGAAATTGGGGAGAAAAAAGAGGGTACATTTTTTTTATGTCTTTCCTTTCTCAACATCCACCCACTCCACCAACCTCTACCTCAGTCCGCCTCCACCCCATCTCTATCCAAGCCCCATCAACCTCTATCCCAGCCCCAGCACCAGCCCCACCCCATCTCTACCCACCCCACAACTACCCCAGTCCCACTCCACCAACCTCTACCCCAGTCCCACTCCACCCACCCTCTACCCCAGTCCCACTCCACCCACTTCTACCCCAGTCCACCTCCACCCACCTCTACCCCAGTCCCACTCCATCCACCTCGACCCCAGTCCACCTCCACCCACCTCTATCCCAGTCCACCTCCACCCACCTCTACCCCAGTCCACCGCCACCCACCTCTACCCCATTCCCACCCCACCCACCTCTACCCCAGTCCACCTCCACCCACCTCTACTCCAGTCCACCTCCACCCACCTCTACCCCAGTCCCGTTCCACCCACCTCTACCCCAGTCCCACTCCACCCACCTCTACCCCAGTCCCACTCCACCCACCTCTACCCCAGTCCACCTCCACCCACCTCTACCCCAGTCCCACTCCCACCAACCTCTACCCCAGTCCCACTCCACCCACCTCTACCCCAGTCCCCCTCCACCAACCTCTACCCCAGGCCCACTCCACCCACCTCTACCCCAGTCCCACTCCACCCACCCACCTCTATCCCAGTCCCAGTCCCACTCCACCAACCTCTAATCCCAGTCCCACTCCACCCACCTCTACCCCAGTCCCCCTCCACCCACCTCTACCCCAGTCCCACTCCACCCTCTCCACCGCTATGCCAGTCCCCTTTCCCTTCCCCTTCCACTCCACCTCAACCCCAATCTACTTCCCCTGTCCATTAACATCATGTGTCCATTGAGGGTCAACACTAGAAATCTCGTCTCCTTTCCGAGGTAGAACCCGGTCCAGGAGTTAGGAAAAAGGCTGAAACCCCCTGAAGCAAAGAGACTGGAGGTCACCAGAGGTCACACTCCTTTAGCCCAGGAGCTGTCTCTCTATGTCTCTCTCCCTCTCTGTCTCTCTCTCTCTCTCTCTCTCTCTCTCTCTCTCTCTCTCTCTCTCCCTCTCTGTCTCTCTCTCCCCCTCTCTCCCTCTGTCTCTTTTTTCTCTCCCTCTGTCTCCCTCTCTCTCTCTTTCTTTCTCTGTCTCTCTATCTCCTCTCTCTCTCCTCCTCTCTTCCCCGGGTTGAGGGTTTCTGAGTCCGCTGAGAGGAGTGTGTGAAAAGGCACAATACAGGTCCCTCGACGCTGCCGCCACGGCAGCGAATGTGTGAGAAGAGGCCTACATTTGATGCCTGACTGACCAAATCTTCTTCTGAATAGTCGCTGCTATTCCCCCGTGAGGTCTGTAGCGGTGCCAGAGGGGGCGAGAGGGGGGGCACGAGAGACAAGATGGAGAGAGGAAGGTTCAGTAATTGTATCAAGGTCTGTTGAGATTTTCTCAAACGGCTCTCGGTAAAAGGAATGGGGTCCCATGGTACAGGAAGCAACTCCTGCAGAATAACCCCAAAACACTGTGCACTCAGATATGAATAACATTCCATTTAGCACATGAAAGCCCATATATTGAACACAACACCTTTATTGTCCCCAACTCCATCTATTTTTCAACACGAATATGAAAATCTGTTTATTCCTGCGTAGGGTTTAGATTAGATTTTGACTAAGAATGTGTTGTTTTATGGTGTTTATGGTGTCCAGTTTTAGCGACTCTAAACTTGGAGTGTCTTCATCCATTTTGACATTGTTACATATAAAGGTTTCTTTGTCCATTTATCAATATAAACATAGATATTATAACTTATCTGGTAAGAATGTACCTACACAAGTACCTACAGTTGAAGTCGGAAGTTTAAATACACCTTAGCCAACTAAATTTAAACTCAGTTTTTCTCAATTCACAACATTTTATCCTAGTAAAAATTCCCTGTCTCAGGTCAGTTAGAATTGCCACTTTATTTTAAGAATGTGAAATCTCAGAATAATAGTAGAGAGAATTATTTCTTTCAGCTTTTATTTCTTTCATCACATTCCCAGTGGGTCTGAATATTACATACACTCAATTAGTATTTGATAGCATTGCCTTTAAATTGTTTAACTTGGGTCAAACATTTCAGGTAGCCTTCCACAAGCTTCCCAAAATAAGTTGGGTGAATTTTGGCCCATTCCTCCTGACAGAGCTGGTGTAACTGAGGTAGGTTTGTAGGCCTCCTTGCTTGCACACACTTTTTCAGTTCTGCCAACAAATGTTCTATAGGATTGAGGTCAGGGCTTTGTGATGGCCACTCCAATACCTTGACTTTGTTATCTTTAAGCCATTTTGCCACAACTTTGGAAGTATGCTTGGGGTCATTGTCCATTTGGAAGACCCATCTGCGACCAAGCTTTAACTTCCTGACTCATGTCTTGAGATGTTGCTTCAATATATCCACATAATTTCGCCTCCTCATGATATCATCTATTTTGTGAAATGCACCAGTCTCTATGTAAGGATTTAATAAAGGGTTAGGTTTAGGTACCTTGTACTTATATAAATAATTAATAAAGGGTTAGGTACCTAGTACCTCTATAAGGACTTAATAAAGCATACATGCCACATGCATTATTATTCTCTATAAAGCAGAATGGCTAGCTTTATCTTCAGTGCCTATTGTCAAGCTGAATGGCACTCCAATATGTCCCATAAACATCACAATTGGTCCTTTTTTGCGATGAATTCCGTCCATATATATCGAAAATATCAATTTATAAAGCGCGTTTGATTCAGAAAATAACAGCTTACAAAAACCCAACGTCACTACAAAATATTTCAAAAGTTGCCTATAAACTTTGTCAAAATATTTCAAACTACTTTTTTAATACAACGTTAGGTATTTTTAAATGTTAATAAGAGATCAAATTGTAGACCCGGCAATCTGTATTCAATACAGGAACAAAAAGAAACCAGCACTGCTTTTTACCTCTTGAGCAACTCACAAAAGTGTCCCCAGTTCCGAGTTTGCCTACTTCTTCATAACACAAAGGAAGAACCTCAACCATATTCCAAAGACTGCCGACATCATGTGGAAGCGGTAGGAACTGAAAACATGTTCCTATTAAATATCCAAAGGCAAAGACAATATAGTGAACAGAGAAGGGGGGGAAAAATCCTCAGGGTTTTGCCCGCTACATAAGTTCTGTTATACTCACAGACATGATTCAAACAGTTTTAGAAACGTCAGAGTGTTTTCCATCCAAATCTACTAACCATATGCATATCTTATATTCTTGGCATGAGTAGGGGTCTGGGGCCACACAGTGTGTAGTGAAATCTGTGAATGTATTGTTATGTTTTAAAAAATGTATTCCAGTAGTAACCTGCTAAGAGCCTTAACTTTGCTGGACCCCAGGAAGAGTGGCTGCTGCCTTGACAAGAACAAATGGGGATCCATAATAAACCCCAGGAAGAGGAACTGCTGCCTTGGCAGGAACTAATGGGGATCCAAAATAAATACAAAGTACATGTAGAATCAAGTACATGTTGAATCAAGTACATGCAGAATCAAGTAGAAGTATAATCAAGTACATGCAGAATCAAGTACATGCAGAATCAAGTAGAAGTAGAATCAAGTACATGCTGAATCAAGAACATGCAGAATCAAGTAGAAGTATAATCAAGTAGAGGTAGAATCACGTACATGCAGAATCAAGTAGAAGTAGAATCAAGTACATGCAGAATCAAGAACATGCAGAATCAAGTAGAAGTAGAATCAAGTACATGCAGAATCAAGAACATGCAGAATCAAGTAGAAGTAGAATCAAGAACATGCAGAATCAAGTAGAAGTAGAATCAAGTACATGCAGAATCAAGAACATGCAGAATCAAGTAGAAGTAGAATCAAGTACATGCAGAATCAAGAACATGCAGAATCAAGTAGAAGTAGAATAAAGTACATGCAGAATCAAGAACATGCAGAATCAAGTAGAAGTAGAATCACGTACATGCAGAATCAAGAACATGCAGAATCAAGTAGAAGTTGAATCAAGTACATGCAGAATAAAGTAAATGCAGAATCAAGTACATGCAGAATCAAGTACATGCAGAATCAAGTAAATGCAGAATCAAGTACATGCAGAATCAAGTAAATGGAGAATCAAGTACATGCAGAATCAAGTACATGCAGAATCAAGTAAATACAGAATCAAGTAAATGCAGAATCAAGTACATGCAGAATCAAGTACATGCAGAATCAAGTAAATGCAGAATCAAGTAAATGCAGAATCAAGTAAATGCAGAATCAAGTACATGCAGAATCAAGTAAATGCAGAATCAAGTAAATGCAGAATCAAGTACATGCAGAATCAAGTAGAAGTATAATCAAGTACATGCAGAATCAAGTACATGCAGAATCAAGTAGAAGTAGAATCAAGTACATGCTGAATCAAGAACATGCAGAATCAAGTAGAAGTATAATCAAGTACATGCAGAATCAAGTACATGCAGAATCAAGTAGAAGTATAATCAAGTACATGCAGAATCAAGTACATGCAGAATCAAGTAGAAGTAGAATCAAGTACATGCAGAATCAAGAACATGCAGAATCAAGTAGAGGTAGAATCACGTACATGCAGAATCAAGAACATGCAGAATCAAGTAGAGGTAGAATCACGTACATGCAGAATCAAGTAGAAGTAGAATCAAGTACATGCAGAATCAAGAACATGCAGAATCAAGTAGAAGTAGAATAAAGTACATGCAGAATCAAGAACATGCAGAATCAAGTAGAAGTAGAATCACGTACATGCAGACCGATATCCAGACCGACTTACATCAGTATTAGGGTTTAAGTGCCTTGCTCATGGGCACATTGACACATTTTTCACCCAGTCTGCTCAGGGGTTAGAACCATCAACTTTTTGATTACTGGCCCAACACTCTTAACTGATGGGCTGCCTGCCTCCTACAGGAAAAATAAAACCTTTTGATATTGTTATTTCTATGTACACTGTATGGATATAGTTGGAAGTTTGTGTGCTTTGACAATAGGCCTGTGTGTGTATGCGTGTGTGTGTGTGTGTGTGCGTGTCATCGTTGTGACATGTGATGGTTCCCAGCCCGGGCCTCCCCTCAGTGATTGACAGGTTGTAGATTGCCTCCATCCAGACATGACACACATGCATACACACACACACACACACACACACATACACACACACACACACGCACACACACGCACACAGAACAGTCAATGCCCACCTTGTGTGTCTTTCTGCCTCACTGACATATAAACCTTTCAAACCAAACCGTTTTTCTGCCAGCTATAGCATCCCACCAGCTTTTTTCTACCTTTTCTTTATATCTGAAAGGTGTTGCCGGTATCAAATCCTAAACTTTCGTGTCTGCGAACTGACCTAGTCACGATTGAAATACATTTCTGCCTATGGCTTAATGTGAAATGTAGCTGAAATGCTGAGGCAGCATTGGCATGCACTACGCTCTGAAGCTTTTGATGGTTGCTAGGTAAAACCCATTACTACAATCTTCCGGGCAGTTCTAAATGCACTATGCTCTAAAGCTCTTGATGGTTGCTAGGCAACACCCATTACTATTCTCCTCCTGGCAGTTCTAAATGCACTACGCTGTAAAGCTCTTGATTGATGCTAGGCAACACCCATTACTACTATACTCCTGGCAGTTCCACACGCACCACGCTCTAAAGCTCTTGATGGTTGCTAGGCAACACCCATTACTACTATCCTCATGGCAGTTCTAAATGCACTACACTCTAAAGCTCTTGATTGTTGCTAGGCAACACCCATTACTACTATCCTCATGGCAGTTCTAAATGCACTACACTCTAAAGCTCTTGATTGTTGCTAGGCAACACCCATTACTACTATCCTCCTGGCAGTTCTAAATGCACTATACTCTAAAGCTCTTGATAGTTGCTAGGCAGCACCCATTACTACTATCCTCCTGGCAGTTCTAAATGCACTACACTCTAAAGCTCTTGATGGTTGCTAGGCAGCACCCATTACTATTATCCTCCTGGCAGTTCTAAATGCACTACACTCTAAAGCTCTTGATGGTTGCTAGGCAGCACCCATTACTACTATCCTCCGGGCAGTTCTTTACTTTGCAAGGCACGTCACTTCACCCATCTATCTGCATAGCCCACCACATGCACTGTTTTCTAACCACATCTGGATGGCTTCATAACAAATTATCATGGGAATAAATATCACTGAATGACAGAAATGTTTGAATAAAGTCATCCAATATTTATAACACATATGAACCAATAGCCTACCTGTGTGTATTCAAATATTTCAGCAGCCTTTTGTGCTACTTTGAGACAAGCTTAGGGAGTCTTGAGAAATCAATCAGATATGTATTTTAGCTGAATAGATTTGTATTTTAACTGAAAATCCGTTTGGATATTTGTTAGTCTACAATTTGGCTGTGGAAATGTTGGCTAAATTGAGGTCCGTGCTAGTCATGATCATCTTGTCTAGTTCTCATTTTGCACTTTAGCTTAACAAGTGGATAATTTTACTCTTCACTCGCTCTCTCTTAGTAAGCCAGGCCTACTCCCTACCAAAAGCCTAGGACTCATCTGACTGACTCGCTCTCTCTTAGTGTAACGGTTTTCTTGACTTGAAGGAGAGGCGGACCAAAATGCAGCGTGGTTTCTATTCATGGTTCTTTAATAAAGACTCCTGAACCAATTGGGGAGTGTCTGGGTGGGAATCTGTCCGCGGTGGCGGCTCTGGTGCTGGACGTGGCCCCCACTTCACCATAGTCTTAGTCCGCCCCATTGTCCGCTTCCGTGGCCTCCTAACCACGGCGACCCTACTAAATGACCCCACTAGACAGAGGGGCAGCTCGGGAAAGAGGGGCGGCAGCTCGGGACAGAGGGGCGGGAGCTCGGGACAGAGGGTCGGCAGCTCGGGACAGAGAGTCGGCAGCTCGGGACAGAGGGGCTCTGGCGCCTCTGGGCTGAGGGGCACTGGCGGCCCCTGGCTGACTGGCGGCACTGGCGGCCCCTGGCTGACTGGCGGCACTGGCGGCCCCTGGCTGACTGGCGGCACTGGCGGCCCCTGGCTGACTGGCGGCACTGGCGGCCCCTGGCTGACTGGCGGCACTGGCGGCCGCTTGCAGACTGGCGGCACTGGCGGCTGCTTGCAGACTGGCGGCACTGGCGGCCCCTTGCAGACTGGCGGCACTGGCGGCCCCTTGCAGACTGGCGGCACTGGCGGCCCCTTGCAGACTGGCGGCACTGGCGGCCCCTTGCAGACTGGCGGCACTGGCGGCCCCTTGCAGACTGGCGGCACTGGCGGCCCCTTGCAGACTGGCGGCACTGGCGGCCCCTTGCAGACTGGCGGCACTGGTGGCCCCTTGCAGACTGGCGGCACTGGCGGCCCCTTGCAGACTGGCGGCACTGGCGGCCCCTTGCAGACTGGCGGCACTGGCGGCCCCTTGCAGACTGGAGGCACTGGCGGCCCCTTGCAGACTGGCGGCACTGGCGGCCCCTTGCAGACTGGCGGCACTGGCGGCTCCTTGCAGACTGGCGGCACTGGCGGCGCTGGGCAGACTGGTGGCGCTAGTCAGACTGGCGGCACTGGCGGCGCTGGGCAGACTGGCGGCTCTGGCGGCACTGGGCAGACTGGCGGCACTGGCGGCACTGGGCAGACGGGTGGCTCAGGCGGCGCTGGGCAGATGGGTGGCTCAGGCGGCGCTGGGCAGACAGGTGGCTAAGGCGGCGCTGGGCAGACGGGTAGCTCAGATGGCGCTGGGCAGACGGGAAGCTCCGGCAACGCTGGAGAGGAAGGCTCTGGCAGCGCTGGACTGAGGAGCTTTGGCGCCTCTGGAATGAGGGGCACTGGCGCCTCTGGACTGAGGGGCGGGAGCTTTGGCAGCTCCGAACAGGCGGGAGACTCCGGCTGCGCTGGAGAGGAGGAAGGCTCTAGCAGCGCCGGAGAGGCGGGAGACTCCGGCAGCGCTGGAGAGGAGGAAGGCTCCGGCAGCACTGGACAGGCGTGAGCACCTGTAAGGATGAAACGGAGAGACAGCCTGGTGCGGGGGGCTGCCACTGGAGGGCTGGTGCATGGAGGTGGTACCGGATAGACCGGACCGTGCAGGCGCACTGGAGCTCTTGAGCACCGAGCCTGCCCAACCTTACCCGGTTGAATGGTCCTGGTCGCCCTGCCAGTGCGGCGAGGTGGAATAGCCCGCACTGGGCTATGCAGGCGAACCGGGGACACCGTGCACAAGGCTGGTGCCATGTAAGTCAGCCCAAGGAGACGCACTGGAGACCAGATACGTAGAGCCGGCTTCATGGCACTTGGCTCGATGCCCACTCTTGCCCGGCCGATACGCGGAGCTGGTATGTACCGCACCGGGCTATGCACCCGCACTGGGGACACCGTGCGCTCCACCGCATAACACGGTGCCTGCCCGGTCTCTCTCGCCCCCCGGTAAGCACAGGAAGTTGGCGCAGTTCTCCTACCTGGCTTCGCCACACTTCCTGTGTGCCCCTTCCCAATAATTGTTTGGGGCTGACTCTCGGGCTTCCATCCACGCCGCCGTGCTGAATCCTCATACCAGCGCCTCTCTACCTTCGCCGCCTCCAGCTTTTCTTTGGGGCGGCGATATTCTCCAGGCTGTGCCCAGGGTCCTTTTCCGTCCAATTCGTCCTCCCATGTCCATTCCTCCTCGCGCTGCTCCTGCTGCCGCTTCTCCTGCTGCACCTTGGGGCGGCGACACTCCCCTGGTTTTTCCCAGAGTCCTCTCCCGTCGAGGATTTCTTCCCAAGTCCAGAAGACTTTATTTCGCTGCTCCTGCTGCTGCCCGTTACCACGCCGCTTGGTCCTGTTGTGGTGGGTGATTCTGTAACGGTTTTCTTGACTTGAAGGAGAGACGGACCAAAATGCAGCGTGGTTTCTATTCATGGTTCTTTAATAAATACTCTACACATGAACAAACTAACAAAACAAGAAACGTGAAAACCCAAAACAGCCCTATCTGGTGCAAACACAGAGACAGGAACAATCACCCATAAAACCCAACACCAAAAAGGCTACCTAAATATGGTTCCCAATCAGAGACAATGACTAACACCTGCCTCTGATTGAGAACCATATCAGGCCAAACATAGAAATAGACAAACTAGACATGTAACATAGAATGCCCACTCAGATCACACCCTGACCAAACAAAACATAGAAACATACAAAGCAAATTATGGTCAGGGTGTGACACGTAGTAAGCCAGACCTACTCCCTACCAAAAGCCTGGGACTTATCTGACTCACTCACTATCTCTTAGTAACCCAGGCTTACTCCCTACCAAAAGCCTGGGACTCATCTTACTCAATCAATGGGATGGTGTTTGACTGAATCTCTGTATATTTGGTTAATTCTATGGCTGGGCAAATAAGTAGAGGTGGTAGCTCATCTATTTGTTTGTTCATCTATAGCGTTTAGCATGCTATAATGTAGCATAAATCACTGATCAGAAACATTTAGCATGCTATAATGTAGCCTAAATCACTGATCAGAAACATTTACCATGCTATAATGTAGCATAAATCACTGATCAGAAACATTTAGCATGCTATAATCTAGCATAAATCACTAATCAGAAACATTTAGCCTGCTATAATGTAGCATAAATCACTGATCAGAAACATTTACCATGCTATAATGTAGCATAAATCACTGATCAGAAACATTTAGCATGCTATAATGTAGCATAAATCACTGATCAGAAACATTTAGCATGCTATAATGTAGGATAAATCACTAATCAGAAACATTTAGCATGCTATAATGTAGCATAAATCACTGATCAGAAACATTTAGCATGCTATAATGTAGCATAAATCACTGATCAGAAACATTTAGCATGCTATAATGTAGCATAAATCACTGATCAGAAACATTTAGCATGCTATAATGTAGCATAAATCACTGATCAGAAACATTTAGCATGCTATAATCTAGAAAAAATCACTAATCAGAAACATTTAGCATGCTATAATGTAGCATAAATCACTGATCAGAAACATTTAGCATGCTATAATGTAGCATAAATCACTGATCAGAAACATTTAGCATGCTATAATGTAGCATAAATCACTGATCAGAAACATTTAGCATGCTATAATGTAGCATAAATCACTGATCAGAAACATTTAGCATGCTATAATGTAGCATAAATCAAGTGTAGGTCTATTGTTGTCCATTGAGTATAGGAAAGCCTGTTGAGGTTGTGAAATATGAACACCAGGCTCACATGCTTTTGAAAATATATATTGCTATTATTTTCCATGGGTGTCAAGATGAAGACACTCAATGTAAGACCCTACGCCTGTTCCCTCACAAAGCAGAGTTAGAGTAGGAAAGATATGAGGCACAGTTTAAAAAAGCATGTGGTTGCATTGGGCTCTGCTACAAAATATCACTTTTCTATATGACAGTGGATCCACATGTTGCCCGTGAAGCAAGTTGTGTGGGAAAATATTATTTGTATTTTATTCTGTTATATTTCATGATTTTCTTAGCCTACTATAAACTATATGTGGTTGACTGTGATCAGGGGAGCCTACTATAAACTATATGTGGTTGACTGTGATCAGGGGAGCCTACTATAAACTATATGTGGTTGACTGTGATCAGGGGAGCCTACTATAAACTATATGTGGTTGACTGTGATCAGGGGAGCCTACTATAAACTATATGTGGTTGACTGTGATCAGGGGAGCCTACTATAAACTATATGTGGTTGACTGTGATCAGGGGAGCCTACTGTAAAATATATGTGGTTGACTGTGATCAGGGGAGCCTACTGTAAAATATATGTGGTTGACTGTGATCAGGGGAGCCTACTGTAAAATATATGTGGTTGACTGTGATCAGGGGAGCCTACTGTAAAATATATGTGGTTGACTGTGAACAGGGGAGCCTACTGTAAAATATATGTTGTTGACTGTGAACAGGGGAGCCTACTGTAAAATATATGTAGTTGACTGTGATCAGGAGAGCCTACTGTAAAATATATGTGGTTGACTGTGATCAGGGGAGCCTACTGTAAGTGTGTCTTGTCTGTTTAATGAACACAATAACTTTTGATGTCATGTGCATGGTGCAGCCGGGTCGCCTGTAGGCTGAACAGACTAGTAACATCATTCAACTCACTATATGACCTTCTATTGTTTTATTATGTTAGTCTTAGAATGTTCCTTAGGATCTGCCTAAACTAACTAGATACTGTTTAAAAGGCTTATCGCAGCAAGAATGTGGTGGAATTGGGACTGTATGAATTGGGTTAAAAATGTTTTTTTTACAGGCAACATACCATGAATTCTGTCTGTAAAGGGTACTACAGATGTCAAAATAGAACCGTTTTCTGATGTTGTTATTGAAGTTACATGTTTACTTTCATCCCACTATTATGTAGTTTAAAGTACTCAAATACTAAATTTGAAAACTTTGTCAGACAGAGAGGGAGAGGGAGATGACATGAATGACGGGGGTTAGTTTTCAGGTTCAGACAAACAGAGAGGGAAGGTGTTCAGGTTCAGACAGGCAGAGAGGGAGATGACGTGAAAGACCGGACTTCTGCCCAAATTAGAAAACCCCTGTGAACAGGAAGAGGGAAGAAGAGAGAGGTTTGAGGAGAGGGTGGAGAAAAAAGCAGAGGAGAGAGTGGAGAGAGAGAAGAGGAGGTGTCACAGCCGTGGGGGAATAGCCTGGGCCTATCCACGTTACTGTCCTGTCGGTCAGCAAGGCCAGGAAGAGAGAGTGGAGAGAGAGAAGAGGAGGTGTCGCAGCCGTGGGGGAATAGCCTGGGCCTATCCACATTACTGTCCTGTCGGTCAGCAAGGACAGGAAGAGAGAGTGGAGAGAGAGAAGAGGAGGTGTCGCAGCCATGGGGGAATAGCCTGGGCCTATCCACATTACTGTCCTGTCGGTCAGCAAGGACAGGAAGAGAGAGTGGAGAGAGAGAAGAGGAGGTGTCGCAGCCATGGGGGAATAGCCTGGGCCTATCCACATTACTGTCCTGTCGGTCAGCAAGGACAGGAAGAGAGAGTGGAGAGAGAGAAGAGGAGGTCCTTGTGTTTTCTCATCCTTGTGTTTTCTCATCCTTGTGTTTTCTCATCCTTGTGTTTTCTTTGTTCTACTGGAGGATGACAGTGATGACAATGGAAGTGAGTATTATATATGGACGGTGAACAAACAGATCAAGGTGGATTGTTGTTGTTGAAAGGTTGAAGAGCAATGGGAGAAAAGGTCATTCTATTACTGCTGACCAGAGGGGCATTCTGGGTAGGATCAGATGAGGATGGAAATTACATTGTATTGTAGCTTTGTGACGGAGGAATGTTGATCGGAGTGACCTTGTACACAAACCACCCCGGGGAAGGTTGTCCTTAATGTAACTACAACAACAAGGTTGATTGAAATTATTCTAATGTAACTCAAATAGCCAGGTAGACTGAAATGATTCTAATGTAATTAAAACAGCCAGGTAGACTGAAATGATTCTAATGTAATTAAAACCACCAGGTAGACTGAAATGATTCTAATGTAATTAAAACCACCAGGTAGACTGAAATGAATATAATGTAATTAAAACAGCCAGGTAGACTGAAATGATTCTAATGTAATTAAAACCACCAGGTAGACTGAAATGATTATAATGTAATTAAAATAGCCAGGTAGACTGAAATGATTATAATGTAATTAAAACAGCCAGGTAGACTGAAATGATTCTAATGTAATTAAAACCACCAGGCAGACTGAAATGATTCGAATGTAATTAAAACCACCAGGTAGACTGAAATTATTATAATGTAATTAAAATAGCCAGGTAGATTGAAATTATTCTTATGTAATTAAAACAGCCAGTTAGACTGAAATGATTCTAATGTAATTAAAACCACCAGGTAGACTGAAATTATTCTAATGTAATTAAAATAGCCAGGTAGATTGAAATTATTCTTATGTAATTAAAACAGCCAGTTAGACTGAAATGATTCTAATGTAATTAAAACCACCAGGTAGACTGAAATGATTCTAATGTAATTAAAACCACCAGGTAGACTGAAATGATTCTAATGTAATTAAAACCACCAGGTAGACTGAAATGATTCTAATGTAATTAAAATAGCCAGGTAGACTGAAATGATTATAATGTAATTAAAACCACCAGGTAGACTGAAAGGATTCTAATGTAATTAAAACAGCCAGGTAGACTGAAATTATTCTAATGTAATTAAAACAGCCAGGTAGACTTAAATGATTCTAATGTAATTAAAACCACCAGGTAGACTGAAATGATTTGAATGTAATTAAAACCACCAGGTAGACTGAAATGATTCTAATGTAATTAAAATAGCCAGGTAGACTGAAATGATTCTAATGTAATTAAAACCACCAGGTAGACTGAAATGATTCTAATGTAATTAAAACCACCAGGTAGACTGAAATGATTCTAATGTAATTAAAATAGCCAGGTAGACTGAAATGGAAAGAATTTCTCAATGGAACGTTTTTAGGTTTTTGTTTTTGTTGTTTTTGTTGTTTATTTATTTATTCATTATAAAGGAACCAAGTGTATTTCAAAATACAGTCTTGTAAACAAAATAAAAATAATTATTTTCTAACAAATATCAGCCTCAATGTCATAACACACCAATGTATTTGATATTATTTAATTAATTTTTATGCTAATAACTTTCAGTGGTATGTTCTCTGAATTGTAACACCTTAAATGTAAGGAACAGAATGAGAATGTGTTTCTGGTGGAGTGAGGAGAGGCTGGGGAAGGAGTAGACCAGCTGCCATCTGCTGGTGGCAGGGAGTATTGTCCTAAAGGGACAACATGAGATAAAGACACTCCCACACTAGGTTATAGTACAGATATACTGTAGACAGCTAGGTATTAACATGGAGACTACAACCACAAGACCATTCACTATTCATTCATATTTACATCCAATAACATCCACAAAAAGGGCTTTTGTATTAAACAAACGTAAAAAACAAGCCTGATTAATTTCTAAATCAGATTGACTGAAATAATGTCAAAATATTTTATGTAGCAGGCAATTAAGCCACGGATAAACACTATTTAATGCTCTAACATAGTATGGTCAGTGGAGACTGGTCATTCAGGGCAGGTGGGTCTCTGATTTAATATAGTATGGTCAGTGGTGGGGCTCTGCTGGTGGGGCTCTGCTTTAATATAGTATGGTCAGTGGAGACTGGTCATTCAGGGCAGGTGGGGCTCTGCTTTAATACAGTAAGGTCAGTTGAGACTGGTCATTCAGGGCAGGTGGTGCTCTGCTTTAATATAGTACGGTCAGTGGAGACTGGTCATTCAGGGCAGGTGGGGCAGGTGGGGCTCTGCTTTAATATAGTATGGTCAGTGGTGGGGCTCTGCTGGTGGGGCTCTGCTTTAACATAGTAAGGTCAGTGGAGACTGGTCATTCAGGGCAGGTGGGGCAGGTGGGGCTCTGCTTTAATATAGTATGGTCAGTGGAGACTGGTCGTTCAGGGCAGGTGGGGCTCTGCTTTAATATAGTATGGTCAGTGGTGGGGCTCTGCTGGTGGGGCTCTGCTTTAATGTAGTATGGTCAGTGGAGACTGGTCATTCAGGGCAGGTGGGGCTCTGCTTTAATATAGCACGGTCAGTGGAGACTGGTCATTCAGGGCAGGTGGGGCTCTACTCTAATATAGTATGGTCAGTGGAGAACGGTCATTCAGGGCAGGTGGGGCTCTGCTTTAATATAGTATGGTCAGTGGAGACTGGTCATTCGGGGCAGGTGGGGCTCTGCTTTAATACAGTATGGTCAGTGGAGACTGGTCATTCAGGGCAGGTGGGGCTCTGCTTTAATATAGTATGGTCAGTGGAGACTGGTCATTCAGGGCTGGTGGGGCTCTACTTTAATATAGTACCGTCAGTGGAGACTGGTCATTCAGGGCAGGTGGGGCTCTGCTTTAATATAGTATGGTCAGTGGAGACTGGTCATTCAGGGCAGGTGGGGCTCTGCTTTAATATAGTAAGGTCAGTGGAGACTGGTCATTCAGGGCAGGTGGGGCTCTGCTTTAATACAGTATGGTCTGTGGAGACTGGTCATTCAGGGCAGGTGGGGCTCTGCTTTAATACAGTATGGTCAGAGGAGACTGGTCATTCAGGGCAGGTGGGGCTCTGCTTTAATATAGTACGGTCAGTGGAGACTGGTCATTCAGGGCAGGTGGGGCTCTGCTTTAATATAGTAAGGTCAGTGGAGACTGGTCATTCAGGGCAGGTGGGGCTCTGCTTTAATACAGTACGGTCAGTGGAGACTGGTCATTCAGGGCAGGTGGGGCTCTGCTTTAACATAGTATGGTCAGTGGAGACTGGTCATTCAGGGCAGGTGGGGCTCTACTTTAATATAGTACGGTCAGTGGAGACTGGTCATTCAGGGCAGGTGGGGCTCTGCTTTAACATAGTATGGTCAGGGGAGACTGGTCATTCAGGGCAGGTGGGGCTCTACTTTAATATAGTATGGTCAGTGGAGACTGGTCATTCAGGGCAGGTGGGGCTCTGCTTTAATATAGTACGGTCAGTGGAGACTGGTCATTCAGGGCAGGTGGGGCTCTGCTTTAACATAATATGGTCAGTGGAGACTGGTCATTCAGGGCAGGTGGGGCTCTGCTTTAACATAGTACGGTCAGTGGAGACTGGTCATTCAGGGCTGGTGGGGCTCTGCTTTAATACAGTACGGTCAGTGGAGACTGGTCATTCAGGGCAGGTGGGGCTCTGCTTTAATATAGTATGGTCAGTGGAGACTGGTCATTCAGAGCAGGTGGGGCTCTGCTTTAACATGGTACGGTCAGTGGAGACTGGTCATTCAGGGCAGGTGGGGCTCTGCTTTAACATGGTACAGTCAGTGGAGACTGGTCATTCAGAGCAGGTGGGGCTCTGCTTTAACATGGTACGGTCAGTGGAGACTGGTCATTCAGGGCAGGTGGGGCTCTGCTTTAATACAGTATGGTCAGTGGAGACTGGTCATTCAGGACAGATGGGGCAGAACCCAAACAGTTTGGAGCCCCATCATTTTTATGTTTTTTTGCCTGTTTTGCATGTGATTTTGGCATTAATATGTCATGTATCAGTTTGCAAACAATGTAAAAGTAAAATAATCATTAAGTTATTAAAGCTACATACAAAAATTGTCTTGTTTTCTTGAGTAAGGCAACTCCAAAATGCCAGGTCTTTCAGCCCAGCTCAGTTTCTTCTGCGTTGGTAGAGCAGCCAGCGCAGAATACGGAGCCCAGGGGTTGGTAATGTCCTCTAGTATCACTCATGGGGTCACCGAAAAATCTACAGGGCTCAAGGTCATTGGCCACAGATAAAATGACGTCATATCACATTATATCTACAGTGGCTTTGATTGGACATACAACATACTTTCAAAGTCTTAGCTAGCAAGCTAGAAGTGATCATCATGAATCAATTCTACAATCTACTGGCATATCCTTTTCAATCCTCGTCATATGAAGAGAAATTAGAGATAAAATGTATCGGTGCTCATCGGCCATTGGACATAAACATTACACAACAAGCTGTAAATTGCTAAATCAACAATGAGTGGTTGCGAAGGACTCAGTGGCTAACTGCAAGCACTGCAAAGCAATCACAAGCCTGCTATTCAGTGGAGTGGATGTGTGGGCCAAGTCTGGGTTTAAGGGTCTCTTTTCCAAGCTTAAAAGGGTAAACACTCAACATTGGTCATGATGTCAATCTAGCATGAATTCAGCCGCTTTCAAAACAACTGGAAACTCGGAACTGGGAAATCCCAGACATCAGTAAGTTCAAGACAACTAGGAATTCCAAGTCGGGAACTCAAGTCTCTTTCTAGAGCTCTGACTGACGTCATGATTGGACCTTGTTTTATTCAGAGTTCCCAGTTGTCTTGAAGATCGCTGATGTCACGATTACATTATTAAAGTGGCATCATTAAAGTGACTAGTGATACCTTTATTAAAGTGACCAATGATTTCAAGTCTGCATGTAGGCAGCAGCCTCTCTGTGTTAGTGGTGGCTGTTTAACAGTATGATGTCCTTGACATAGAAGCTGCTTTTCAGTCTCTCGGTCCCAGCTTTGATGCACCTGTACTGACCTCGCCTTCTGGATTTTAGCACGGTGAACAAGTTAATGATCTTTTTGGCCTTCGTGTGTACGAGGCAGTATCTCTGTCTGAGAACGTTCTAGAGCCGCATAACTCACCATGCACTATCAACTTGAGCTCTAGACCAGGTTTCTAAAGTTTCAGAGCTCTAGGGCTGACAGTTCTTTAATAGTTTGAACAAAGGTAACTATTGCAGGCTATAAATCATGCCTTTCCTTTGACGAGCTTCTTTTGTTGGCACCCCAATATGTCCCATAAACATCACAAATGGTCCTTTTGTTCGATTAATTCCGTCGATATATATCCAAAATGTCAATTTATTTGGCGCGTTTGATCCAGAAAAAACAGCTTCCAATTTGCGCAACATCACTACAAAATATCTCAAAAGTTACCTGTAAACTTTGCCAAAACATTTCAAACTACTTTTGTAATACAACTTTAGGTATTTTTAAACGTTAATAATCGATCAAATTGTAGACTGGACTATCTGTGTTCAATACAGGAAGACAACAAACTCACGCTACTTTCCAGTCATGCGACTTCTCAAAAAGTACACTTCAAATGACACGAATTCAAGATGGCCGTACTTCTTCATTACACAAAGGAATAACCTCAACCAATTTCCAAAGACTGGTGACATCCAGTGGAAGCGGTAAGAACTGCAAACAAGTGCCTTAGAAATCTCGTTTCACAATGAAAACCCATTGAATAGACAGTGACCTAAAAAAAAAATCTGAATGGTTAGTCCTCTGGGTTTTGCCTGCTACATAATTTCTGTTATACACACAGACATGATTCAAACAGTTTTAGAAACTTCAGAGTGTTTTCTATCCAAATCTATGAATAATATGCATTTCTTATATTCTTGGCATGAGTAGCAGGAAGTTGAAAATAGGCACGCTATTTATCCAAAAGTGAAAATGCTGCCCCCTAGCTTTAAGAGGATCATACAGCAAATGCCAAAATGTGCCCTTCAGGTATGTAAGGATGCTCTCAATGGTGCAGCTGTAAAACCTTTTGTGGATCTGAGTACCCATTCCAAATTTTTTCAGTCTCCTGAGGGGGAATAGGTTTTGTCGTGCCCTCTTCACCACTGTCTTGGTGTGTTTGGACCATTTAATTTGTTGGTGATGTGGACACCAAGGAACTTGAAGCACTCAAACTGCTCCACTACAGCCCTGTCGATGAGAATGTGGGCGTGTTCTGTCCTCCTTTTCCTGTTGTCCACAATCATCGCCTACATCTTGATCACGTAGAGGGAGAGGTTGTTGTCCTTGCACCACACAGCCAGGTCTCTGAACTCTTCCGAAATGGGCTGTTTCATTGCTGTCGGTGGTCAGGCCTACCACTGTTGTGTCATCGGCAAACTTAATGTTGGCGTTGAAGTCGTACCTGGCTGTTCAGTCATAAGTGAACAGGGAGTACAGGAGGGGACTGAGCACGCGACTCTGAGGGGCACCAGGGTGTTGAGGATCAACGTGATGGATGTGTTGTTACCAACCCTCACCACCTGGTGGCGGCCCATCAGGTAGTCCAGGGTTCAGTGGCAGAGGGAGGAGTTTAGTCTCAGGGTCTCAGTGGGCTCCAGGTCCTGTACTCTACAGTGTCTGACCCTGTCTCAGTGTGTCCCTGTGGGCTCCAGGTCCTGTACTCTACAGTGTCTGACCCTGTCTCAGTGTGTCCCTGTGGGCTCCAGGTCCTGTACTCTACAGTGTCTGACCCTGTCTCAGTGTGTCCCTGTGGGCTCCAGGTCCTGTACTCTACAGTGTCTGACCCTGTCTCAGTGTGTCCCTGTGGGCTCCAGGTCCTGTACTCTACAGTGTCTGACCCTGTCTCAGTGTGTCCCTGTGGGCTCCAGGTCCTGTACTCTACTGTGTCTGACCCTGTCTCAGTGTGTCCCTGTGGGCTCCAGGTACTCTACTCTACAGTGTCTGACCCTGTCTCAGTGTGTCCCTGTGGGCTCCAGGTACTGTACTCTACAGTGACTGACCCTGTCTCAGTGTGTTCATGTGGGCTCCAGGTACTGTACTCTACAGTGTCTGACCCTGTCTCAGTGTGTCCCTGTGGGCTCCAGGTCCTGTACTCTACTGTGTCTGACCCTGTCTCAGTGTGTCCCTGTGGGCTCCAGGTCCTATATTCTACAGTGTCTGACCCTGTCTCAGTGTGTCCCTGTGGGCTCCAGGTACTGTACTCTACAGTGTCTGACCCTGTCTCAGTGTGTTCCTGTGGGCTCTTGGTACTGTACTCTACAGTGTCTGAACCTGTCTCAGTGTGTCCCTGTGGGCTCCAGGTCCTGTACTCTACAGTGTCTAACCCTGTCTCAGTGTGTCCCTGTGGGCTCCAGGTCCTGTACTCTACAGTGTCTGACACTGTTTCAGTGTCTCCCTGTGGGCTCCAGGTCCTGTACTCTACTGTGTCTGAACCCGTCTCAGTGTCTCCCTGTGGGCTCCTGGTCCTGTACTCTACAGTGTCTGACCTTGTCTCAGTGTGTCCCTGTGGGCTCCAGGTCCTGTACTCTACAGTGTCTGACCCTGTCTCAGTGTGTCCCTGTGGGCTCCAGGTCCTATATTCTACAGTATCTGACCCTGTCTCAGTGTGTCCCTGCTCCAGGTCCTATATTCTACAGTGTCTGACCCTGTCTCAGTGTGTCCCTGTGGGCTCCAGGTCCTGTACTCTACAGTATCTGACCCTGTCTCAGTGTGTCCCTGTGGGCTCCAGGTCCTGTACTCTACAGTGTCTGACCCTGTCTCAGTGTCTCCCTGTGGGCTCCAGGTCCTGTATTCTACAGTGTCAGACCCTGTCTCAGTGTCTCCCTGTGGGCTCCAGTGTCTGACCCTGTCTCAGTGTCTCCCTGTGGGCTCCAGGTTCTGTACTCTACAGTGTCTGACCCTGTCTCAGTGTGTCCCTGTGGGCTCCAGGTACTGTACTCTACAGTGTCTGACCCTGTCTCAGTGTGTTCCTGTGGGCTCTTGGTACTGTACTCTACAGTGTCTGAACCTGTCTCAGTGTGTCCCTGTGGGCTCCAGGTCCTGTACTCTACAGTGTCTAACCCTGTCTCAGTGTGTCCCTGTGGGCTCCAGGTCCTGTACTCTACAGTGTCTGACACTGTTTCAGTGTCTCCCTGTGGGCTCCAGGTCCTGTACTCTACTGTGTCTGAACCCGTCTCAGTGTCTCCCTGTGGGCTCCTGGTCCTGTACTCTACAGTGTCTGACCTTGTCTCAGTGTGTCCCTGTGGGCTCCAGGTCCTGTACTCTACAGTGTCTGACCCTGTCTCAGTGTGTCCCTGTGGGCTCCAGGTCCTATATTCTACAGTATCTGACCCTGTCTCAGTGTGTCCCTGCTCCAGGTCCTATATTCTACAGTGTCTGACCCTGTCTCAGTGTGTCCCTGTGGGCTCCAGGTCCTGTACTCTACAGTATCTGACCCTGTCTCAGTGTGTCCCTGTGGGCTCCAGGTCCTGTACTCTACAGTGTCTGACCCTGTCTCAGTGTCTCCCTGTGGGCTCCAGGTCCTGTATTCTACAGTGTCAGACCCTGTCTCAGTGTCTCCCTGTGGGCTCCAGTGTCTGACCCTGTCTCAGTGTCTCCCTGTGGGCTCCAGGTTCTGTACTCTACAGTGTCTGACCCTGTCTCAGTGTGTCCCTGTGGGCTCCAAGTCATGTGCTAGTCTTATATGACAGCAGATCTACAGCCGAAAGGAGAGATGGCCGGCCGCGCTGAGACACCACGCTGATGCCAAGGCATTATCTTTCAGCGCTTTGCTGAGTTTTAGAAAGGCCAAGGGCACCTCAGACTGCCTCGAAGCCGGAGGTGGCTGACCCAGAGGCTGCAAAATAATGGGTCTGAGACCCTGTGGAAGACTGAGTGATGATGGGAGGAGGGAGGGAGAGAGGTGTCTGTGTGTCATACTGTGTGTCTGGTGTGCATGAGTGTGAGTGTGTGTGTGTGTGTGTGTGTGTGTGTGTGTGTGTGTGTGTGTGTGTGTGTGTGTGTGTGTGTGTGTGTGTGTGTGTGTGTGTGTGTGTGTGTGTGTGTGTGTGTGTGTGTGTGTGTGTGTGTGTGTTTGTGTAGGCTGGTGTGTGTAGGTTGGTGTGGAGCTGGGGGAGTATGGAGGAGTAGGGGGAAGTGTGAGCCTGAGGGAAAAGGGGGCAGTAACACTGGGGTAGTGGTGGAATCATACTTAGGCAGACTTTTTCCCAACTGTGTTTGTGGGTAGTTATTTTCTGTTTAGTCTCTGATATCTGACAGAACTGTTCTCTTGTATTTTGTTACTTTGTTCGAGTGTTTTTTGATAATAAAAAAATCATGAAAACTTTTCACGCTGCGCTTTGGTCCACTCCTTCCGACGACAGGCGTTACAACATCAGATATATCAGATTATAGAATAGTGAAACACATCAGAGTTATAGAATAGTGAAACACATCAGAGTTATAGAATAGTGAAACACATCAGAGTTATAGAGTTATAGAATAGTGAAACACATCAGAGTTATAGAGTTTTGGAATAGTGAAACACATCAGAGTTATAGAGTTATAGAATAGTGAAACACATCAGAGTTATAGAGTTATAGAATAGTGAAACACATCAGAGTTATAGAATAGTGAAACACATCAGAGTTATAGAGTTATAGAATAGTGAAACACATCAGAGTTATAGAGTTATAGAATAGTGAAACACATCAGAGTTATAGAGTTATAGAATAGTGAAACACATCAGAGTTATAGAGTTATAGAATAGTGAAACACATCAGAGTTATAGAGTTATAGAATAGTGAAACACATCAGAGTTATAGAATAGTGAAACACATCAGAGTTATAGAATAGTGAAACACATCAGAGTTATAGAATAGTGAAACACATCAGAGTTATAGAGTTATAGAATAGTGAAACACATCAGATTTATAGAGTTATAGAATAGTGAAACACATCAGAGTTATAGAATAGTGAAACACATGAGAGTTATAGAATAGTGAAACACATCAGAGTTATAGAATAGTGAAACACATCAGAGTTATAGAATAGTGAAACACATCAGAGTTATAGAATAGTGAAACACATCAGAGTTATAGAGTTATAGAATAGTGAAACACATCAGAGTTATAGAGTTTTTTTTATTTTTTTTATTTCACCTTTATTTAACCAGGTAGGCTAGTTGAGAACAAGTTCTCATTTGCAACTGCGACCTGGCCAAGATAAAGCATAGCAGTATGAGCAGACAACACAGAGTTACACATGGAGTAAACAATTAACAAGTCAATAACACAGTAGAAAACAAAGGGGGAGTCTATATACAATGTGTGCAAAAGGCATGAGGTAGGCGAATAATTACAATTTTGCAGATTAACACTGGAGTGATAAATGATCAGATGGTCATGTACAGGTAGAGATATTGGTGTGCAAAATAGCAGAAAAATAAATAAATAAAAACAGTATGGGGATGAGGTAGGTGAAAATGGGTGGGCTATTTACCAATAGACTATGTACAGCTGCAGCGATCGGTTAGCTGCTCAGATAGCTGATGTTTGAAGTTGGTGAGGGAGATAAAAGTCTCCAACTTCAGCGATTTTTGCAATTCGTTCCAGTCACAGGCAGCAGAGTACTGGAACGAAAGGCGGCCAAATGAGGTGTTGGCTTTAGGGATGATCAGTGAGATACACCTGCTGGAGCGCGTGCTACGGATGGGTGTTGCCATCGTGACCAGTGAGCTGAGATAAGGCGGAGCTTTACCTAGCATGGACTTGTAGATGACCTGGAGCCAGTGGGTCTGGCGACGAATATGTAGCGAGGGCCAGCCGACTAGAGCATACAAGTCGCAGTGGTGGGTGGTATAAGGTGCTTTAGTGACAAAACGGATGGCACTGTGATAGACTGCATCCAGTTTGCTGAGTAGAGTGTTGGAAGCCATTTTGTAGATGACATCGCCGAAGTCGAGGATCGGTAGGATAGTCAGTTTTACTAGGGTAAGCTTGGCGGAGTGAGTGAAGGAGGCTTTGTTGCGGAATAGAAAGCCGACTCTTGATTTGATTTTCGATTGGAGATGTTTGATATGAGTCTGGAAGGAGAGTTTGCAGTCTAGCCAGACACCTAGGTACTTATAGATGTCCACATATTCTAGGTCGGAACCATCCAGGGTGGTGATGCTAGGCGGGCATGCGGGTGCAGGCAGCGATCGGTTGAAAAGCATAAATTTGGTTTTACTAGCGTTTAAGAGCAGTCGGAGGCCACGGAAGGAGTGTTGTATGGCATTGAAGCTTGTTTGGAGGTTAGATAGCACAGTGTCCAATGACGGGCCGAAAGTATATAGAATGGTGTCGTCTGCGTAGAGGTGGATCAGGGAATCGCCCGCAGCAAGAGCAACATCATTGATGTATACAGAGAAAAGAGTCGGCCCGAGAATTGGACCCTGTGGCACCCCCATAGAGACTGCCAGAGGACCGGACAGCATGCCCTCCGATTTGACACACTGAACTCTGTCTGCAAAGTAATTGGTGAACCAGGCAAGGCAGTCATCCGAAAAACCGAGGCTACTGAGTCTGCCGATAAGAATATGGTGATTGACAGAGTCGAAAGCCTTGCAAGGTCGATGAAGACGGCTGCACAGTACTGTCTTTTATCGATGGCGGTTATGATATCGTTTAGTACCTTGAGTGTGGCTGAGGTGCACCCGTGACCGGCTCGGAAACCAGATTGCACAGCAGAGAAGGTACAGTGGGATTCGAGATGGTCAGTTATAGAGTTATAGAATAGTGAAACACATCAGAGTTATAGAATAGTGAAACACATCAGAGTTATAGAATAGTGAAAAACATCAGAGTTATAGAGTTATAGAATAGTGAAACACATCAGAGTTATAGTATAGTGAAACACATCAGAGTTATAGAGTTATAGAATAGTGAAGCACATCAGAGTTATAGTATAGTGAAACACATCAGAGTTATAGAGTTATAGAATAGTGAAGCACATCAGAGTTATAGAATAGTGAAACACATCAGAGTTATAGAGTTATAGAATAGTGAAACACATCAGAGTTATAGAATAGTGAAACACATCAGAGTTATAGAATAGTGAAACACATCAGAGTTATAGAGTTATAGAATAGTGAAACACATCAGAGTTATAGAGTTATAGAATAGTGAAACACATCAGATTTATAGAATAGTGAAACACATCAGAGTTATAGAATAGTGAAACACATCAGAGTTATAGAATAGTGAAACACATCAGAGCTATAGAATAGTGAAACACATCAGAGTTATAGAATAGTGAAACACATCAGAGTTATAGAGTTATAGAATAGTGAAACACATCAGATTTATAGAGTTATAGAATAGTGAAACACATCAGAGTTATAGAGTTATAGAGTTATAGTATAGTGAAACACATCAGAGTTATAGAATAGTGAAACACATCAGAGTTATAGAATATTGAAACACATCAGATTTATAGAGTTATAGAATAGTGAAACACATCAGAGTTATAGAGTTATAGAGTTATAGTATAGTGAAACACATCAGAGTTATAGAATAGTGAAACACATCAGAGTTATAGAATAGTGAAACACATCAGAGTTATAGAATAGTGAAACACATCAGAGTTATAGAATAGTGAAACACATCAGAGTTATAGAGTTATAGAGTTATAGTATAGTGAAACACATCAGAGTTATAGAATAGTGAAACACATCAGAGTTATAGAATATTGAAACACATCAAAGGAAAATGCAAAAAGCAGGAGAACTGGAAAAACGCTGGTTGAGAACAAGTTCTCATTTACAACCGTGACCTGGCCAAGATAACGCAAAGCAGTTCGACACATACAACGACACAGAGTTACACATGGAGTAAAACAAACATACAGTCAATAATACAATAGAAAAATAAGTCTATATACAGTGTGAGCAAATGAGGTTTGATAAGGGAGGTAAAGGCCATGGTGGCGAAGTAAATGCAATAAAGCAAGTAAAACACTGGAATGGTAGATTTGCAGTGGAAGAATGTTCAAAGTAGAAATAGAAATAATGGGGTGCAAAGTAGCAAAATAAATAAATAAATACAGTAGGGGAAGAGGTAGTTGTTTGGGCAAAATTATAGATGGGCTATGTACAGGTGCAGTAATCTGTGAGCTGCTCTGACAGTTGGTGCTTAAAGTTAGAGAGTGAGTCTCCAGCTTCAGTGATTTTTGCAATTCGTTCCAGTCATTGGCAGCAGAGAACTGGAAGGAAAGGCACCAAAGGAGGTGTTAGCTTTGGGGATGACCAGAGAGATATACCTGCTGGAGCGCGTGCTACGGGTGTTGCTATGGTGACCAGTGAGCTGAGATAAGGCAAGGCTTTACCAAGCAAACACTTATAGATGACCTGGATCCATCTGGTTTGGCGACGAATAGGTGGCGAGGGCCAGCCAACGAGAGCATACAGGTCGCAGTGGTGAGTAGTGTATGGGGCTTTTGTGACAAAACAGATGGCACTGTGATAGACTACATCCAGTTTGCTGAGTAGAGTGTTGGAGGCTATTTTGTAAATGACTTCGCCAAAGTCAAGTATCGGTAGGCTAGTCAGTTTTACGAGGGTATGTTTGGCAGCATGAGTGAAGGAGGCTTTGTTGTGAAATAGGAAGCCGATTCTAGATTACATTTTTTGCTTAATGTGAGTCTGGAAGGAGAGTTTACAGTCTAGCCAGACACCTAGGTATTTGTAGTTGTCCACATATTCTAAGTCAGAACCGACAAGATTAGGGGGGTGATAGTCGGGCGGGTGGGCGGGTGAGGTCTGCAATCGGTTGAAGAGCATGCATTTAGTTTTACTAGCATTTAGAAGCAGTTGGAGGCCACGGAAGGGGTGTTGTATGGCATTGAAGCTCGTTTGGAGGTTTGTTAACATAGTGTCCACAGAAGGACCAGATGTATACAGAATGGTGTCGTCTGCGTGGAGGTGGATCAGAGAATCACCAGCAGCTAGAGAGACATCAAAATCAAATCAAATCAAATGTATTTATATAGCCCTTCCATACATCTGCTGATATCTCAAAGTGCTGTACAGAAACCCAGCCTAAAACCCCAAACAGCAAGCAATGCAGGTGTAGAAGCACGGTGGCTAGGAATAACTCCCTAGAAAGGCCAAAACCTAGGAAGAAACCTAGAGAGGAACCAGGCTATGTGGGGTGGCCAGTCCTCTTCTGGCTGTGCCGGGTGGAGATTATAACAGAACATGGCCAAGATGTTCAAATGTTCATAAATGACCAGCATGAATAATAACAGGGCAGAACAGTTGAAACTGGAGCAGCAGCACGGTCAGGTGGACTGGGGACAGCAAGGAGTCATCATGTCAGGTAGTCCTGGGGCATGGTCCTAGGGCTCAGGTCAGTTGAAACTTGAGCAGCAGCACAGCCAGGTGGACTGGGGACAGCAAGGAGTCATCATGTCAGGTAGTCCTGGGGAATGGTCCTAGGGCTCAGGTCCTCCGAGAGAGAGAAAGAAAGAGAGAAGGAGAGAATTAGAGAACGCACACTTAGATTCACACAGGACACCAAATAGGACAGGAGAAGTACTCCAGATATAACAAACTGACCCCAGCCCCCCGACACATAAACTACTGCAGCATAAATACTGGAGGCTGAGACAGGAGGGGTCAGGAGACACTGTGGCCACATCCGAGGACACCCCCAGACAGGGCCAAACAGGAAGGATATAACCCCACCCACTTTGCCAAAGCACAGCCCCCACACCACTAGAGGGATATCTTCAACCACCAACTTACCATCCTGAGACAAGGCTGAGTATAGCCCACAAAGATCTCCGCCATGGCACAAATGAAGGGGGGGCGCCAACACAGACAGGATGGCCACATCAGTGAATCAACCCACTCAGGTGACGCACCCCTTCCAGGGATGGCATGAGAGAGCCCCAGTAAGCCAGTGACTCAGCCCCTGTAATAGGGTTAGAGGCAGATATTCCCAGTGGAAAGAGGGGAACCGGGCAGGCAGAGACTGCAAGGGCGGTTCTTTGCTCCAGAGCCTTTCCGTTCACCTTCCCACTCCTGGGCCAGACTACACTCAATCATATGACCCACTGAAGAGATGAGTCTTCAGTAAAGACTTAAAGGTTGAGACCGAGTTTGCGTCTCTGACATGGGTAGGCAGACCGTTCCATAAAAATGGAGCTCTATAGGAGAAAGTACTGCCTCCAGCTGTTTGCTTAGAAATTCTAGGGACAATTAGGAGGCCTGCGTCTTGTGACCGTAGCGTACATGTAGGTATGTACGGCAGGACCAAATCAGAGAGATAGGTAGGAGCAAGCCCATGTAATGCTTTGTAGGTTAGCAGTAAAACCTTAAAATCAGCCATTTGCTTTGACAGGAAGCCAGTGTAGAGAGGCTAGCACTGGAGTAATATGATCCAATTTTTTGGTTCTAGTCAGGATTCTAGCAGCCGTATTTAGCACTAACTGAAGTTTATTTAGTGCTTTATCCGGGTAGCCGGAAATTAGAGCATTGCAGGAGTCTAATAACGGCCATCTTTAAATCAGGCGACCCTGCTGACGTGAGTAACTACAGGCCCATTAGTATACTACCTGTGGTGTCAAAGGTTGTTGAAAAGTGTGTAGCAGAACAACTGATTGCCCACCTCAACAACAGCCCCTTCACATTACACTCCATGCAGTTTGGCTTCAGAGCGAAACACTCCACAGAAACGGCCAACTGCTTTCTTCTGGAAAATGTGAAGTCCAAGATGGACAAAGGGGGTGCTGTTGGGGCTGTGTTTCTGGACCTAAGGAAGGCTTTTGATACTGTTAACCATGAGATTCTCATCACAAAATTGTCCAGGTTCAACTTTTCCCCTGATGCCTTGAGATGGATGAAATCATACCGTGAAGGCAGAACTCAGTGTGTCAGAGTGAGCAATGAGCTGTCGCCCACTCGTAGCTATGATGTGGGCGTGCCCCAAGGGTCAATACTGGGGCCCCTCCTGTTCAGCCTGTACATTAATGATCTGCCTTCTGTCTGTACTGGGTCTGAAGTTCAAATGTATGCAGATGATACAGTGATATATGTGCATGCAAAGAGCAAACAACAAGCTGCACAAGAACTCACTACTGTAATGGTCCAGGTTACAAAGTGGCTCAGTGACTCGTGTTTGCATCTCAATGTGAAAAAAACTGTTTGCATGTTCTTCACAAAGAGGGCAACAGATGCTACTGAGCCAGATGTCTATGTGTCAGGGGAGAAGCTCCAGGTGGTATCCGATTTTAAGTACCTTGGCATCATACTTGATTCCAACCTCTCTTTTAAAAAGCATGTGAAAAAGGTAATTCAAATAACCAAATTCAACCTAGCTAATTTCCGATTTATACGAAATTGTTTGACTACAGAGGTAGCAAAACTGTACTTCAAATCTATGATACTCCCCCACTTAACATACTGCTTGACTAGTTGGGCCCAAGCTTGCTGTACAACATTAAAACCTATTCAGTCTGTCTACAAACAGGCTCTCAAAGTGCTTGATAGGAAGCCCAATAGCCATCATCATTGTCACATCCTTAGAAAGCATGAGCTCTTGAGTTGGGACAATCTTGTGCAATACACCGACGCATGTCTTGTGTTCAAGATCCTTAATGGCCTGGCTCCCCCTCCACTCAATATTTTTGTTAAACAGAAAACCCAGACATATGGCAGCAGATCCACAAGGTCTGCCATGAGAGGTGACTGTATAGTTCCCCTAAGGAAAAGCACCTTTAGTAAATCTGCATTCTCTGTGAGAGCTTCCCATGTCTGGAATACACTGCCATCAGACACACATAACTGCACCACATATCACACTTTCACAAAATGCTTGAAGACATGGCTAAAGGTCAATCAGATTTGTGAACATGGTCCCTAGCTGTGTGTTGCCGCTTTCCATGTTGTCTGTTGTCTGTAGCTTGTGAGGTGTGGAAACACTTTGTTGCTTTTATGAATTTTGTCTTGCTGCTTTTTGTTTTATGTTGCTCTGTCTGTATGCTACGTCTTACTTGTCCTATGTTGCTCTATCTGTATGCTATGTCTTGCTTGTCCTATGTTGCTATGTCTTGCTTGTTCTATGCTGCTATTATCTATATTGTAATTGTTTTTAATAACCTGCCCAGGGACTGCGGTTGAAAATTAGCCGGCTGGCTAAAACCGGCACTTTTACTGAAACGTTGATTAATGTGCACTGTCCCTGTAAAAATAAAAACTAAACTAAACTAAACTAAACTAAACTAAACTAAACTAACCTAGAAGTGACAAAAGCATGGATACATTTTTCTGCATCATTTTTGGACAGAAAGTTTCTGATTTTTGCAATGTTACGTAGATGGAAAAAAGCTGTCCTTGAAATGGTCTTGATATGTTCTTCAAAAGAGAGATCAGGGTCCAGAGTAACGCCGAGGTCCTTCACAGTTTTATTTGAGACGACTGTACAACCATTAAGATTAATTGTCAGATTCAACAGAAGATCTCTTTGTTTCTTGGGACCTAGAACAAGCATCTCTGTTTTGTCCGAGTTTAAAAGTAGAAAGTTTGCAGCCATCCAATTCCTTATGTATGAAACACATGCTTCTAGCAAGGGCAATTTTGGGGCTTCACCATGTTTCATTGAAATGTACAGCTGTGTGTCATCCGCATAGCAGTGAAAGTTAACATTATGTTTTCGAATAACATCCCCAAGAGGTAAAATATATAGTGAAAACAATAGTGGTCCTAAAACGGAACCTTGAGGAACACCGAAATTTACAGTTGATTTGTCAGAGGACAAACCATTCACAGAGACAAACTGATATCTTTCCGACAGATAAGATCTAAACCAGGCCAGAACTTGTCCGTGTAGACCAATTTGGGTTTCCAATCTCTCCAAAAGAATGTGGTGATCGATGGTATCAAAAGCAGCACCAAGGTCTAGGAGCTAAAATGTCATTTGCCACCTTCACAAGTGCCGTCTCAGTGCTATGATGGGGTCTAAAACCAGACTGAAGCATTTCGTATACATTGTTTGTCTTCAGGAAGGCAGTGAGTTCATTGATTTTTACAAATAAAATAGTCGGCTTGACATTTGAACCCTGTGGCACCCCCATAGAGACTGCCAGAGGTCTGGACAACAGGCCCTCCGATTTGTCACACTGAACTCTATTTGAGAAGTAGTTGGTGAACCAGGAGAGGCAGTTATTTGAGAAACCAAGGCTATCGAGTCTGCCGATAAGAATGCTGTGATTGACAAAGTCGAAAGACTTGGCCAGGTCGATGAAGATGGCTGCACAGTGCTGTCTTTTATTGATGGCGGTGATGATATTGTTTAGGACCTTGAGCATGGCTGAGGTGCTCCCATGGCCAGCTCAGAAACCAAATTGCATAGTGGAGAAAGTACGTTGGTATTCGAAATGGTCGTTCGAAGAATTTAGAAAGGCAGGGCAGGATGGATATAGGTCTATAACAGTTTGGGGCTTTGAAGAGGGGGATGACCGCTGCAGCTTTCCAATCTTTGGGGATCTCAGACGATATGAAAGAGAGGTTGAACAGGCTGGTAATAGGGGTTGCAACAATTTCGGTGGATAATTGTAGAAAGAGATGGTCCAGATTGTCTAGCTCTGCTGATTTGTAGGGATCCAGATTATGCAGCTCTTTCAGAACATCAGCTGTCTGGATTTGGGTGCAGGAGAAGCGGGGGGTGGGGGGCTTGGGAAAGTTGCTGCAGGGGGTACAGAGCTGTTGACCGTGGTAGGGGTAGCCAGGTGAAAAGCATGGCCAGCCGTAGAAAAATGCTTTTTGAAATTCTCAATTATAGTGGATTTATCGGTGGTGGCAGTGTTTCCTAGCCTCAGTGCCGTGGGCAGCTGGGAGGAGGAGCTCTTATTCTCCATGGACTTTGCAGTGTCCCAAAACTTTTTGGAATTAGCGCAATAGGATGCACATTTCTGTTTGAGACAGCTACCCTTAGCTTTCCTAACTGACTGTGTATATCCACTTTTTTCTATTGTGTTATTGACTGTATGTTTGTTTATTCTATGTCTAACTCTTTTTGTTGTTTGTGTCGCATGGCTAGGATATCAGGGTTGGCGGAGTGTGCTAAAGCAGTGAATAAAACAAACTTTGGGAGGAGGCTTCTGGTGCTAACATGCATGAAACCAATGATTTTACAGTTACAGAAGTCAACAAATGAGAGCACCTGGGGAAGAGGAGTGGTGCTGGGGGCTGCAGGGCCTGTGTTAACCTTTACATCAGCAGAGGAACAGAGGAGGAGTAGGATAAGGGTCCCGCTAAAGGCTGTAAGAACTAGTCGTCTAGTGCGTTCAGAATAGAGAGTAAATTAGCAGATTTCTGGGCGTGGAAGAATAGATTCAAGGCATAATGTACAGAGAAGGGTATGGTAGGATGTGAGTACAGTGGAGGTAAAATTAGGCATTGAGTGACGATGCGAGAGGTTTTGTCTGAGGCACCAGTTAAGCCAGGTGAGGTTACCGCAGGTGTGGGAGGTGGGAGAAAAGGGCTATCTAAGGTATATTGGGCAGGTCTGGGCTCTCTACAGTAAAATAAGACAATAATAACTAACCAAAACACCAATAGACAAGGCATATTGACATTAGCCAGAGTCATGTGTAGCCGAGTAATCATAGCGTCCAATGAGTAGCAATAGGTGAGTCAGGGAGCCGTTCAGTAATCGCTACTACGCTAGGCGAGCTGGAGACATGGCAATTCAGACAGCTAGCGGGCCGGGGATAGCAGATGGGCCTTCGGGGGACGTCACAATGAAAGAGCCTGTTGAAACCACCTCGGACGATTACGTCAGCAGACCAGTCATGATGGATCGGCAGGGCTCTGTGTCGGCAGTAAAGGGTCCAGGCCAATTGGAAAAAGAGGTATTGTAGCCCAAGAATTAGCTGATGGACCTCTTCGGCTACCCGGGAGATGGGCCTAGCTCGAGGCTAGCTCAAGGCTAACTGGTGCTTGCTTCGGGACAGAGACGTTAGCCAAGCGTAGCCACTCGGATTGCAGCTAGCTAGCTGAATTGATCCGGAGTAAAGGTTCAGAGCTTGTGGTAGGAATTCGGAGATGTGGTAGAGATAAAGCAGTCCGATATGCTCTGGGTTGATATCACGCTGTGCAGACTGGCATGTATTGACCGAGCTGAGGCTGGCTGGTGTCTCAGTTAACGGTGAAGAATGTTATCAGTGACTACTAGCTAGTAGCTAGTTAGCTGGCTAGCTTCTGATGAGGGTTCTGGTTCGAAAGTATAAAAATAGCAGATCCGTACAACATTGGGTGAGACGGGTTGTAGGAGAGTATATTCAGTCCGTAGATGGAAAGTGAGATTAAAATATATACGAAATATATACAACAACAAAAAATACCCCAAAAATTAGGAAAACGATATTTACACTGTACAAGACGCGGCGACAAGACAACACAAGTCCGACTGCTACACCATCTTGGATTAACAAGTAATCTACTGGAGAACCAGTTCAGGTATAAGTATAATTTATGTGCTGCTTTTAGTGAGAGGTTTAATGAGAGGTTTAATGCTTAAATATTTAATAATTTCAGATCCCAAAACTCATATTTGTCATATAAATAAGCACGTTTAATTTAGTCTGGCATAGCTTTCCAAATAAAGTAAAATATTTAATGTTTATTGGACTTTTTAAAAAGTGTTGTCTGGAGTAGGCACCATCATTAGTAAATAAGTAAACTGTGATATGACTAAATAATTGATCGGTGTGATTTTTCCATAAATAGAGAGCTATTTACCTTTGTAAATATGGTGGAAGAATGTCTATTTTTGCAAATGTTCTATTAAAATTGGTTGTGGTAAAGTAATTTGTCTTTAGGGATATGAATACCAAGTATGTCTACTTCACCATCAGTCGGTTTCATTAGTAAAGCACAGAGTAATGTACAAGTTGTATCTTTTAGCGATCCAATAAGTAATATGACACACTTAACATATTTGGGATTTAGTCCAGAGACGATAAAGAAGTGATCTCCATGTTCTGTGAGGCCGTACAGGGATCCAGATTGCGGATATAAGAGAAAACTTGAATTATCAGCGTACATTGACACTTTTGTTTTTCAGCCCTGGATTTCAAACCCCTTGATGTTTTTGTTGGATCTGATTTTAATAGCTAGCATGACCATAACAAATAGATATAGAGACCGTGGACAGCCTTGTTTTACTCCTCTTGACAGTTCAATATTTTCTGAGAAGTAACCATTACCATTACATAACCTTAATCCATTGTTTAGAAATGCACCAAAGTTAAAATGTCCAGGCATTTACAGTGCATTCTGAAATCATTCATACCCCATGACTTTTTCCACATTTTGTGACATTACAGCCTTATTCTAAAATTGACCCAAAAAATGTTTGTCCCCTCATTAATCTACACACAATAGCCCATAATGACAAATCAAAAACAGGTTTTAGACATTTTTGCAAATATATATATACATAAAATATGGTATAGCACATTTGCAGAAGTATTTTGACCTTTTACTCAGTACTTTGTGGAAGCACCTTTGGCAGAAATTACAGCAATTACAGAGTCTTCTTAGGTATGACGCTACAAGCTTGGCACACCAGTATTTGGGGAGTTTCTCCCATTCTTCTTGGCAGATCCTCTCAAGCTCTGTCAGATTGGATGGGGAGCGTCGCTGCACAGCAATTGTCAGGCCTCTCCAGAAATGTTTGATCAGGTTCAAGTCCAGGATCTGGCCACTCAAGGATATTCAGAGACGTCCCGAAGCAACTCCTGCATTGTCTTGGCTGTATGCTAGGGTCACTGTCCTGTTGGAAGCTGAACCTTCGCCCCAGACGGAGGTCCTGAGCGCTCTGGAGCAGATTTTCATCAAGGATCTCTCTGTACTTTTCTTGGATCTCTCTGTAATTATCCCCGAGCCAGACTATTCTCTAACTCTCTGTTGCTGCAAAACATCCCCACAGCATGATGCTGTCATCATCGTGCTTCATCGTAGAGAAGGTGCCAGGTTTCCTCCAGATGTGACACTTGGCCTTCAGGCTAAAGAGTTCAATCTTAGTTTCAATTTGACCAGAGAATATTGAGTCCTTTAGGTGCCTTTTAGCAAACTCCAAGTGGGCTGTCATGTGCATTTTACTCAGGAGTTGCTTCCGTCTGGTCACTCTACCACAAAGGCCTGATTGGTGGAGTGCTGCAGAGATGGTTGTCCTTCTGGAAGGTTCTCCCATCTCCACAGTGGAACTCTGGAGCTCTGTCAGAGTGACAATCAGGTTCTTGGTCACCTCCCTGACCAAGGCCCTTCTCCCCCAATTGCTCAGTTTGGCGGGGCGGCCAGCTCTAGGAAGAGTCTCAGTGGTTCCAAACCACTTCCATTTAAGAATGATGGAAGCCACTGTGTTCTTGGGGACCTTCAATGCTGCAGAAATGTTTTGGTACCCTTCCCCAGATCTGTGCCTCAACACAATCCTGTCTCAGAGCTCCGAGGACAATTCCTCATGGCTTGGTTTTTGCTCTGACATGCACTGTCAACTGTGGGACCTTATATAGACAGGTGTGTGCCTTTCCAAATCATGTTCAATCAATTAAATTTACCACAGGTGGGCTCCAATCATGTTGTATGAGCATCTCAGGGATGAGCAATGGAAACGGGATGTATCTGAGCTCATTTTCGAGTCTCATAGCACAAGGTCTGAATACTAATGTAAATAAGGTATTTGTGCTTTTATTTTTAATACACTTGCAAAAAAATTATAGAAACCTTTATTAATGTTGTCATTAAAGGGTATTGTCTGTAGATTGATGAGGGGGAAAAAATATGTAATACATTTTAAAATAAGGCTCTAACAAAATGTGGAAAAGGTCAAGGGGTCTGAATACATTCCAATTGCACTATATACACACAAGTATGTGGACACACCTTCAATTGAGTGGATTCAGTTATTTCAGCCACACCCTTTGCTGACATGTGTGTAAAATAGTGCACACAGCCATGCAATCTCCATAGACAAACATTGGCAGTGAAATGGCCTTAATGAAAAGAATGGTGCCGGGGGAGAAGGCCGCGGTTTTACAGTCTCGTAACCAATTGTGCTATTATGTTTTTATTTCTCGCGATATTTGTAAATTATTTTGTACATAATGTTTCTGCAACCGTATCTTACGGCAGAAAAGAGCTTCTGGATATCAGGACAGCGATCACTCACCTCGGATTAGACAAAGAGCTTCTGGATATCAGGACAGCGATCACTCACCTCGGATTAGACAACAAGCAGGACTGACACGATATTCTCCAAACACCCCAAAGGGTAGACATCCTAATTATTCGCAAAAGGAAGCGATGCAGAGGACGAAGAGCCGGATGCCTCATCCGGACCCGCAGAAGACAACTAGGAAAGCTGCCGTTACCGTCAATATTACTCGCCAACGTGCAATCAATGGACAATAAACTAGACGAGGTACGATCACGAATATCCTACCAACGGGACATCAAAAACTGAAATATCCTATGCTTCACGGAATCGTGGTTGAATGACGACATGGATATTCAGCTAGCGGGATACACACTGCACCGACAGGATAGAACAGCAGACTTCGGTAAGACAAGGGGGGACAGTCTGTGCATTTTTGTAAACAACAGCTGGTGCATGAAATCTAAGACGGTCTCTAGATTTTGCTCGCCTGAAGTAAAGTATATTGTGATAAACTGCAGGCCACACTACTTGCCTAGAGAGTTCTCAGCTATATTTTTCGTGGCTGTTCATTTACTACCACAGACAGATGCTGGCACTAAGACCGCACTGAGTCAGCTGTATAAGGAAATAAGCAAACAGGAAACCACTCACCCAGAGGCGGCACTCCTAGTGGCCGGAGACTTTAATGCAGGGAAACACAAATCAGTTCTATCAACATGTTAAATGTGTAACCAGAGTGGGAAAAAATTCTAGATCACCTGTACTCCACACACAGAGACGCGTACAAAGATCTCCCTCGCCCTCCATTTGGTAAATATGACCAAAACTCTATCCTTCTGATTCCTGCTGACAAGCAAAAATTAAAGCAGGACGCATCAGTGGCTCGGTCTATAAAAAAAATGATCAGATGAAGCAGATGCCAATCTACAGGACTGCTTTGTTATCACAGACTGGAACATGTTCTGGGATTCTTCCGATGACATTGAGGAATACACCACATCAGTCACTGGCTTTATCAATAAGTGCATTGAGGAAGTCGTCCCCACAGTGACTGTACGTACATACCCCAACCAGAAGCCATGGATTACAGGCAACATTCACACAGAAGCTAAAGGGTAGAGCTGCCGCTTGACTCTAGCCCGGAAGCTGACAAGAAATCCCACTATGCCCTGTGACAAACCATCAAACAGGCAAAGCGTCAATACAGGGCTAAGATTGAATCATACTACAACGGCTCCGATGCTCGTCGGATGTGGCAGGGCTTGCAAACTATTACAGACTACAAAGGGAAGCCCAGCCGCGAGCTGCCCACTGACACGAGCCTACCAGACGAGCTAAATCACTTCTATGCTCGCTTCGAGGCAAGCAACACTGAGGCATGTATGAGAGCATCAGCTGTTCTGGATGACTGTGTGATCACGCTCTCCGTAGCCGATGTGAGTAAGACCTTAAAGTAGGTCAACATTCACAAGGCTGTGGGGCAAGATGGATTACCAGGACGTCTTCACTGACATTTTCAACATGTCCCTGATTGAGTCTGTAATACCAACATGCTTCAAGCAGACCACCATAGTCCCTGTGCCCAAGAACACAAAGGCAAACGGCCTTAGCCATGAATTGCTTTGAAAGGCTGGTAATGGCTCACAACACCATTATCCCAGAAACCCTAAACTCACTCCAATTTGCATACCGCCCAAACAGATCCACAGATGATGCAATCCCTATTACACTCCACACTGCCCTTTCCCACCTGGACAAAAGGAACACCTATGTGAGAATGCTGTTCATTGACTACAGCTCAGCGTGCAAGGTCTAAGGACCCTGGGACTAAACACCTCCCTCTGTAACTGGATTCTGGACTTCCTGACAGGCCGTCCCCAGGTGGTGAAGGTAGGTAGCAATACAAAGGGAGCATCGAGCACGTCCCTATTCTCATCGACGGGGCTGTAGTGGAGCAGGTTGAGAGCTTCAAATTCCTTGGTGTCCACATCAAGAACAAACTAGATTGGTCCAAACACACCAAGACAGTCGTGTAGAGGGCACGACAAAGCCTATTCCCCCCCAGGAAACTAAAAAGATTTGGCATGGGTCCTGAGATCCTCAAAAGGTTCCACAGCTGCAACATCGAGAGCATCCTGACCGGTTGCATCACTGCCTGGTACGGCAATTGCTCGGCCTCTGACCGCAAGGCACTTCAGAGGGTAGTGTGCGCACAGCCCAGTACATCACTGGGGCAAAGCTGCATGCCATCCAGGATCTCTACACCAGGCGGTGTCAGAGGAAGAATTGTCAAAGACCCCAGCCACCCAGTCATAGACTGTTCTCTCTACTACCACATGGCAAGCGGTACTGGAGTGCCAAGTCTAGGACAAAAATGCTTCTCAACAGTTTTTACCCCCAAGCCATAGACTGCTGAACAGGTAACCAATTGGTTATCCGGACTATTTGCATTGTGTGTCTCCCCCCCAACCCCTCTTTTACGCTGCTGCTACTCTCTGTTTAACTTATATGCATTGTCACTTTAACTATTCATTCATGTACATACTAGCTCAATTGGCCTGACCAACCAGTGCTTCCGCACATTGGCTAATCGGGCTATCTGCATTGTGTCCCACCACCCGCTAACCCCTCTTTTTACGCTTCTGCTACTCTCTGTTCATCAAATATGCATAGTCACTTTAACGATACCTACATGTACATACTACCTCAATAAGCCTGACTAAGAGGTGTCTGTATATAGCCTTGTTACTCTTGTTTTCAAATGTCTTTTTACTGTTTTTTTCTGCACCATTGGTTAGAGCCTGTAAGTAAGCATTTCACTGTTGGATTTGGCACACGTGACAAATACACTTTGTCAAGTGTCTGCCCTGCTAGGCTAGAGTTACCAGCTGTAGGTGCTGCCACCAAGTGGCCACATAACTGGCTATGTGACTATTGCTGCTCTGTGGGTGTAACATTTATTGACAATTTTGATACCTTCTGGAAACAATGCTCATTTTATAAGGAGGATGGGATACACCCAACTCATTTGGGTTCCTGGGTTCAAAGCATTATAAGGCTGCGTTGACACAATGATTTATCAATGACCCAAGCCCTCATCAGTTAATCCCTACCATTGTGTCGCTGAGTTGTCACAATGCTTCAGAAAATATACATTATCCAGGGGCGTAGGCACACACAATTTAAGTAACCTAATTTATGTCAATTTAAATGCCTGAATGACTTTGTTGATAATCCAGCTATTATATGCAGTAATCATGTGCCTATGAACCAGAGTTATACCGTTAGCACTGAGGCGGTGTGCACTAGAAGGAAGTCCACTGTGTGCAACTCACCCTGCAATACAGAAATAACATGAGCATGTCTACTCCTACTAAGCTTCCCAGTAAAGCGATGCAAACAATCAAGCATCCTAGAAAAGTGATAAAAATAGCTCACGTTAAAATATGTAGCTTAACTTCTCTAGGGTAGGGGGCACTATTTTCACCTCCGGATGAAAAGTGTGCCCAAAGTAAACGGCCTGCTTCATAGGCCCAGAAGCTAGGATATGCATATAATTGGTAGATTTGGATAGAAAACACCCTAAAGTTTCCAAAACTGTTATAATAATGTCTGTGAGTATAACAAAACTTTCTCAGAAAATCTGAGAAAAATCCATCCAGGAAGTAGGATTTTTTTGTTTTTGTAGTTTTCTATTCAATGCCATTACAGTATCCATTGAGTTAGGACTCAAATTGTACTATCTATGCCCCCCACTAGATGTCAACAGTCTTTAGAAATAGTTTCAGGCTTGTATTCTGAAAAATGAGGTAGTAAAACCAGTCTGAATGACCCTACAGTGTCACAGAGCTTTTTCATGCACAATCCTGAGGGCGAGCCTTTCTTGTTAGCCTTTTATATTGACGACGTTATTGTCCGGTTGAAATATTATCGATTATTTAGGATAAAAACAACCTGAGGATTGATTATTAACATCATTTGACGTGTTTCTACTAACTTTACGGTTACAATTTGGATTTTTTTGTCTGCCTGTTGTGACTGCGTTTGAGCCTGTGGATTACTGACGAAAATGCGCAAACAAAACTGAGGTTTTTAGATATAAAGAGAGACTTTATTGAACAAAATTAACATTTATTGAGTAAATGAATGTCTTCTGAGTGCAACCATATGAAGATCATCAAAGCTAAGTGATGTAAGTAACTTTTCTACTTGGCTGGTTACTGTTTGTAATGATTTGTCTGCTGGGCGCTGTTCTCAGATAATCGCATGGTATGCTTTCGCCATAAAGCCTTTTTGAAATCTGACACCGTTGTTGGATTAGCAAGAAGTTTATCTTTAAACCCATCTATAACACTTGTATGCTTCATGAATTTTTATAATGAGTATTTCTGATTTTGAATTTGGTGCTCTGCAATTTCACTGGATGTTGGCCAGGTGGGACGCTACCGTCCCACGTACCCTAGAGAGGTTAACTTTTTATGGCTGCAGGGGCAGTATTGAGTAGCTTGGATGAAAAGGTGCCCATTGTAAATGGCCAGCTCCTCAGTCTCAGTTGCTAATATGCATATTATTATTAGTATTGGATGGAAAACACTCTAAAGTTTCCAAAACTGTCAAAATATTGTCTGTGAGTATAACAGAACTGATATCGCAATCCTGAGAAAAATCAAAACAGGAAGTGGCTTCTATTTTGAAAACTCCATGTTCCATAGCCTCTCTTTGCTGGATTTAAAGATTCATTTTCCTATCGCTTTGTCAACAGTCTTGAGACATAGTTTCAGGCTTTTATTTTGAAAAATGAGCCAGAACGATAACATCGCGTCAAGTGGTCACATGAGTTTTGCTCGCGCAACAGAATTTGGATAGGTATTGCTTTTCCCTCTCCTACTGTGAAAGACGTTGGCGGTTGATATATTATCGATTATATATTTTAAAAACAACCTGAGGATTGATTATAAAAAACGTTTGACATGTTTCTGTGGACATTATGGAAACTATTTTGAATTTTTGTCTGGGTTGTCAGGACCGCTCTTTCCTGTGGATTTCTGAACATAACATGCCAAACAAACAGAGGTATTCTGGATATAAAAAAATAATCTTTATGGAACAAAAGGAACATTTTTTGTGTAACTGGGAGTCTCGTGAGTGAAAACATCCGAAGATCATCAAAGGTAAACAATTCATTTGATTGCTTTTCTGATTTTCGTGACCGAGCAACTTGATGCTAAGTCTACACAAACGCTTGGATTGCTTTCGCTGTATAGCATATTTTCAAAATCTGACACGACAGGTGGATTAACAAAAGGCTAAACTGTGTTTTCCTGTATTGCACTTGTAATTTCATAAATTTAAATATTTTTAGTAATATTTATTGAATGTAGCGCTATGCTATTCAGCGGTTGTTGATTACACTTATCCCGTTAGTGGGATTGCAGCCATAACAAGTTAAGAAAAAAGGTTCTTGAAATCAATAACTTGCTAGTAACAGATTACATTAATATTCTGACTATCTCTGAAACTCACTTAGATAATACATTTTATGATTTAGTAGTAACAATCCATGGTTATTACATCTTCAGAAAATACAGAAATTCCAATGGTGGAGGTGTTGCTGTTTATATTCAGAACCACATTACTGTAAAGCTAAGAGAGGATCTCATGATAAAAGGGCTTTTCGCCGAAAGCATAAGAAGCTATTATCTGATGATAGCACAACAGTAAACAAAGAGGGTAGCATATTTCAACCCTGCAGGCGCTACACAAAACGCAGAAATAAAATATAATACATGCCTTACCTTTGATGAGCTTCTTTTGTTGGCACTCCAATATGTCCCATAAACATCACAATTGGTCTTTTGTTCGATTAATTCTGTCCATATATATCCAAAATGTCTATTTTGGATATATATATCTATTTGTTTGATCCTGAAAAAAACAGTTTCCAAAATGCGCAACGTCACTACAAAATATTTCAAAAGTTGCCTATAAACTTTGCCAAAATATTTCAAACTACTTTTGTAATACACCTTTAGGTATTTTTAAACGTTAATAATCGATCAAATTGAAGACGGGTCTATCTGTATTCAATACAGCAACAAAACAAACCAAGCTACGTTTCAAGTCTTGCACAACTCTCAACAGTGTTACTTAGTTCCTAGTTGGCCCTACTTCTTCATTGCACAAATTAATAACCTCAACCAAATTCCAAAGACTGGTGACAGCCAGTGGAAGCGGTAGGAACTGAAAACAAGTTCCTAAGAAATATCGTTTGCTAATGAGAACACAGTGAACAGACAGAGACCTCAAAAACAAAAAAATCTGAATGGTTAGTCCTCTGGGTTTTGCCTGCTACATACGTTCTGTTAAACTCACAGACATGGTTCAAACAGTTTTAGAAACTTCAGTTTTCTATCCAAATATACTAATAATATGCATATCTTATATTCTTGGCATGAGTAACAGGAAGTTGAAATTGGGCACTCTATTTATCCAAAAGTGAAAATGCTGCCCCCTATACCGTAAGAAGTTAAACACTGTTGAAGTAATATGGCTACAGGTTCATCTGCCTCAACTAAAGCCCATTCTGGTTGGAAGCTGCTATAGACTACCAAGTGCTAACAGTCAGTATCTGGATAACTTGTGTGAAATGTTTGATAATGTATGTGATACCAACAGAGGTATATTTTTGGGGTGATTTAAATATTGAATAGCTTTCAGCAGGCTGCCCACTCCAGAGAAAGCTTCAAACTCTAACCAGTACCTGCAACCTGGTTCAAGTTTTCAGTCAACCTACTAGTTGCAAACAGCACAGGAATCATCAACATGTCTTGATCACAGATTTAGTAATTTGCTTTAAAGCAGTATCCAAATCCATCGGCGGTAGTGATCACTTATTTGCCATATCAAGGAAAACCAAAGTTCCAAAGGCTGGGCATAATATAGTGTATAAGAGGTCATACAATATGTTTAGTAATGATTCCTATGTTGTTGATGTAAAGAACATTTGCTGGTCTGTGGTGTGTAATGAGGAGCAACCAGGCGATACACTTGACACATTCATGAAATTGCTTATTCCAGTTACTAATAAGCACCCATTAGTAAAATTACTGTAAAAACTGTTAAATCCCTGTGGATTGATGAGGAATTGAAAAACTGTATGGTTGAGAGGGATGAGGCAAAAGAGATGCAAATAAGTCTGACTGCATAACTGTTTGGCAAACGTTCTGCAAATTGAGAAATCGTGTGACTAAACTGAATAAAATGAAGAATAAACTGTACTATGAAACAAAGATAAATTCTATAAAGAATGATAGCAAAAAGCTTTGAGCACCTTCAATTAAAAATTGGGCTAAAATGCAAACTCAACTCCATCATTTTTTTAATCAAATGGCTCATTCATCACAAAACCCACTGATATTGACAATTACTTTCATTATCTTTTCATTGGCAAGATTAGCAAATTTAGGCATAACATGCCAACAACAAAACCTGACACTACACATCCAAGAATAACTGATCAAAATATGCAACCATTGTAATTCAGAATTCTGTAAAGTGAGTGTGGAAGAGATGAAACAATTATTGTTGTCTATCAACAATGACAAGCCACCAGAGTCTGACAACTTGGATGGAAAATTACTGAGGATAATAGCAGATAATATTGCCACTCCTATTTGCCATATCTTCAATCTAAGCCTACTAGAGAGTCTGTGCCCTCAGGCCTGGAGGGAAGCAAAAGTCACTACCCAAGAATAGTAAACGCCTCCTCTACTGGCTCAAATAGCCGACCAATCAGCCTGTTACCAACCCTTAGTCAACTTTTCAATGCTATTTTACTGTAAACAAATAGTGTTTGACCAGATTCAATGCTGTTTTACTGTAAACATATTGACAACATACATTCAGCACACTTATAGGGAAGGACATTCAACAAGCACGGCACTTAAACAAATGACTGATGATTGGCTGAGAGAAATTGATTAAAAAAAGTTTGTGGGAGCTGTTTTGATAGACTTTAGATGAAACTCTAGGATGTAGGAGAGGAGAGTATGAGAGTGGGAGAGCTGAGACAACTATAAACAGGCTAGATGAAACTTTAGCAGCCCTGGTGGCATCTGGTGACTCTGCTGGCTCAAAGAATCAATACCTTTAAGATGTAAACTGTCCTCTCTTATCCATCAATGCGTCCACCCCCCCATCTCACAACATTAGGAACACCTGCTCTTCCATGACATAGACTGACCAGGTGAATACAGGTGAAAACTATGATCCCTTATTGATTTCCCCTGTTACATCCACGTCAAACAAGTGTAGATGTAGATGAAGGGGAGGAGACAGGTTAAATAAGGGTTTTAAGCCTTGAGACACTTGAAACATGGATGTGTATGTGTGCCATTTAGAGGGTGAATGGGCAAGACAAAAGATTTAAGTGCCTTTAAATGGGATATGGTAGTAGGTGCCAGGTGCAGCGCTTTGAGTGTGTCAAGAACTGGTCCACCACCCTAAGGACATCCATGAATGAAGGGTGGAGGGGAGTGCAGCTCACTGTCAGGATGGTGTTCCTAATGCTTTGTACACTCAGTTTACACTCTCTCTTTGACAGTCTCTCTTTCTCTCTCTCCCCCTCTCTCCCACCCTCCCCTCCCTGCCCATCCAGCTGACCACCCCAGTAGCAGTGTAACAGTGTCCCTCTACTCCCCTTGTCCCAGAAGGCCGAAGCAGATTGCGCAGCCTTCTCCAATCCCCCGGTCACTGTTTAGGTTTCAACATCCATTTACTCCTCGATAGATCTCTTAACGCTAATGACTTTCAAGTGGTTTAGACAGTTGTAGACAGCTTGTTGGAGGGGCATCTGCCACATGCTTTACCAAGCCATTCAGAGTTACATTGATTTATGGGACTAGGGGTCAAAGGGCAGGGTGATTGTGGCTGACCAGAAACAAATACATCCAAAGACTGACTGGCTTTTCATTTGGTTAGGTGCTTTAACCCTAGGTTCTAGAAGAGCAGAGGAAGAATACAGTTCAGTAACAGTTGGTATTATGTCCTCAGGATAATGGTAATGGTAAGGGATTTGTATTTTTCTAGGTTAATTTGAAGAAAATTAAAAGTCTAAGGCCTTGTCTCTCTACATTGTGTTGACCCTAACCCTTCAGTTGAAGAAAATAAAACGCCTCAGACCTTGTCTCTCTACATCGTGTTGACCAGTCACAAACACAATAGTTAACAGTGTTTTTATCCATAATGTTAAAAGTCAGACAGGGAACAACACTCAACCTAAGCCTTAAGCAGATTTGATTGAAGGGTTAGGTTATTTAATCAAATGTCAATCCATCCACATTTATAATGCACTCGTCAAATTCAAATACAGACACGTTGTTTTACCCCACTCACCAAAACCCGATATTTACAATGAACAGTCAGCGTGTTTTCAGTCAATAAGTTTTGATATGAGAAATAAATGTCTGTCCGTGAACGTTGTGGAGAAAGGGCTTCAAACATCCTGTTTATGTTCTGTCAGTCAGAGGCATTGTGAGGTGCATATCCGGCGAACCAACGTTTCACATTTCTGAAATCCCCAGCCATTTGAAATATAATTGGCTGTAGTGTTGTGTTGAGTAAGGGTCTGCTTTATGAGCTGCTACAGAGCTGCCAGAGGTTTAAGGTTTGATAATATGGTGCTGACATAATGTCAGGCTGTACGTGTCACAACAATAACAGTAGAATAAATGCTCTGTCTCTCTGATGGAGATCTCACCATTACACTGAACAAAAATAGAAATGCTACTTGTAAAAGTGCTTGTTTCATGTTTCATGAGCTGAAATAAAAGATCCCTGTTAGTGAGTTTTTCTCCTTTGCCAAGATAATCCATCCACCTTACAGTGTGGCATATCAAGAACTTGATTAAACAGCATGATCATTACACAGGTGCCCCTTGTGCTGGGGACAATAAAAGGCCACTCTAAAATGTGAAGTTTTACACACAACACAATTCCACAGATGTCTCAAGTTTCGAGGGAGCGTGTAATTGGCATGCTGACTACAGGAATGTTCACCAGAGCTGTTGCCAGAGAACTTAATGTTAATTTCTCTACCATAAGCCGCCTCTAACCTAATTTGATAGAATTTGTCAGTATGTCCAACCTCACAATATGGTGTGGTATAGGCGAGAGGTTTGCTGATATCAACGTTGTGAACAGCCCCATGGTGGCGGTGGGGTTATGGAATAGGCGAGCGGTTTGCTGATGTCAACGTTGTGAACAGCCCTATGGGGGCGGTGGGGTTATCGTGTGGGTGAGCAGTTTGCTGATGTCAACGTTGTGAACAGCCCCATGGTGGCGGTGGGGTTATGGTGTGGGTGAGTAGTATATTATATTACAGGTATACAGTACAGTCGTGGCAAAAAGTTTTGAGAATGACACAAATATTGATTTCCACAAAGACTGCTACCTCAGTTTGTATGATGGTGTCACGGCTGGCTAGATGTGTAGCGAGGAATCAGGCGCAGAGAGCAGAGAGGTCCAGGGGAAAAGTGCACTTTAATACGACACCAAAATGAAATGCCCAACACGCAGGGCGCAAACACTGACCAACCCAAATAACGGGTAACAAGGTCCAGAGCAATAACAACACCAACGATACAACGTGAGCATCAAAATAATCCCGCACAACAAAGGGGCGGGTTCCCTACGCTAAATAGGGAAGGAAATCAAGCACACACAAAATAGGAACAGGTGTAACAAATGAGACAAAACTAACCGAAAAGAAAAAGGGATCGGTGGCGGCTAGTAGGGTGCCGCGGGCGATCCGGGTGGAGGCGGTGGAAGTCTCTCAGGAGTGAAAGGTCCAAAATGTCCCCCACCGGTACCCAACACCTCAACTCCGGACAGTACCCCTTCCAGTCCACCAGGTACTGTAGGCCCCTCACCCAGCGTCTCGAGTCCAGAATGGTACGTACTGTGTACGCCGGGGACCCCCCGATGTCCAGAGGAGGGACCTCAGGTACCTCACATTCTTGTAGGGGACCAGCCACCACCGGCCTGAGGAGAGACACATGAAGCGAGGGGTTAATACGATAATAAGCAGGAAGTTGTAACCTATAACACACCTTGTTTATCCTCCTCAGGAGTTTAAATGGCCTCACACACTGCGACCCCAGCTTCCGGCAGGGCAGGCGGAAGGACAGGTTTCGGGTCGAGAGCCAGACCCGGTCTCCCGGTGCGAACACTCAGCGCTCTTCTTCTTCCATTCCCCAGCCAGTCTCAACGATTCCTGGATGGCTTTCCATGTGTCCTTTGAGCGCTGCACCCATTCCTCCACTGCAAGAGCTTCGGTCTGGCTCTGAGGCCATGGGGCCAGGACCGGCTGGTAGCCCTACACACAATGGAAGGAAGACATGTTAGTCGAGGAGTGGTGAAGGGAGTTCTGAGCGAGCTCTGCCCAAGGAACATACCTCACCCACTCCCCTGGCTGACCGCGGCAATGCGACCGCAGAAACCTGCCCACATCCTGGTTTACTCGCTCCACCTGCCCATTACTCTCGGGTGGAAACCTGAGGTCAAGCTGACCGAGACCCCCAGCCTTTCCATAAACGCCCTCCAAACTCTGGACGTGAACTGGGGACCCCGATGGCTAAACAGAGTGTCCGCAGTCAGCAGGACCGTTGGGAGACCGGGCAACGGGATGAGATGGCTGGACTTAGAAAACAGATCCACAACAACCAGGATCGCGGTACTTCCCTGGGACAGTGGAAGGTCGGTGAGGAAGTCTACCGACAAGTGTGACCATGCCGTTGTGGAACGGGGAGGGGCTGTAACTTCCCTCTAGGCAGGTGTCAAGGAGCCTTGCTCTTAGTGCACACCGAGCAGGAGGAGACATAAAACCTCACGTCCTTCGCCAACGAGGGCCACCAGTATCTCCCCCTAAGACTCCGCACTGTCCTCCCGATGCCAAGATGACCCGAGGAGGGTAGAGTATGAGCCCAACGAATCAACCTATCACGGACACCCCGCGGCACGTACTGAGCCCCACGCTGGACACTGAGGGGGGGCAGGCTCCAACCGTAATGCCCTCTCTATCTCCGCGTCCACCTCCCATACCACCGGTGCCATGAGACGTGAAGGTGGAATGATGGGGGTCGGCTCGATGGACCGCTCCTCGGTATCATATAGGCGGGACAGCGCGTCGGCTTTAGTGTTCTGGGAGCCTGACCGGTACGAGATGGGAAAAGTACATGTCCCACCTAGCCTGACGTGGATTCATTCTCCTCGCTGCCCGGATATACTCGAGAATACGATGGTCAGTCCAGCCAATGTCTCCACACCTTCAGATCCTTGACTATAGCTAACAACTTCCGGTCCCCCACATAATAGTTTGCTCCACTGGACCGAGCTTCTTCGAAAAAAAAGCACAAGGGCAGAGCTTTGGTGGTGCGCCCGAGCGCTAGGACAGCACGACCCCGACCCCAGCCTCGGACTCGTCCACCTCCACTATGAACACTAAAGAGGGATCCGGATGCGCCAACCCTGGCGCATTGGTGAACAGCTCCTTCAGACGACTGAAAGCTCTGCCCGCCTCTGCTGACCAGCGCAGGCGCGCCGGTCCTCCCTTCAGCAGTGAGGTACTGGCAGCAGCCACCTGACCAAAACCACGGATAAACCTCCGGTAGTAATTGGCAAACTCTAAAAACCGCTGTACCTCTTTTACCGTGGTCGGCCAATTACGCAAGGCTGTAACGCGGTCATACTCCATCACCACCCCGGAGGTGGAAATGCGATAACCCAGGAAGGAAACGGCTTGTTTGGAGAACACACATTTCTCAGCCTTGACATACAGGTCATGCTCCAGCAGTTGCCCAAGTACCTTACGCATCAGAGACATGTGCACGGCGCGTGTGGCAGAGTAGATCAAGATGTCATCGATATACACTACAACTCCCTGCCCGTGCAGGTCTCTGAGAATCTCGTCTACGAAAGTTTGGAAGACGGCTGGAGCATTCTTCAACCCATATGGCATGACGAGGTTCTCATATTGGCCAGATGTAATACTAAATGCGGTTTTCCACTCATCTCCTCCCGGATACGCACCAGGTTATACGCACTCCTCAGGTCCAGTTTTGTGAAGAAACGCGCCCAGTGAAATGATTCCACCGCCGTAGCGATGAGAGGTAGTGGCTAACTAAACCCCACTGTGATTGAATTTAGACCTTCTTCACAAAAAAGAAGCTCCAGGAGACGGGTGTCGTGGAGGGCCGAATGTACCCCTGCCCCAGAGATTTAGTGACTATGTCTCCATAGCCACTGTCTCCTTCTGGGACAATGGGTACACGTGACTCCTAGGAAGTGCAGCATTCTCCAGGAGGTTTATCGTGCAGTCCCCTCGACGATGGGGTGGTAATTGGGTCGCCTTCTTCTTACGAAGGCGATAGCAAAATTGGCATATTCAGAGGGAATACGCACGGTGGAAACCTGGTCTGGACTTTCCACCGTCGTCGTCGCACCTACGGAAACTCCTATAAACCTGCCTGAACACTCCTCTGACCACCCTCGAAGAGCCCCCTGTCTCAATCACCGGGTTGTGATGAGCTAGCCACGGAATTCCCAGCACCACTGGAAACGCAGGTGAATCAATAAGGAATAGACTAATCCGTTCCTTATGACCCCCCTGCGTTACCATGTCCAGTGGCACCGTGGCCTCCCTGACCAGCCCGGACCCTAATGGTCGGCTTTGTAAGAAGTGTACGGGGAAAGGTTGGTCTAACGACACCTGGGGAATCCCTAGCCTTATTGCGAGCCCATGATCCATAAAGTTCCCAGCTGCGCCTGAATCAACTAACGCCTTATGCTGTAGAGAGGGAGAAAACCCAGAGGTTAGAGGTTAGCACAAACATATGGCCGACAGGAAGCTCTGGGTGAGTCTGGTGCGGACTCACCTGGGGTGAACGAGTAGTGCTCCACTTGCCCTCCCGACTACCAGACGAGCTCCTCTAGCACCGGTCGGCCGTGTGTTCTCGCCGACCACAACTGGTGCAGGAGGAAACTCCTCCGGTCCCCCTCGATGCAGCCCCCCCTAACTCCATGCGGATGGGAGCAGGAGGGGACTGGGTGATGGAATCAACAGGGCCCGTTCCAGACACCCGCGGGCAGCCAGCAGGTTGTCCAGACGAATGGACATGTCTATCAGTTCATCCAATAAGAGAGTCGTGTCCCGACACGCTAGCTCCCTGCGGACGTACTCCCTGAGGCTACAACGGAAGTGGTCCATCAAAGCCCTGTCGTTCCACCCCGCTCCTGCGGCCAAGGTCCAGAGCACTGGAGATGAGGTGGGAAGGCCGCTCCTCTCCCATTGGTCCATCCTCTCCATCATTTTATCCTTGGCGGACCCAATCCGGTGAAGAACGGGGGTGTGATGGAGGACCCTCTCCTCCATCGATGGGAGAGGAGGTGAGGCTGCTCCTGCTGATTACATTATCAGGTGCGGGAATCTGTCAATTTGCATATACTCCAGAATGTTATGAAGAGTGATGATATGAATGTCAATGAATTGTAAAGTCCCTCTTTGCCATGCAAATTAACTGAATCCCCCCAAAAACATATGCATTTCAGCCCTGCCACAAATCGACCAGCTGACATCATGTCAGTTATTCTCTTGTTAACACAGTTGTGAGTGTTGAAAAGGACAAGGTTGGATATCACTTTGTCATGCTGATTGAGTTTGAATAACAGACTGGAAGCTTCAAAAGGAGGGTGGTGCTTAGAATCATTGTTCTTCCTCTGTCAACCATTGTTACCTGCAAGGAAACACGTGCCGTCATCATGCTTTGCACAAAAAGGGCTTCACAGGCAAGGATATTGCTGCCAGTAGGATTGCACCTAAATCAACCATTTATTGGATCATCAAGAAAATCAAGGAGAACGGTTCAATTATTGTGACGAAGGATTCAGGGCACACAAGAAAGTCCAGCGAGGGCCAGGACCATCTCCTAAAGTTGATTCAGCTGCGGGATCAGGGCACCACCAGTACAGAGCTTGCTTAGGAATGGCAGCATGCAGGTGTGAGTGCATCTGCATGCACAGTGAGGTGAAGACTTTTGGAGGATGGCCTGGTGTCAAGAAGGTTAGCAAAGAAGCCACTTCTCTCTAGGAAAAACATCAGGGACAGACTGATATTCTGCAAAAGGTAAAGGGATTGGACTGCTGAGGACTGGGGTAAAGTCATTTTCTCTGATGAATCCCCTTTCCGATTGTTTGGGGCATCCGGAAAAAAAGATTGTCCAGAGAAGACAAGGTGAGCACTACCATCAATCCTGTGTGATGCCAAGAGTAAAGCATCCTGAGACCATTCATGTGTGGGGTTGCTTCCTCAGCCAAGGGAGTGGGCTCACTCACAATTTTGCCTAAGAACACATCCATGAATAAAGAATGGTACCAACACATCATCCGAGAGCAACTTCTCCCAACCATCCAGGAACAGTTTGGTGACAAACAATACATTTTCCAGCATGATGGAGTACCTTGCCATAAGGCAAAAGTGATAACTAATTGGCTCAGGGAACAAAAAACTGATATTTTGGGTCCATGGCCAGGAAACTCCCCAGACCTTAATCCCATTGAGAATTTGTGATCAATCCTCAAGAGGCAGGTGGACAAATAAAAGCCCACAAATTCTGACAAGCTCCAAGCATTGATTACGCAAGAATGGGCTGTCATCAGTCAGGATGTGGCCCAGAAGTTAATTGACAGCATGCCAGGGCGGATTGAGGAGGTCTTGAAAAAGAAGGGTCAACACTGCAAATATTGACACTTTGCATCAACTTCATGTATTTGTCAATAAAAGCCTTTGACACTTATGGAATACTTGTAATTATACTTCAGTATTCCATAGTAACATCTGACAAAATATCTAAAAACACTGAAGCAGCAAACTTTGTGAAAATTAATATTTGTGTCATTTTCAAAACTTTTGGCCAAGACTGTACTGTAGATTATATTACAGATATATAGTACTGTAGATTATATTACATGAATATTGTACAGTTGATTATATTATGGGTATATAGTACAGTATATTATATTATGGGTATATAGTACAGTAGATTATATTATGGGTATATAGTACAGTAGATTATATTACAGGTATAATGTACAGTAGATTATATTACAGTTATACAATACAGTAGAATATTTTACAGAGATAGAGTACAGTAGATTATATTGCAGGCCTGATTCCATATTATCAGGTGCGGTCATCCTGTACCTCTAGTATAATAGTCCTCTAGTGTCTCTAGTATAATAGTTCTCCTGTACCTCTAGAATAATAGTCCTCCTGTACCTCTAGTATAATAGTCCTCCTGTACCTCTAGTATAATAGTCCTCCTGTACCTCTAGTATAATAGTCCTCTAGTGTCTCTAGTATAATAGTCCTCTAGTCTCTCTAGTATAATAGTCCTCCTGTACCTCTAGTATAATAGTCCTCTAGTGTCTCTAGTATAATAGTCCTCTAGTGTCTCTAGTATAATAGTCCTCTAGTGTCTCTAGTATAATAGTCCTCTAGTGTCTCTAGTATAATAGTCCTCTAGTGTCTCTAGTATAATAGTCCTCCTGTACCTCTAGTATAATAGTCCTCTAGTGTCTCTAGTATAATAGTCCTCCTATACCTCTAGTATAATAGTCCTCTAGTCTATCTAGTATAATAGTCCTCTAGTGTCTCTAGTATAATAGTCCTCTAGTGTTTCTAGTATAATAGTCATCCTGTACTTCTAGTATAATAGTCGTCCTGTACCTCTAGTATAATAATCCTCAAGTGTCTCTAGTATAATAGTCCTCTAGTGTCTCTAGTATAAGAGTCCTCCTGTACCTCTTGTATAATAGTCCTCCTGTACCTCTAGTATAATAGTCCTCCTGTACCTCTAGTATAATAGTCCTCTAGTGTCTCTAGTATAATAGTCCTCCTGTACCTCTAGTATAATAGTCCTCCTGTACCTCTATTATAATAGTCCTCCTGTACCTCTAGTATAATAGTCATTTAGTGTCTCTAGTATAATAGTCCTCCTGTACCTCTAGAATAATAGTCCTACTGTACCTCTAGTATAATAGTCCTCTAGTGTCTCTAGTATAGTAGTCCTCCTGTACCTGTAGTATAATAGTCCTCTAGTGTCTCTAGTATAATATTCCTCTAGTGTCTCTAGTATAATAGTCCTCCAGTGTCTCTAGGATAATAGTCCTCTAGTCTCTCTAGTATAATTGTCCTCTAGTGTCTCTATTATAAGAGTCCTCCTGTACCTCTAGTATAATAGTCCTCCTGTACCTCAAGTATAATAGTCCTCTAGTGTCTCTAGTATAATTGTCCTCTAGTGCCTCTAGAATAATAGTTCTCTAGTGTCTCTAGTATAATAGTCCTCCTGTACCTCTAGAATAATAGTCCTCTAGTGTCTCTAGTATAATAGTCCTCCTGTACCTCTAGTAAAATAGTCCTCTAGTGTCTCTAGTATAATAGTCCTCCTGTAGCTCTAGTATGATAGTCCTCCTGTACCTCTAGTATAATAGTCCTCCTTTACCACTAGTTAAATAGTCCTCTAATGTCTCTAGTATAATAGTCCTCCTGTACCTCTATTATAATAGTCCTCCTGTACCTCTAGAATAATAGTCCTCCTGTACCTCTAGTATAATAGTCCTCTAGTGTCTCTAGTATAATAATCCTCCTGTACCTCTAGTATAATAGTCCTCTAGTGTCTCTAGTATAATTGTCGTCTTGTACCTCTAGTATAATAGTCCTCTAGTGTCTCTAGTATAATAGTCCTCTAGTGTCTCTAGTATAATAGACCTCTAGTATCTCTAGTATAATAGTCCTCTAGTCTCTCTAGTTAAATAGTCCTCTAATGTCTCTAGTATGATAGTCCTCCTGTACCTCTAGTATAATAGTCCTCCTGTACCTCTAGAATAATAGTCCTCCTGTACCTCTAGTATAATAGTCGTCTAGTGTCTCTAGTATAATAGACCTCCTGTACCTCTAGTATAATAGTCCTCTAGTGTCTCTAGAATAACAGTCCTCTAGTGGCTCTAGTATAATAGTCCTCCTATACCTCTAGTATTATAGGCATCCTGTACCTCTAGTATAATAGTCCTCTAGTGTCTCTAGTATAATAGTCCTCCTGTACCTCTAGTATAATAGCCCTCTAATGTCTCTAGAATAATATTCCTCTAGTGGCTCTAGTATAATAGTCCTCCTATACCTCTAGTATAATAGTTCTCATGTACCTCTAAAATAATAGTCCTCTAGTGTCTCTAGAATAATAGTCCTCTAGTCTCTCTAGTATAATAGTCCTCTAGTGTCTCTAGAATAATAGTCCTCCTGTACGTCTAGTATAATAGTCCTCTAGTGTCTCTAGTGTAATAGTCATCTAGTGTCTCCAGTATAATAGTCCTCCTGTACCTCTAGTATAATAGTCCTCTAGTCTCTCCAGTATAATAGTCCTCTAGTGTCTCCATTATAATTGTCCTCCTGTACCTCTAGTATAATAGTCCTCCTGTACCTCTAGTATGATAGTCCTCCTGTACCGCTAGTATAATAGTTCTCTAGTGTCTTTAGTGTAATAGTCCTCTAGTGTCTCTAGTATAATAGTCCTCTAGTGTCTCTAGTATAATAGTCCTCTAGTGTCTCTAGTATAATAGTCCTCCTGTACCTCTAGAATAATAGTCCTCTAGTGTGTCTAGTATAATAGTCCTCCTGTACCTCTAGTATAATAGTCCTCTAGTGTCTCTAGTATAAAGTCCACTAGTCTCTCTAGTATAATAGTCCTCTAGTGTCTCTAGTATATTAGTCCTCCTGTAGCTCTAGTATAATATTCCTCCTTTACCTCTAGTATAATAGTCCTCCTGTACCTCTAGTATGATAGTCCTCTAGTGTCTCTAGTGAAATAGTCCACTAGTCTTTCTAGTATATAGTCCTCTAGTATCTCTAGAATAATAGTCACACAGTACCTCTAGTATAATAGTCCTCCTGTACCTATAATTAAATAGTCCTCCTATACCTCTAGTATAATAGTCCTCTAGTGTCTCTAGTATAATAGTCCTCTAGTGTCTCTAATATAATAGTCCTCTAGTCTCTCTAGTAGAATAGTCCTCTAGTGTCTCTAGTATAATAGTCCTCTAGTGTCTCTAGTATAATAGTCCTCTAGTGTCTCTAGTATAATAGTCCTCCTGTACCTCTAGAATAATAGTCCTACTGTACCTCTAGTATAATAGTCCTCCTGTACCTCTAGTATAATAGTCCTTTAGTGTCTCTAGTATCATAGTCCTCCTGTACCTCTAGAATAATAGTCCTCTAGTGTCTCTAGTATAATAGTCCTCTTGTACCTCTAGTATAATAGTCCTCCTGTACCTCTATTACAATAGTCCTCCTCCTCTTCTAGTTAAATAATTGTCTTTCTGTACCTCTAGTATAATAGTACTCTAGTGTCTCTAGTATATTAGTCCTCCTGTAGCTCTAGTATGATAGTCCTCCTGTACCTCCATTATAATAGTCCTCCTTTACCTCTAGAATAATAGTCCTCCAGTACCTCTAGTATAATAGTCCTCTAATGTCTCTAGTATAATAGTCCTCTAGTGTCTCTAGTATAATAGTCCTATAGTGTCTCTAGTATAATAGTCATCTTGTACCTCTAGTATAATAGTCCTCTAGTGTCTCTAGTATAATAGTCCTCTAGTGTCTCTAGTATAATAGACCTCTAGTATCTCTAGTATATTAGTCCTCTTGTCTCTCTAGTTAAATAGTCCTCTAATGTCTCTAGTATAATAGTCCTCCTGTACCTCTAGTATAATAGTCCTCATGTGCCTCTAGAATAATAGTCCTCCTGTACCTCTAGTATAATAGTCCTCGAGTGTCTCTAGAATAACAGTCCTCTAGTGGCTCTAGTATAATAGTCCTCCTATACCTCTAGTATTATAGGCATCCTGTACCTCTAGTATAATAATCCTCTATTGTCTCTAGTATAATAGTCCTCCTGTACCTCTAGTATAATTGCCCTCTAGTGTCTCTAGAATAATATTCCTCTAGTGGCTCTAGTATAATAGTCCTCCTATACCTCTAGTATAATAGTCTTCCTGTACCTCTAGAATAATAGTCCTCTAGTGTCTCTAGAATAATAGTCCTCTAGTCTCTCTAGTATAATAGTCCTCTAGTGTCTCTAGAATAATAGTCCTCTAGTGCCTCTAGAATAATAGTCCTCCTGTACCTCTAATTAAATAGTCCTCCAGTACCTCTAGTATAATAATCCTCCTGTACTTCTTGTATAATATTCCACTAGTCTCACTAGTATAATAGTCCTCTAGTGTCTCTCGTATAATTGTCCTCCTGTACCTCTAGTATATTAGTCATCCTGTACCTCTAGTATAATTGTCCTCTAGTGTCTCTAGTGTAATAGTCATCTAGTGTCTCTAGTGTAATAGTCATCTAGTGTCTCCAGTATAATAGTCCTCCTGTACCTCTAGTATAATAGTCCTCTAGTATCTCCAGTATAATAGACCTCTAGTGTATCTAGTATAATAGTCCTCCTGTACCTCTAGCATAATAGTCCTCCTTTACCTCTAGTATAGTAGTCCTCCTGTACCTCTATTACAATAGTCCTCCTCCTCTTCTAGTTTAAAAATTGTCTTTCTGTACCTCTAGTATAATAGTCCTCTAGTGTCTCTAGTATATTAGTCCTCCTGTAGCTCTAGTATAATAGTCCTTTAGTGTCTCTAGTATAATAGTCCTCCTGTACCTCTGGTATAATAGTCCACAAGTCTCTCTAGTATAATAGTCCTCTAGTGTCTCTAGTATAATAGTCCTCCTGTACCTCTAGTATAATAGTCCTCCTGTACCTATATAATAATAGTCCTCCTGTACCTCTAGTATGATAGTCCTCCTTTACCGCTAGTATAATAGTCCTCTAGTGTCTCTAGTGTAATAGTCCTCTAGTGTCTCTAGTATAATAGTCCTCTAGTGTCTCTAGTATAATAGTCTACTATTACTAGTCTAGAGACACTAGAGGACTATTATTCTAGAGGTACAGGAGTTTTATTATACTAGAGACACTAGAGGACTATTATACTAGAGACACTAGAGGACTATTATTCTAGAGGTACAGGAGGACTATTATACTAGAGACACTAGAGGACTATTATACTACAGACACTAGATTACTATTACACTAGAGACACTAGAGGACAATTATACTAGACGTACAGGAGGACTATTATACTAGAGGTACAGGAGGCATTCTATACTGGAGGTACAGGAGGACTATTATACTAGAGGTACAGGATGACTAATATACTAGAGGTACAGGAGGACAATTATACGAGAGACACTAGAGGACTAGAACCTGGAACCAAAAAGGGTTCTTCAAAAGGGTTATTTTATGGGAACAGCTGAAGATCCCATTTAGGTTCTTGATAGCACCTTTTATTCCTGGAGTGTAGCTGCACTTAAAGATAATGTTTCCTCCATATTAACTTCTGGTAGTAGGTGGGACCTGATGAAAACAGGTCAGCTAACAAATCACCAGGGTTACAACTTCTGCTTTCTGATTAATGTGAGGTCAGGACTTACAAAGCCTTTTAATTTGATTCCACGGCCAGATAAAAAAGGCTCATTCAGGAGGCCTTTCCCACCGAGAGAGCCTGAGAGCCTGCTAGCCTACATACGCTGAGCTGAACACTCTCTAATTCCCTGTGATGGTTCCTTGGGGAGCTCTCTTCTCTCCAGTCCTCTTCACTCCTCCTCTCCTTGTCTCTCCAAGTCCACTATGATCTTGTCAGAGACGGAGAGATGATTAACTGTCTACGTCATGCTGTAATAAAGTATATCCTGTGTTTATGTGATCAATGAAGAACAGAGCATTAGGCTGCTCAGGGTTAATGTGACCATTTCACTTCAATAACACATTATTGACGGTAGAGTAACCATGGGAGAGACAGGGAGGGGGGCCAGGCTGGCCCAGGAGGGAGGACCAAGGGAGGGGGACTGGGAGAAGGGGGCCATGGGAGGGGGCCAAGGAAGGGGGGCCAGGGTCAACCAGGGAGTGGGGCCAGGGGGGGACAGGGAGAGGAGGGCTGGAGAGGGGGGCCAGGGAGGGGTGCCAGGGAGGGGAACTGACAGAGGAGGGCCGTAGAGGGGGGCCAGGGAGGGGGACCAAAGAGGGGGCTAGGCTGGACCAGGGAGGAGGATCAAAGAAGGGGTACTGGGAAGGAGACTAGGGTGGGGGACTGGGAGAGTGGGGAAAGGGAGGGAGAGCAGGGAGGATGGCCAGGCTGGACCAGGAGGTGGAGCAGGGAGGAGGGCCAGGATGGACCAGGAGGGGGAGCAGAAAGGAGGGCCAGGCTGGACCAGGAGGGGCAGGGAGGAGGGCCAGCCTGGACCAGGAGGTGGAGCAGAGAGGAGGGCCAGGCTGGACCAGGAGGTGGAGCAGAGAGGAGGGCCAGGCTGGACCAGGAGGTGGAGCAGGGAGGAGGGCCAGGCTGGACCAGGAGGGGGAGCAGAAGGAGGGCCAGGCTGGACCAGGAGGGGCAGGGAGGAGGGCCAGCCTGGACCAGGAGGTGGAGCAGAGAGGAGGGCCAGGCTGGACCAGGAGGTGGAGCAGAGAGGAGGGCAAGGCTGGACCATGATACTCTAATCATTAGATTGGAGAGGAGGATAGAGAGGACAGAGTGATGGTGGTGGGTGGGTAGAGGGGTGAATGGAAGTAATTTGAAGCTTTTTGTTTCTCTCTGTCCATTTTGACAGTGAATGCAGATGAATGGCTAGTTGTGTTGAGAATATTGGTCTGGTCTAGTCTGAACAACACAGAGGGAAGATAGATGGCCTGGTTTAGTCTGAATGACTCAGAGAGAAGATAGATGGCCTGGTTTAGTCTGAACTGCATAGAGAGGATGGGTGGGGTGGTTTAGTCTGAACAACATCGAGAGGATGGATGGGGTGGTTTAGTCTGAACTTCATAGAGAGGATGGATGGGGTGGTTTAGTCTGAACTGCATAGAGAGGATGGATGGGGTGGTTTAGTCTGAACAACATAGAGAGGATGGATGGGGTGGTTTAGTCTGAACAACATAGAGAGGATGGATGGGGTGGTTTAGTCTGAACTGCATAGAGAGGATGGATGGGGTGGTTTAGTCTGAACAACATAGAGAGGATGGATGGGGTGGTTTAGTCTGAACAACATAGAGAGGATGGATGGGGTGGTTTAGTCTGAACTGCATAGAGAGGATGGGTGGGGTGGTTTAGTCTGAACAACATAGAGAGGATGGATGGGGTAATTTAGTCTGAACTGCATAGAGAGGATGGATGGGGTGATTTAGTCTGAACTGCATAGAGAGGATGGATGGGGTGATTTAGTCTGAACTGCATAGAGAGAATGGATGGGGTGGCTAAGTGCTAACATGCAACATCACATAGACAATAACCCACGAAATGCCCAAAGAAGATGGCTGCCTAAATATGGTTCCCAATCAGAGACAACAATAAACAGCTGCCTCTAATTGAGAACCAATCTAGGCAACCATAGACATACATAAACACCTAGAATGAACACAACCCCATAAACCTACAAAAAAAACCTAGACGGTACAAAAACACATACATCACCCATGTCGCACCCTGACCTAACCAAAATATAAAAAGAAAACAAAGAATACTCAGGTCAGGGCGTGACACAATCAGAGACAGCTGTTTATCGTTGTCTCTGATTGGGGATCATTGGGGATCATATTTAGGTAGCAATTTTCCTCATTTGTGTTGTGGGAACTTGTTTATGTATAGTTGCCTTAGTGCACATCAGTAGCTTCACGTTTCATTTGGTTGTTTGTTGTTTTGTGCAGTGAGTTTCGATTTATTAAAAAGATGTGGATCTCTACTCACGCTGCGCCTTGGTCCGATCCTTACGACGAACGTGACACAAGCCAATAACACAATAAACAATCAATGACACAGTAGAAAAAAGAAAGTCTATATACAGTGTGTGCAAAAGGCATGAGGAGGTAGGCAATAAATAGGCCATAGGAGCAAATAATTACAATTTAGCAGATTCAAACGAGTGATAAATAAACAGATGATGATGTGCAAGTAGAGATACTGGTGTGCAAAAGGGCAGAAAACTAAATAAAATAAAAACAGTATGGGGATGAGGTAGGTAGACTGGGTGGGCTATTTACAGATGAACTATGTATTGCTGCAGCTATTGGTTAGCTGCTCAGATAGTTGATGTTTAAAGTTGGTGAGGGAAACAAAAGTCTCTAAAATCAGCGATTTTTGCAATTCGTTCCAGTCACTGGCAGCAGAGAACTGGAAGGAGAGGCGGCCAAAGGAATAATTGTTTTTGGGGGTGACCAGAGAGATATACTTGCTGGAGCGTGTGCTACAGGTGGGTGCTGCTATGGTGACCAGCGAGCTGAGATAAGGGGGGACTTTACCTAGCAGGGTCTTGTAGATGACCTGGAGCCAGTGGGTTTGGCGATGAGAATGAAGCGAGGGCCAGCCAACAAGAGTGTACTGGTCGCAGTGGTGGGTAGTATATGGGGCTTTGGTGACAAAACGGATGGCACTGTGATAGACTGCATCCAATTAATTGAGTAGGGTATTGGAGGCAATTTTGTAAATGACATCGCCGATGTCGAGGATTGGTAGGATGGTCAGTTTTACAATGGTATGTTTGGCAGCATGAGTGAAGGATGCTTTGTTGCGAAATAGGAAGCCAACTCTAGATTTAACTTTGGATTGGAGATGTTTGATGTGAGTCTGGAAGGAGAGTTTACAGTCTAACCAGACACCTAGGTGTTTGTAGTTGTCCACATATTCTAAGTCAGAGCCTTCCAGAGTAGTGATGTTGGACAGGCGGGCAGGTGCAGGCAGCGATCAGTTGAAGAGCATGCATTTAGTTTTACTTGTATTTAAGAGCAATTGGAAGCCACGGAAGGAGAGTTGTATGACATTGAAGCTCGCCTGGAGGGTTGTTAACACAGTGTCCAAAGAAGGGCCAGAAGTATACAGAAGGCTGTCATCTGCGTAGAGGTGGATCAGATACTCACCAGCAGCAAGAGCGACAGCATTGATGTATACAGAGAAGAGAGTCGGTCCAAGAATTGAACCCTGTGGCACCCCCATAGAGACTGCCAGAGGCCCGGACAGCAGACCCTCCGATTTGACACGCTGAACTCTATCAGAGAAGTAGTTGGTGAACCAGGCAAGGCAATCATTTGAGAAACCAAGGCTGACGATTCTGCTGATGAGGATGTGGTGATTGACAGAGTCGAAAGCCTTGGCCAGGTTAACGAATACGGCTGCACAGTATTGTTTCTTATCGATGGCGGTTAAGATATCGTTTAGGACCTTGAGCGTGGCTGAGGTGCACCCATGACCAGATCTGAAACCTGATTTCATAGCAGAGAAGGTATGGTGGGATTCAAAATGGCCGGTAATCTGTTTTCTGACTTGGCTTTTGAAGACCTTAGAAAGGCAGGGTAGGATAGATATAGGTCTGTAACAGTTTGGGTCAAGAGTGTCCCCCCTTTGAAGAGGGGGATAACCACAGCTGCTTTTCAATCTTTGGGAATCTCAGACGACACAAAAGAGAGGTTGAACAGGGTAGTAATAGGGGTGGCAACAATTTCGGCAGATAATTGTAGAAAGAAAGGAACCAGATTGTCTAGCCCGGCAGATTTGTAGGGGTCCAGATTTTGCAGCTCTTTCAGAACATCAGCTGACTGGATTTGGGTGACGGAGAAATGGGGAAGGCTTGGGTGAGTTGCTGTGGGGGGTGCAGTGCTGTTGACCGGGGTAGGGGTAGCCAGGTGGAAAGCATGGCCAGCCGTAGAAAAATGCTTATTGAAATTCTCAATTATAGTGGATTTATCGGTGGTGACAGTGTTTCCTATCTTCAGTGCAGTGGGCAGCTGGGAGGAGGTGTTCGTATTCTCCATGGACTTTACAGTGTCCCAGAACTTGTTTGAGTTTGTGTTGCAGGAAACAAATTTCTGCTTGAAAAAGCTAGCCTTGGCTTTTCTAACTGCCTGTGTATATTGATTTCTAGCTTCCCTGAAAAGTTGAATATCACGGGGGCTGTTCGATGCTAATGCAGAAGACCATAGGATGTTTTTGTTTTGGTTAAAAAACTTCTTATGGCTGCAATCCCGTTAACGGGAGCGATATGACAACAGCCAGTGAAAGTGCAGGGCGCCAATTTCATTACATCAAAAATCTCATAATTAAAATTCCTCAAACATACATGTATTTCATACCATTTTAAAGCTAATTTTGTTGTTAATCCCACCACAGTGTCTGATTTCAAATATGCTTTACAGCAAAAGCACCAGAAACAATTATGTTAGGTCACCACATAGCCACAGAAAAACACAAAATAGTTTCCAGAGTCACAAAAACCACAAATAGAGATACAATTAATCATCTTCATCAGATGACACTCATAGGACTTCATGTTACACAATACATGTATGTTTTGTTTGATAAAGTTCATATTTATCAAAATATGAGTTTATATTGGAGCATTACATTCGCTAGTTCCTGTACGCTATAGTTCCTGTACGCTGGAGAGAGGGGAGAGGTCAAGCGTGTATTTCTTGGCTCCACAATGTCTGTGTGCCAGTCAATGTGTCTCTGTGATCTTGTCAAGATAGGATGGATTTGATATATGCCTGTTGATGTGAGGATTTGTTAAGGTTCTGAGTCTGAGAAAATAACATAGTTTAGGAGACAAAGCTGAACGATAAATTATGGCCAATGCTGTCTGGCTATGTGTGTCTTTGCTATAAAGGATCTCAGTTGCAATGTGTAAGGGACTCTCAGAGAATTCATTTATAGACACTGAATTGCTCTGAGAGTCACAGGGTTGTGATGGAGCTCATATAATTAAAGATGGACTTTGTGATTATAAACTCTGACTTGTGTGTGGTTTGCTCTCATGATTTGGTAAATACAGGAAATTTCCACAACAGTTCCCATTCATTTTTGTCCATTTCAGGGGGCTCCTCCCTTACTTTATCAAAAGCCTTTTCAAAATCCACTACAAATACCAGGCCTGGCTTCTTAGATGATGCATGATGTTCTATTATTTCTAGCACTTGTCATATATTATCTCCAATGTAACGTTCATGTCGACAGGTTCCATATGGGTCTTGTTTTAATAATATTGAAATCAGATCTTCCTGCGGAGTAACTGACAGACTTCCATTTCTATAGGAGTAGTTAAAACAAGCTAGCAATAGAGCTTTGAGTATATATAAGAAGGATTTAATTGCCTCAAAGTGATTCCTCTGTAATTTGGCCTTCACTCTGATCTTTCTTCACATTTGTACTTTTTCAAATGTTTTATTTTTTTGGAAAGAGTTCCTTACAATAATCATAATTCAGTCGGTGAGGATGAGAAGGAAAAGAGAACATCTGGTTAAAATAATAAGCTTCCTCTTTTAAAATATAATTTGGAGATTCCTTGATGACTCGGTCTTCAGTAACGAGTTTCTGCAAATAATTTTTGTTAGCGTTCCTGTGTTGGAGATTCCGAAAGAATTTGGGGCGTTTTTTTCCATATTCCATCCAGTTTGCTTTATTTTTGTAATAGATCGTTCTGGAATAAGTTCCTCCAGTTCTTTTTGTTTTTCCTCTTATTTTGTATCTCCGTAGTTTAGTTTTTATTGCTATCTACCTGAACTATTAGTTCATGTATTTCCTTTGTTAGTCTAGTCTCTTTAGCCAGAAACTGCTTTTTTATTATTGATGAATATTGAATTGACCTCTGAAAGTACATTTAAAGGTCTCCCAAATAATGAGGGATACGCTGAACCTATATTATACTGCAAAAATTATGTCTTAGTTAAAAATAAAATAAATAAATTGTTCTCCAGTAAATTTGGATAAAATTTCCAAAACCCCGCCCACGTGGAAATTCTATGAGAGTTATGTGGAGGCCAATTAGATGATGATGTGATCGCATTCTGTCTCCTATTAAAGCTATTTTTACCTTTGACGCAAAAGAGAAAGAGACAAGAAAGTAGTCAAGACGACTAGCTTGATTAAGTCTCATCCATGTATATCTCACTAGGTCAGGGTTTTTTAGTGTCCAAATATCCACTAATTCTAATGTGTCCATAATACTTGTGAGGGCACGTTGATGATAGTTTGTAGAGTGATTTCCTTTACAGTCCATTGAGGTACTTAACAGTGTGTTATAATCTCCCACCATCATGATTTGATCATTTTCTGCCAGTAAATTCAATAAATTAATATAAATATTGTTGAAGAAGTATGGATCATCTTGATTTGGACCATATAGATTAAGGAGCCAAATCTCTTTTTGGTCCAAGCCACTGGTTTGGTTCGCAAGCCACTGTATGTACGTACTGTCACTTTGGGGACAACGTCATCAATGTATTTATGGATGAAGCCGATGACTGAGGTGATATATTCCAGTCTGTGCTAGCAAAACAGTCCTGTAGTGTAGCATATGCATCATCTGACCACTTCCGTATTGAGCGAGCTGCTGGTACTTCCTGCTTTCGCTTTTGCATGTAAGCAGGAATCAGGGGGATATAATTATTGTCAGATTTGCCAAATGGAGTGTGGGGCAGAGCTTTGTATCCATCTCTGTGTGTGGAGTAAAGGTGGCCTATAGTTTGTTTCCTCTGGTTGCACATGTGGCATGTTGGTAGAAATGAGGTAAAATGGATTTAGGTTTGCGGATTAAATTCCTAGCTCCACTAGGAGCACCGCTTCTGGATGAGTATTTTCTTGTTTGATATGGCCTTATACAGCTGGTTGAGTGGCCTTATACAGCTGGTTGAGTGGCCTTATACAGCTGTTTGAGTGGCCTTATACAGCTGGTTGAGTGGCCTTATACAGCTGGTTGAGTGGCCTTATACAGCTGTTTGAGTGGCCTTATACAGCTGGTTGAGTGGCCTTATACAGCTGGTTGAGTGGCCTTATACAGCTGGTTGAGTGGCCTTATACAGCTGTTTGAGTGGCCTTATACAGCTGGTTGAGTGGCCTTATACAGCTGTTTGAGTGGCCTTATACAGCTGTTTGAGTGGCCTTATACAGCTGGTTGAGTGGCCTTATACAGCTGTTTGAGTGGCCTTATACAGCTGGTTGAGTGGCCTTATACAGCTGGTTGAGTGGCCTTATACAGCTGGTTTAGTGGCCTTATACAGCTGGTTGAGTGGCCTTATACAGCTGGTTTAGTGGCCTTATACAGCTGGTTGAGTGGCCTTATACTGCTGGTTTAGTGGCCTTATACAGCTGGTTGAGTGGCCTTATACAGCTGGTTGAGTGGCCTTATACAGCTGGTTGAGTGGCCTTATACAGCTGGCTTAGTGGCCTTATACAGCTGGTTGAGTGGCCTTATACAGCTGTTTGAGTGGCCTTATACAGCTGGTTTAGTGGCCTTATACAGCTGGTTGAGTGGCCTTATACAGCTGGTTTAGTGGCCTTATACAGCTGGTTGAGTGGCCTTATACAGCTGTTTGAGTGGCCTTATACAGCTGGTTGAGTGGCCTTATACAGCTGGTTGAGTGGCCTTATACAGCTGGTTGAGTGGCCTTATACTGCTGGTTTAGTGGCCTTATGCAGCTGGTTGAGTGGCCTTATACAGCTGGTTGAGTGGCCTAATACAGCTGGTTGAGTGGCCTTATACAGCTGGTTTAGTGGCCTTATACAGCTGGTTGAGTGGCCTTATACAGCTGGTTTAGTGGCCTTATACAGCTGGTTGAGTGGCCTTATACAGCTGGTTTAGTGGCCTTATACAGCTGTTTGAGTGGCCTTATACAGCTGGTTTAGTGGCCTTATACAGCTGTTTGAGTGGCCTTATACAGCTGGTTTAGTGGCCTTATACAGCTGGCTGAGTGGCCTTATACAGCTGGTTTAGTGGCCTTATACAGCTGTTTGAGTGCCCCTTATACAGCTGGTCTAGTGGCCTTATACAGCTGGTTTAGTGGCCTTATACAGCTGGTTGAGTGGCCTTATACAGCTGTTTGAGTGGCCTTATACAGCTGGTTGAGTGGCCTTATACAGCTGGTTGAGTGGCCTTATACAGCTGGTTGAGTGGCCTTATACTGCTGGTTTAGTGGCCTTATACAGCTGGTTGAGTGGCCTTATACAGCTGGTTGAGTGGCCTTATACAGCTGGTTGAGTGGCCTTATACAGCTGGTTTAGTGGCCTTATACAGCTGGTTGAGTGGCCTTATACAGCTGGTTTAGTGGCCTTATACAGCTGGTTGAGTGGCCTTATACAGCTGGTTTAGTGGCCTTATACAGCTGGTTGAGTGGCCTTATACAGCTGTTTGAGTGGCCTTATACAGCTGGTTTAGTGGCCTTATACAGCTGGTTGAGTGGCCTTATACAGCTGGTTTAGTGGCCTTATACAGCTGGTTGAGTGGCCTTATACAGCTGTTTGAGTGGCCTTATACAGCTGGTTGAGTGGCCTTATACAGCTGGTTGAGTGGCCTTATACAGCTGGTTGAGTGGCCTTATACTGCTGGTTTAGTGGCCTTATACAGCTGGTTGAGTGGCCTTATACAGCTGGTTGAGTGGCCTTATACAGCTGGTTGAGTGGCCTTATACAGCTGGTTTAGTGGCCTTATACAGCTGGTTGAGTGGCCTTATACAGCTGGTTTAGTGGCCTTATACAGCTGGTTGAGTGGCCTTATACAGCTGGTTTAGTGGCCTTATACAGCTGTTTGAGTGGCCTTATACAGCTGGTTTAGTGGCCTTATACAGCTGTTTGAGTGGCCTTATACAGCTGGTTTAGTGGCCTTATACAGCTGGCTGAGTGGCCTTATACAGCTGGTTTAGTGGCCTTATACAGCTGTTTGAGTGCCCCTTATACAGCTGGTCTAGTGGCCTTATACAGCTGGTTTAGTGGCCTTGTACAGCTGGTTGAGTGGCCTTATACAGCTAGTTTAGTGGCCTTATACAGCTGGTTTAGTGGCCTTATACAGCTGGTTGAGTGTCCTTATACGTCTGGTTTAGTGGTCTTATACAGCTGGGTTAGTGGCCTTATACACCTGGTTTAGTGGCCTTATACAGCTGGTTTAGTGGCCTTATACAGCTGGTTTAGTGGCCTTATACAGCTGGTTTAGTGGCCTTATACAGCTGGTTTAGTTGGCTTATACAGCTGGTTGAGTGGCCTTATACAGCTGGTTTAGTGGCCTTATAAAGCTGGTTGAGTGGCCTTATACAGCTGGTTGAGTGGCCTTATACAGCTGGTTCAGTGGCCTTATACAGCTGGTTGAGTGGCCTTATACAGCTGATTTAGTGGCCTTATACAGCTGGTTGAGTGGCCTTATACAGCTGGTTGAGTGGCCTTATACAGCTGTTTGAGTGGCCTTATACAGCTGGTTGAGTGGCCTTATACAGCTGGTTGAGTGGCCTTATACAGCTGGTTGAGTGGCCTTATACAGCTGTTTGAGTGGCCTTATAAAGCTGGTTGAGTGCGGTTTTGGTGTCAGCATCGGTTTGTGGTGGTAAATACATAGATGGCTACGAATAATATAGATGAGACCTCTTTTGGTAGATAGTGTGGTCTACTGCTTATCATAAGGTACTCTACCTCAGGTGAGCAATACCTCCAGACTTCTTTAATATTAAATATTGCGAACCAGCTGTTATTGACAAATAGACACACACCCCTGCTCCTCTTCTTACCAGACGTAGTTTCTCTGTCCTGCCGATGCATAGAAAATCCCGCCAGCTCTATATTATCCATGTCGTCATTCAGCTACGACTCGGTGAAACATAAGATAATACCATTTTTTTATATCCAATTGGTAGGATAGTCTTGATCATAAATCATAAATTTTGTTGTCCAATGATTTGCACTTTGGCCAATAGAACAGATGGTAGTGGAGGATCACGCATTCGCCAACGAATTCTCAAATGGGATTTGGGTCTGTTCCCGAGAAAGCAGTATATTCTTCGCGTCGGACTCGCTAAAGACAAAATATTTGTCCAGTTTGAGGTCAGTAATCGCTGTTCTAATGTCCAGGAGTTATTTTCGGTCATAAGAGATGGTAGCAGCAACATTATGTACAAAATAAGTAGAAAAATATGTTACAAACAACACGAAAGAAACAAATAAAATAGCACAGTTTGTTAGGGGAATGTAAAACGGCAGCGTTCCCCTCCGGAGCCATATCTACTATAGTCTATAATCAGACAGTGTAATATACTATAGTCAGACGTTGTAATATATTATAGTTAGACAGTATAATAGACTATAGTCAGACTCAGTGTAATATACTATAGTCAGACTCAGTGTAATATACTAGAGTCAGACAGTATAATAGACTATAGTCAGACAGTATAATGTACTATAGTCAGACAGTATAACAGACTATAGTCAGACAGTATAATATACTATAGTCAGACTCAGTATAATATACTATAGTCAGACTCAGTGTAATATACTAGAGTCAGACAGTATAATAGACTATAGTCAGACAGTATAATGTACTATAGTCAGACAGTATAATATACTATAGTCAGACAGTATAATGTACTATAGTCAGACAGTATAACAGACTATAGTCAGACAGTATAACAGACTGTAGTCAGACAGTATAATAGACTATAGTCAGACAGTATAACAGACTGTAGTCAGACAGTATAATAGACTATAGTCAGACAGTATAACAGACTGTAGTCAGACAGTATAATAGACTATAGTCAGACAGTATAACAGACTGTAGTCAGACAGTATAATAGACTATAGTCAGACAGTATAACAGACTGTAGTCAGACAGTATAATAGACTATAGTCAAACAGTATAATAGACTATGGTCAGACAGTATAATATACTAGTCAGACAGTATAATGCACTGTAGTCAGACAGTATAATAGACTATAGTCAGACAGTATAACAGACTGTAGTCAGACAGTATAATATACTATAGTCAGACAGTATAACAGACTGTAGTCAGACAGTATAATAGACTATAGTCAGACAGTATAACAGACTGTAGTCAGACAGTATAATAGACTATAGTCAGACAGTATAACAGACTGTAGTCAGACAGTATAATAGACTATAGTCAGACAGTATAACAGACTGTAGTCAGACAGTATAATAGACTATAGTCAGACAGTATAACAGACTGTAGTCAGACAGTATAATAGACTATAGTCAAACAGTATAATAGACTATGGTCAGACAGTATAATATACTAGTCAGACAGTATAATGCACTGTAGTCAGACAGTATAATAGACTATAGTCAGACAGTATAACAGACTGTAGTCAGACAGTATAATATACTATAGTCAGACAGTATAATGTACTATAGTCAGACAGTATAATATACTATAGTCAGACAGTATAATGTACTATAGTCAGACAGTATAATGTACTATAGTCAGACAGTATAATATACTATAGTCAGACAGTATAATATACTATAGTCAGACAGTATAATGTACTATAGTCAGACAGTATAATGTACTATAGTCAGACAGTATAATGTACTATAGTCAGAAAGTATTATGTACTATAGTCAGACAGTATAACAGACTATAGTCAGACAGTATTATGTACTATAGTCAGACAGTATAATATACTATAGTCAGACAGTATAATGTACTATAGTCAGAAAGTATTATGTACTATAGTCAGACAGTATAACAGACTATAGTCAGACAGTATTATGTACTATAGTCAGACAGTATTATGTACTATAGTCAGACAGTATTATGTACTATAGTCAGACAGTATAACAGACGATAGTCAGACAGTATAACAGACTGTAGTCAGACAGTATAATAGACTAGAGTCAGACAGTATAATATACTATAGTCCGACAGTATAATAGACTATAGTCAGACAGTATAATGTACTATAGTCAGACAGTATAATGCACTATAGTCAGACACTATAATATGCTATAGTCAGACAGTATAATGTACTATAGTCAGACAGTATTATGTACTATAGTCAGACAGTATAATGTACTATAGTCAGACAGTATAACAGACGATAGTCAGACAGTATAACAGACTGTAGTCAGACAGTATAATAGACTAGAGTCAGACAGTATAATATACTGTAGTCAGACAGTATAATGTACTATAGTCAGACAGTATAATATACTATAGTCAGACAGTATAATGTACTATAGTCAGACAGTATAACAGACTATAGTCAGACAGTATAACAGACTGTAGTCAGACAGTATAATGTACTATAGTCAGACAGTATAATATACTATAGTCAGACAGTATAATATACTATAGTCAGACAGTATAATATACTATAGTCAGACTCAATGTAATATACTATAGTCAGACTCAGTGTAATATACTATAGTCAGACAGTATAACAGACTATAGTCAGACAGTATAACAGACTGTAGTCAGACAGTATAATATACTATAGTCAGACTCAGTATAATATACTATAGTCAGACTCAATGTAATATACTATAGTCAGACTCAGTGTAATATACTATAGTCAGACAGTATTATGTACTATAGTCAGACAGTATTATGTACTATAGTCAGACAGTATAATATACTATAGTCAGACAGTATAATATACTATAGTCAGACAGTATAATGTACTATAGTCAGACAGTATAACAGACTATAGTCAGACAGTATAACAGACTGTAGTCAGACAGTATAATAGACTATAGTCAGACAGTATAACAGACTGTAGTCAGACAGTATAATAGACTATAGTCAGACAGTATAACAGACTGTAGTCAGACAGTATAATAGACTATAGTCAAACAGTATAATAGACTATGGTCAGACAGTATAATATACTAGTCAGACAGTATAATGCACTGTAGTCAGACAGTATAATAGACTATAGTCAGACAGTATAACAGACTGTAGTCAGACAGTATAATAGACTAGAGTCAGACAGTATAATAGACTAGAGTCAGACAGTATAATATACTATAGTCCGACAGTATAACAGACTAGAGTCAGACAGTATTATGTACTATAGTCAGACAGTATTATGTACTATAGTCAGACAGTATTATGTACTATAGTCAGACAGTATAACAGACGATAGTCAGACAGTATAACAGACTGTAGTCAGACAGTATAATAGACTAGAGTCAGACAGTATAATAGACTATAGTCAGACAGTATAATGTACTATAGTCAGACAGTATAATGCACTATAGTCAGACAGTATAATGTACTATAGTCAGACAGTATAATGTACTATAGTCAGACACTATAATATGCTATAGTCAGACAGTATAATAGACTAGAGTCAGACAGTATAATGTACTATAGTCAGACAGTATAATAGACTAGAGTCAGACAGTATAACAGACTATAGTCAGACAGTATAATAGACTATAGTCAGACAGTATAATATACTAGTCAGACAGTATAATGCACTAGAGTCAGACAGTATAATATACTATAGTCAGACAGTATAATGTACTATAGTCAGACAGTATAATGTACTATAGTCAGACAGTATAATGTACTATAGTCAGACAGTATTATGTACTATAGTCAGACAGTATAATGTACTATAGTCAGACAGTATTATGTACTATAGTCAGACAGTATAATGTACTACAGTCAGACAGTATTATGTACTATAGTCAGACAGTATAATGTACTATAGTCAGACAGTATAATGTACTATAGTCAGACAGTATAACAGACTAGAGTCAGACAGTATAATGTACTATAGTCAGACAGTGTAACAGACTAGAGTCAGACAGTATAATATACTATAGTCAGACAGTATTATGTACTATAGTCAGACAGTATAATGTACTATAGTCAGACAGTATAATAGACTAGAGTCAGACAGTATTATGTACTATAGTCAGACAGTATTATGTACTATAGTCAGACAGTATTATGTACTATAGTCAGACAGTATTATGTACTATAGTCAGACAGTATAATGTACTATAGTCAGACAGTATTATGTACTATAGTCAGACCGTATAATGTACTATAGTCAGACAGTATAATGTACTATAGTCAGACAGTATAATGTACTATAGTCAGACAGTATAATGTACTATAGTCAGACAGTATTATGTACTATAGTCAGACAGTATAATGTACTATAGTCAGACAGTATAATGTACTATAGTCAGACAGTATTATGTACTATAGTCAGACAGTATAATGTACTATAGTCAGACAGTATTATGTACTATAGTCAGACAGTATAATGTACTATAGTCAGACAGTATAATGTACTATAGTCAGACAGTATAATGTACTATAGTCAGAAAGTATAACAGACTATAGTCAGACAGTATAACAGACTAGAGTCAGACAGTATAATGTACTAGAGTCAGACAGTATAATGTACTATAGTCAGACCATATAATGTACTATAGTCAGACAGTATAATGTACTAGAGTCAGACAGTATAACAGACTGTAGTCACATTGCTCTGCAGTTACAGGAGCCTTTCCCACTGGATGACCTTTCTCTTCAGCTTTAAAGAAACAGAGAGAAAAAGAGACTGGTAAATCCAGTGATAATGTGTAAATGTTAACCACTTACAATTAAAACGGTGATTTATGTTGCAGAAAGCTTTTAAATGACACAGCAGCATTACAATATAGATTCCCCTGTCATTAGCATAATAGTTTTATTGTTGCATAATTAAGAAATATAAAATGTGTCTACCTGGCTAAGCTTTACTACGTATCAGGGACTCTTAGATGGGCAAACGTATCCACACACACAACGGAACATGGGTCAATGGCAGACGGGATCGAGGTAATGATTAAATCATTAAAATGTTGTCAACGCTTCACAGAGCAGAGAGAAAATTAACTTCCTACCAACCACATTTTTCTGCTGAACATGAAATAATGCTTTTGTGCCAGTCTAATTACAAAGCGAACATCTGATAGAGTCAGCATCCGGGGGGATTACCACATGCATGAGTATTAGACCTCATTACCAGCTTGACTGCTAAATTATTACATCTTGTAATTGGATGGTGAGATTTCTACTCAGATTGGCTGGGTTTCTGGAAGATTGTAATTACAGGCTTGGTTGGTTTGCGACTTATCACAGTGAGCAGGATGAGGTGAAAAACAGTCTGTAACCCTCTCACAGCAACCGTTCAGCCCTCTGTTTATTTAAAGAGCGTTTCATTAAGCTGTAACCCTCTCACAGCACCCGTTCAGCCCTCTGTTTATTAGACCAAACAGAGCTGTTTGGTGAAGGGGAGACATTTATTACCAGCTGACAAATGGGGGGGTTCATTTATTTAACCTGGCTGATCTATTTCAGCTGAATGTAGAAACAAGCCATCCGTTTTATGATGGAGTCAACGCCTCCATTATCTAGAGGCTAACTGACTGGTAAAGCACCCATCTGCCAGCTGATTTCATTTACCTTATGTTACTAAACACACAGTGCTATAGGAAATAGGGAGAAATACACATACCATCAACTTGGCGTGTGTGTGTGTGTGTGTGTGTGTGTGTGTGTGTGTGTGTGTGTGTGTGTGTGTGTGTGTGTGTGTGTGTGTGTGTGTGTGTGTGTGTGTGTGTGTGCGTGCGTGCGTGCGTGGGTGCGTGAGAACTCACATGTGCTCTTATTTATGCTTGCTGATTTAAATCTTGTTCTTAATACGAGAAAAACGAAATACAAGTTGTTTTCAAACTCTCATAAGAATATTTCAGATGAACTGCATGTTCCCTCATTAGATGTTTGTCCAATCCAACTTGTTCCTGCACATACAGTGCAATCTGAAAGCATTCAGACCTCCTCCATTTATCCAATTTTTTTTACGTTATAGCCTTACTCTAAAATGGATCAAATTAAAACATGTCCTCATCAATCAACACAATACCCCATAATGACATCACAATACCCCATAATGACATCACAATACCCCATAATGACATCACAATACCCCATAATGACATCACAATACCCCACAATGACTAAGCCATATAAAGGTTCTTAGAATGTTTTTTCAAATGTATAAATATATATATATAAATATATATACAAAATGGAAATATCTTATTTACATAAGTATTCAGGCCCTTATCTATGAGATTCAAAATTGAGCTCAGGTGCATCCTGTTTCCATTGATCATCCTTGAGATTATGATGTGGTACGGTTGGACGCAGGTGCAGAGAAGAGATCAGATGAGGAATCAGTGGTTAAGGATAAACATAGTAATACTTCACTGAGATAAGGTGAAGGATCACTGGATCACTGTACACTTGAAAAACCAATAAATACTAAGTCTCAAACTCACTCAGGAAACGAATGCACACACGAATGTAAACAATTCAAGCTTCTGCAAAGGACCACAGAAAACACACCTCTTTTAAGAGGGAAACAATCCTGAAAAAATAAGACACACCTGAGTCCAATAAAATTCTCTAGGGCGGTCTCTGCCGCCCTCTGGTGCCAAGAGGAACCATGACAGAGATGTTTCTACAACTTGATTGGAGTCCACCTGTGGTAAATTACATTTATTGGACATGATTTGGAAAGGTAATCAAATCAAATCAAATCAAATGTTATTGGTCACAAACACATGGTCAGCAGATGTCATTGTGAGTGTAGCGAAATGCTTGTGCTTCTAGTTCCAACAGTGCAGCAATATCTAAGTAATATACATAAATTCCACAACAAATACCTAATACACACAAATATAAGTAAAGGAATGGAATAACAATATATACATATAAATATATGGATGAGCAATGACAGAGCGGCATAGGCTAAGATGCAATAGATAGTCTAGAATGCAGTATATACAAATGAGATGAGTAATGCAAGATATGTAAACATTACCAGCTTCTACCCCCAAGCCATAAAACTGCTGAACAACTAATCAAATAGCCACCTGGACTATTTACATTGACGCCCCCTCCCCCCCATTTGTTTTTACACTGCTGCTACTCACGGTTTATTATCTATGTGTAGTCACTTTACCCTTACCTACATGTACAAATTACTTTGACTAACTTGTACCCCCACACACTCACTCTGTACTGGTACCCTCTGTATATAGCCTCGTTAATGTTATTTTATTGTATTACTGTTTATCACTTTTTACTTTAGTTTATTTGGTAAGTATTTTCTTAACTCTTTCTTGAACTGCGTTGTTGGTTAAGGGCTTGGAAGTCAGCATTTCACTGTAAGGTCTACACTGTTGGTTAAGGGCTTGGAAGTCAGCATTTCACTCTTGTATTCGGCGCATGTGATAAAATAAAGTTTGATTTGATTTGATTAAAGTAACCATAGAACCTGAAAAAGTTAGAGGAGAAACAGACTATATTAAGTCTGACTATAGTATATTATACTGTCTGACTATAGTATATTACACTGTCTGACTATAGTATATTACACTGAGTCTGACTATAATATATTACACTGAGTCTGACTATAATATATTACACTGAGTCTGACTATAGTATATTACACTGAGTCTGACTATAGTATATTACACTGAGTCTGACTATAATATATTACACTGAGTCTGACTATAGTCTATTATACTGTCTGACTATAGTATATTACACTGAGTCTGACTATAGTATATTACACTGAGTCTGACTATTTTATATTACACTGAGTCTGACTATAGTATATTACACTGTCTGACTATAGTATATTACACTGTCTGACTATAGTATATTACACTGAGTCTGACTATAGTATATTATACTGTCTGACTATAGTATATTACACTGTCTGACTATAGTATATTATACTGTCTGACTATAGTATATTACACTGAGTCTGACTATAGTATATTACACTGTCTGACTATAGTATATTATACTGTCTGACTATAGTATATTACACTGAGTCTGACTATAGTATATTACACTGAGTCTGACTATAGTATATTACACTGAGTCTGACTATAGTATATTATACTGTCTGACTATAGTATATTATACTGTCTGACTATAGTATATTACACTGAGTCTGACTATAGTATATTATACTGTCTGACTATAGTATATTACACTGAGTCTGACTATAGTATATTATACTGTCTGACTATAGTATATTACACTGTCTGACTATAGTATATTATACTGTCTGACTATAGTATATTATACTGTCTGACTATAGTATATTACACTGAGTCTGACTATAGTATATTACACTTATCACTTACTTCACTCTCTCATCAACCACTATACATTTTACATGTTCTACCAACCCTATGGTTCCTATTGTGTTTCTCCTCTATATGTTCTACCAACCCTATGGTTCCCATTGTGTTTCTCCTCTATATATTCTATCAACCCTATGGTTCCTATTGTGTTTATCCTCTATATCTTATACATGTTCTACCAACCCTATGGTTCCTATTGTGTTTCTCCTCTATATGTTCTACCAACCCTATGGTTCCTATTGTGTTTCTCCTCTATATATTCTATCAACCCTATGGTTCCTATTGTGTTTCTCCTCTATATATTCTACCAACCCTATGGTTCCTATTGTGTTTCTCCTCTATATGTTCTACTAACCCTATGGTTCCTATTGTGTTTCTCCTCTATATCTTATACATGTTCTACCAACCCTATGGTTCCTATTGTGTTTCTCCTCTATATGTTCTACCAACCCTATGGTTCCTATTGTGTTTCTTCTCTATATATTCTACCAACCCTATGGTTCCTAGTGTGTTTCTCCTCTATATCTTATACATGTTCTACCAACCCTATGGTTCCTATTGTGTTTCTCCTCTATATCTTATACATGTTCTACCAACCCTTTGGTTCCTATTGTGTTTCTCCTCTATATCGTATACATGTTCTACCAACCCTATGGTTCCTATTGTGTTTCTCCTCTATATGTTCTACCAACCCTATGGTTCCTATTGGTTCCTATTGTGTTTCTCCTCTATATCTTATACATGTTCTACCAACCGTATATAACTTAGTATTTGAAATACATCTACTTTCATTACATTCTAGTTAATATCATATCACCTACAACACTAGTATTTTAAATGAATGTAATTATTTTACATTCTGCTTTATATCATATCACATATAACAATAGTATTTTAAATTAACATAGTTGTTTCACATTGTCACATTTAACAATAGCATTTTAAACAAATCTACTTTGTTATTCATTATAGTTTATATAATATCACATAAAACAATTGATTAAAAAAACTATTAGTTGTTTTGCATTCTAGTTTATACATTAGTGTTTCAAAACAATCTACATGTTATTCATTCTAGTTTGAAAACGAACACATCTAACATTAGTTTTTGAAATACATATAGTTGTTTAAAATTCTAATTAATATCATATAAACTATAACATTAGTATTTGAAATAGATATAGATATTCTACATTATAGATTATATCGCATAACCTTTAACATTAGTATTTGAAATACATATAGTTGTTTAAATTCTAATTAATATCATATAAACTATAACATTAGTATTTGAAATACATATAGATATTCTACAATATAGATTATATCACATAACCTTTAACATTAGTATCTGAATGTCACGATCGTCATTGTAATCATACTCAGACCAAAGCGCAGTGTGGAATCGGTTCGACATCTTTTTATCATAAGAGAACCGAAAAAAAAAACTATAAAGAATAAACGATAGGTGAAGCTCAAACAGTGCTCACAGGCAACTACACAGAAACAAGAGCCCACATAACACAGTGGTGAAATTGCTGCCTAAATATGATCCCCAATCAGAGACAACGATAAACAGCTGCCTCTGATTGGGAACCATACCAGGCCAACATAGAAATCAACACACTAGATCACCCACCCATGTCACACCCCAACCTAACCAAAATAGAGAATAAAAGGCTCTCTATGGTCAGGGCGTGACACTGAAATACATCTAGTTAGTCTACATTATAGATAGTAACATATAACCTATAACATTAGTATTTGAAGTACATCTAGTTGTTTTACATTCTAGTTTATATCATATCATGTTCGTATTTTAAATGAACATAGCTGTTTTTTGCGGCCTAAGGTGCGGACTTAGGCCGCAAAGCCTGACACTATAGGGGAGGGTCCGGGTGGGCCTCTAGCGTCTATGCCGGCTCCGGTGCGGGGCGAAGTACCCACTCCGCTCATGGATTCGCCAGCATCAGTGGTGACTCTGGTGCGGGAATTTGCCACCGCCCAGACCACGGGTCCGGCCATGGAGCCGGGTAGAATGCCGCACCCGGACTGGTAACCGGCGCTGTGAAGAAGGCTCCGGCCAAGGAGTTGACCGCCATGCCTGGACTGGGCACTGGCGCAGAGGAAGGCTCCAGCCATGGAGCGGGACTTGGCGCCGTGCCTGGACTGGACATCAGCGCAGGGGAAGGCGCCCCCCATGGAGCGGGACTTGGCGCCGTGCCTGGACTGGACATCAGCGCAGGGGAAGGCGCCCCCCATGGAGCGGGACTTGGCGCCGTGCCTGGACTGGACATCAGCGCAGGGGAAGGCTCCCCCCATGGAGCGGGACTTGGCGCCGTGCCGTGCCTGGACTGGACATCAGCGCAGGGGAAGGTGCCCCCCATGGAGCGGGATTGGACGCCGTGCCTGGACTGGACATCAGCGCAGGGGAAGGCGCCCCCATGGAGCGGGACTGGATGCCGTGTTTTACATTCTAGTTCATATCACATTCGATTAGTGTTTTACATTCTAGTTCATATCATATCATATTAGTGTTTTACATTCTAGTTCATATCATATTAGTGTTTTACATTCTAGTTCATATCATATTAGTGTTTTTCATTCTAGTTCATATCATATTAGTGTTTTTCATTCTAGTTCATATCATATTAGTGTTTTACACTCTAGTTCATATCATATTAGTGTTTTACATTCTAGTTCATATCATATTAGTGTTTTTCATTCTAGTTCATATCATATTAGTGTTTTACATTCTAGTTCATATCATATCACATTAGTGTTTTACATTCTAGTTCATATCATATCATATTAGTGTTTTACATTCTAGCTCATATCATATCATATTAGTGTTTTACATTCTAGTTCATATCATATTAGTGTTTTACATTCTAGTTCATATCATATCACATTAGTGTTTTACATTCTAGTTCATATCATATCACATTAGTGTTTAACATTCTAGTTCATATCATATTATATTAGTGTTTTACATTCTAGTTCATATCATATCACTATAGTGTTTTACCTTCTAGTTCATATCATATCATATTAGTGTTTTACATTCTAGTTCATATCATATCACATTAGTGTTTTACATTCTAGTTCATATCATATCACATTAGTGTTTTACATTCTAGATCATATCATATCACATTAGTGTTTTACCTTCTAGTTCATATCATATCATATTAGTGTTTTACATTCTAGTTCATATCATATCACATTAGTGTTTTACCTTCTAGTTCATATCATATCATATTTGTGTTTTACATTCTAGTTCATATCATATCATATTAGTGTTTTACATTCTAGTTCATATCATACCACATTAGTGTTTTAGATTCTAATTCATATCATATTAGTGTTTTACATTCTAGTTCATATCATACCACATTAGTGTTTTAGATTCTAATTCATATCATATTAGTGTTTTACATTCTTGTTCATATCACATTAGTGTTTTATATTCAAGTTCATATCATATCATTTTAGTGTTTTACATTCTAGTTGATATCATATAACATTAGTGTTTTACATTCTTGTTCATATCATATTTGTATTTTACATTCTAGTTCATATCACATCATATTAGTGTTTTAAATTCTAGTTCATATCATATTAGTGTTTTACATTCTAGTTCATATCATATCACATTAGTGTTTTACATTCTAGTTCATATCATATCATATTAGTGTTTTACATTCTAGCTCATATCATATCACATTAGTGTTTTACATTCTAGTTCATATCATATTAGTGTTTTACATTCTAGTTCATATCATATTATTAGTGTTTTACATTCTAGTTCATATCATATCATATTAGTGTTTTACATTCGAGTTCATATCACATCACATTAGTGTTTTACATTCTTTTTCATATCATATTTGTATTTTACATTCTAGTTCATATCACATCATATTAGTGTTTTACATTCTAGTTCATATCATATTAGTGTTTTACATTCTAGTTCATATCATATCACATTAGTGTTTTACATTCTAGTTCATATCATATCATATTAGTGTTTTACATTCTAGTTCATATCATATCACATTAGTGTTTTACATTCTAGTTCATATCATATCATATTAGTGTTTTACATTCTATTTCATATCATATCACATTAGTGTTTTACATTCTAGTTCATATCATATCGCATTAATGTTTTACATTCTAGTTCTTATCATTTCACATTATCATTTTACATTCTAGTTTATATCATATCATATTCGTGTTTTACATTCTAGTTCATATCATATCACATTAGTGTTTTACATTCTAGTCCATATCACATTAGTGTTTTACATTCTAGTTCATATCACATTAGTGTTTTACATTCTAGTTCATATCATATTAGTGTTTTATATTCTAGTTCATATCACAATAGCGTTTTACATTCTAGTTCATATCATATCACATTCGTGTTTTATATTCTCGTTCATATCACATTAGTGTTTTACATTCTAGTTCATATCATATCACGTTCGTGTTTTACATTCTAGTTCATATCATATCACATTAGTGTTTTACATTCTAGTTCATATCATATCATATTAGTGTTTTACATTCTAGTTCATATGATATTAGTGTTTTACATTCTAGTTCATATCATATCACATTAGTGTTTTACATTCTAGTTCATATCATATCACATTAGTGTTTTACATTCTAGTTCATATCATATTATATTAGTGTTTTACATTCTAGTTCTTATCATTTCACATTATCATTTTACATTCTAGTTCATATTATATTAGTGTTTTACATTCGAGTTCATATCATATCATTTTAGTGTTTTACATTCTAGTTGATATCATATTAGTGTTTTGCATTCTAGTTCATATCATATCACATTAGTGTTTTACATTCTAGTTCATATCATATCATATTAGTGTTTTACATTCTAGTTCATATGATATTAGTGTTTTACATTCTAGTTCATATCATATCACATTAGTGTTTTACATTCTAGTTCATATCATATCACATTAGTGTTTTACATTCTAGTTCATATCATATCATATTAGTGTTTTACATTCTAGTTCTTATCATTTCACATTATCATTTTACATTCTAGTTCATATCATATTAGTGTTTTACATTCAAGTTCATATCATATCATTTTAGTATTTTACATTCTAGTTGATATCATATTAGTGTTTTACATTCTAGTTCATATCATATCACATTCGTGTTTTACATTCTAGTTCATATCATATTAGTGTTTTACATTATAGTTCACATTATATCACATTAGTGTTTTACATTCTAGTTCATATCATATTAGTGTTTTATATTCTAGTTCATATCACATTAGCGTTTTACATTCTAGTTCATATCATATCACATTCGTGTTTTATATTCTAGTTCATATCACATTAGTGTTTTAAATTCTAGTTCATATCACATCACATTAGTGTTTTAAATTCTAGTTCATATCATATCACATTAGTGTTTTACATTCTAGTTCATATCATATCACATTAGTGCTTTACCTTCTAGTTCATATCATATCACTATAGTGTTTTACATTCTAGTTCATATCATATCACTATAGTGTTTTACCTTCTAGTTCATATCATATCATATTAGTGTTTTACATTCTAGTTCATATCATATCACATTAGTGTTTTACCTTCTAGTTCATATCATATCATATTTGTGTTTTACATTCTAGTTCATATCATATCATATTAGTGTTTTACATTCTACTTCATATCATATCATATTAGTGTTTTACATTCTAGTTCATATCATACCACATTAGTGTTTTAGATTCTAATTCATATCATATTAGTGTTTTACATTCTTGTTCATATCACATTAGTGTTTTATATTCAAGTTCATATCATATCATTTTAGTGTTTTACATTCTAGTTGATATCATATAACATTAGTGTTTTACATTCTTGTTCATATCATATTTGTATTTTACATTCTAGTTCATATCACATCATATTAGTGTTTTAAATTCTAGTTCATATCATATTAGTGTTTTACATTCTAGTTCATATCATATCACATTAGTGTTTTACATTCTAGTTCATATCATATCATATTAGTGTTTTACATTCTAGCTCATATCATATCATATTAGTGTTTTACATTCTAGTTCATATCATATTATTAGTGTTTTACATTCTAGTTCATATCATATCATATTAGTGTTTTACATTCGAGTTCATATCACATCACATTAGTGTTTTACATTCGAGTTCATATCATATTTGTATTTTACATTCTAGTTCATATCACATCATATTAGTGTTTTACATTCTAGTTCATATCATATTAGTGTTTTACATTCTAGTTCATATCATATCACATTAGTGTTTTACATTCTAGTTCATATCATATCATATTAGTGTTTTACATTCTAGTTCATATCATATCACATTAGTGTTTTACATTCTAGTTCATATCATATCATATTAGTGTTTTACATTCTTTTTCATATCATATCACATTAGTGTTTTACATTCTAGTTCATATCATATCGCATTAGTGTTTTACATTCTAGTTCTTATCATTTCACATTATCATTTTACATTCTAGTTTATATCATATCATATTCGTGTTTTACATTCTAGTTCATATCATATCACATTAGTGTTTTACATTCTAGTCCATATCACATTAGTGTTTTACATTCTAGTTCATATCACATTAGTGTTTTACATTCTAGTTCATATCATATTAGTGTTTTATATTCTAGTTCATATCACAATAGCGTTTTACATTCTAGTTCATATCATATCACATTCGTGTTTTATATTCTCGTTCATATCACATTAGTGTTTTACATTCTAGTTCATATCATATCACGTTCGTGTTTTACATTCTAGTTCATATCATATCACATTAGTGTTTTACATTCTAGTTCATATCATATCATATTAGTGTTTTACATTCTAGTTCATATGATATTAGTGTTTTACATTCTAGTTCATATCATATCACATTAGTGTTTTACATTCTAGTTCATATCATATCACATTAGTGTTTTACATTCTAGTTCATATCATATTATATTAGTGTTTTACATTCTAGTTCTTATCATTTCACATTATCATTTTACATTCTAGTTCATATCATATTAGTGTTTTACATTCGAGTTCATATCATATCATTTTTGTGTTTTACATTCTAGTTGATATCATATTAGTGTTTTGCATTCTAGTTCATATCATATCACATTAGTGTTTTACATTCTAGTTCATATCATATCATATTAGTGTTTTACATTCTAGTTCATATGATATTAGTGTTTTACATTCTAGTTCATATCATATCACATTAGTGTTTTACATTCTAGTTCATATCATATCACATTAGTGTTTTACATTCTAGTTCATATCATATCATATTAGTGTTTTACATTCTAGTTCTTATCATTTCACATTATCATTTTACATTCTAGTTCATATCATATTAGTGTTTTACATTCAAGTTCATATCATATCATTTTAGTATTTTACATTCTAGTTGATATCATATTAGTGTTTTACATTCTAGTTCATATCATATCACATTCGTGTTTTACATTCTAGTTCATATCATATTAGTGTTTTACATTATAGTTCACATTATATCACATTAGTGTTTTACATTCTAGTTCATATCATATTAGTGTTTTATATTCTAGTTCATATCACATTAGCGTTTTACATTCTAGTTCATATCATATAACATTCGTGTTTTATATTCTAGTTCATATCACATTAGTGTTTTAAATTCTAGTTCATATCACATCACATTAGTGCTTTACCTTCTAGTTCATATCATATCACTATAGTGTTTTACATTCTAGTTCATATCATATCACTATAGTGTTTTACCTTCTAGTTCATATCATATCATATTAGTGTTTTACATTCTAGTTCATAGTTCATCTGCCATCCATGCCATCTGCCATCCATGCCACGTGAAATGTATTAATTGAAAGTTTTGGTCACACATGGAAAGTTCAGCAGACGGTAGAGGGAGAGAGACGCCCCCCTCCCCCCACGCTCCTTCTCTAATCCACTATTTTATGTATTATCTTTATGCCTGCCCATCTCCAGACAGCAACACTCTTGTTTTGCCATTATAAACAGATCTAATCAGTAGTGAGTGGATGTTTTATGCATTGGGTGTTGGGACATGAACATCACCACTGTAGATCACTAGAATAAACAACGCCGGCTGATTCCATTACAACAGTCCAGCCACTTTTATCTGCCTGTGACATCATTTCAATCAAAATGTAAAATAATCCAGTCCAATAGATACAATAGAGATAGGATACAGACTGCTGCACTTAGTCATTTAATAAAAAAATACAAGACATTCTCCCTGCGACAGGTCTGATGAAGTCCCCATTCCCAACTCCATTACCTGTTATAATAGTTTTCACACACAACTCCACAGCCCAGACGGTCTATTATTATGTATTAGTCAGAGTTGTTCTTGGAGGATACAGCCTGCTGCTCTTTGGTTCGTTTCATTAACAGTAATAGACAATTCTTCTTCCAGACGACATTTCTCTTTTGTTTTAGCAACAGAAATGACCATGTCGCATTAAAGGGGATGAATTGAAAACTCTGCTCAGCCTGTATTAATAGAAAGGTGGTATAGCTATTCAAAATGATGGGTTTGATCACAATAGGATGCAGACCACTGCACTTTAACCAGTTTAATTAACAAAGCAAAATGCACTTTGACTGAATATTTGGACCATTCTGGAGAAGAGTGATTACTTTCAATAATAATGTTCAAGATAATTGAATGTAGGAACATGTAGGACATAGTTAATAATAAGTCTGGAGCTATCTACACCGGGGTAATCTAATAGAATGCAATTCATTTAGGACACAGGCCACTGCACTTTTTACTCATTTAATTATCGGCTGGGGGGTTTTGTTGTTATAATATAAAGACACCCTGTCAAACCGGAGAAGTTGTTTCTATATTCACTGTGAGGTGGGCTGTGTCTGAGGAGATAAAACCTCACTAGAAACCCCTAAAAGCTCTAGAATATGAATATGCACCTACATACAAACTGAACCAGGGTGTCTGTAGTGACCCCTCAGTTCTATTGAACCGCTGAACCAGGGTGTCTGTAGTGACCCCTCAGTTCTATTGAACCACTGAACCAGGGTGTCTGTAGTGACCCCTCAGTTCTATTGAACCGCTGAAAGAGGGTGTCTGTAGTGACCCCTCAGTTCTATTGAACCGCTGAACCAGGGTGTCTGTAGTGACCCCTCAGTTCTATTGAACATCTGAACCACTCAGGAATAACATGTAGCCCTACTGTAGAAGCACATGTTATTCCCTCAGTAGGTAATATGAAGACATGGTGCTTCCAGCCAGGTACCCTGTAGATTAGAAGGTAGAGCTGTAGGTAATATGTACCCTGCAAATTAGAAAGTAGAGCTGTAGGTAATATGTACCATGTAGATTAGAAGGTAGAGCTGTAGGCAATATGTACCCTGTAGATTAGAAGGTAGAGCTGTGGGTAATATGTGCCCTCTACATTAGAAGGTAGAGCTGTAGGTATTATGTACCCTCTACATTAGAAGGTAGAGCTGTAGGTATTATGTAACCTGTAGATTAGAAGGTAGAGCTGTAGGTATTATGTACCCTGTAGATTAGAAGGTAGAGCTGTAGGTAATATGTGCCCTCTACATTAGAAGGTAGAGCTGTAGGTATTATGTACCCTCTACATTAGAAGGTAGAGCAGTAGGTAATATGTACCATGTAGATTAGAAGGTAGAGCTGTAGGTAATATGTACCCTGCAAATTAGAAAGTAGAGCTGTAGGTAATATGTACCATGTAGATTAGAAGGTAGAGCTGTAGGCAATATGTACCCTGTAGATTAGAAGGTAGAGCTGTAGGTAATATGTGCCCTCTACATTAGAAGGTAGAGCTGTAGGTATTATGTACCCTCTACATTAGAAGGTAGAGCTGTAGGTAATATGTACCCTGTAGATTAGAAGGTAGAGCTGTAGGTAACTTCTACCCTCTACGTTAGAAGGTAGAGCTGTAGGCAAGATGTACCCTGTAGATTAGAAGGTAGAGCTGTAGGTAATATATACCCTGTAGATTAGAAGGTAGAGCTGTAGGTATTACGTACCCTGTAGATTAGAAGGTAGAGCTGTAGGTAATATCTACCCTCTACATTAGAAGGTAGAGCTGTAGGTAATATGTACCCTGTAGATTAGAATGTAGAGCTGTAGGTATTATGTATCCTGTAGATTAGAAGGTAGAGCTGTAGGTAATATGTAGATTAGAAGATAGAGCTGTATGTAATATGTAGATTAGAAGGTAGAGCTGCAGGTAATATATACCCTCTACATTAGAAGGTAGAGCTGTAGGTAATATATACCCTGTAGATTAGAAGGTAGAGCTGTAGGTAATATGTACCCTGTAGATTAGAAGGTAGAGCTGTAGGTAATATATACCCTGTAGATTAGAAGGTAGAGCTGTAGGTAATATGTACCCTGTAGATTAGAAGGTATAGCTGTAGGTAATATGTACCCTCTAGATTATAAGGTAGAGCTGTAGGTAATATGTAGATTAGAAGGTAGAGCTGTAGGTAATAGGTACATTAGAAGGTAGAGCTGTAGGTAATAGGTACATTAGAAGGTAGAGCTGTAGGTAATATGTACCCTCTGGATTAGAAGGTAGAGCTGTAGGTAATATGTAGATTAGAAGGTAGAGCTGTAGGTAATAGGTACATTAGAAGGTAGAGCTGTAGTTAATATCTACCCTTTACATTAGAAGGTTCAGCCGTGACGCTGGGTACCTCTCAGTCCCGCTGTGAGTTTTCAACTTTTAAAGGAGGAACCACTGTAATTTAACTTCATGTCTCCAATCAGTTGCCCTGTAACATTCTGACACTTCTCTAAATGAAAGATGACACATCTAACCAGTTCACACACATGGACTATTGACATAGATAATATCATAAAACACATTTTATTGATATGCCCCAACATAGATTTTTCCCCGTCTAACGCAAGCATAGTAAAGGTTAAGACTGTAAGGTTTAGGTAGGGATGGAGGTTATGGAGGATTGCAGGGATGGAGGGAGGGACAGACTGAGTTTTCTCCCCAAACAAGCATTTTATAATTCATCAGCAGTTTGACAGATGAGTCCTGCTGGAGAATATTACAAAATGTCTCAAATCTCATATATATGCTAATGTTATGCTGGTGGAGGCTGACTGGTGGGTGTGTAGGGTAGGGGTGTAGTGTCTGGGTAGTATGGCTGGCACTATTTTAATCTGCCCTGACCACTGAGAAGACAAGTAGAGGAGACAAGTCATTCTGCACTCAACAATTTATGATGAAACATCCGCGAGACAGAGAGGAAAAGAACAGAGGAGGACATACAGGAATAGGGAAGAGAGTTGTTTTCTAATTGAACAGTTGAGTAATAACGGAACACAAACTCAGTTGGATGTTAAATTAGTCTTGTTGCCATTCACAGTGTTGCATTACACTTCCCTTGTCTCTCCTTGTGATTGATGACATGTTGCTCTCCACATGAATGCATAATGCCTTCCCTTTAAGAAGGAAGCTTGTTGTAATCCACATATTTTCTTTGATAAATGTCAGGATGTTTCAAACACCTCTCTACTCAGCAGAAAACAGTACTACTGTTTCTCATTCATGTGACGGTCCTATATAAATGTCAGGATGTTCCAAACACCTCTCTACTCGGCAGAATCAGTACTACTGTTTCTCATTCATGTGACGGTCCTATATAAATGTCAGGATGTTCCAAACACCTCTCTACTCAGCAGAAAACAGTACTACTGTTTCTCATTCATGTGACGGTCCTATATAAATGTCAGGATGTTCCAAACACCTCTCTACTCAGCAGAAAACAGTACTACTGTTTCTCATTCATGTGACGGTCCTATATAAATGCCAGGATGTTCCAAACACCTCTCTACTCAGCAGAAAACAGTACTACTGTTTCTCATTCATGTGACGGTCCTATATAAATGCCAGGATGTTCCAAACACCTCTCTATTCAGCAGAAAACAGTACTACTGTTTCTCATTCATGTGACGGTCCTATATAAATGTCAGGATGTTCCAAACACCTCTCTACTCAGCAGAATCAGTGCTACTGTTTCTCATTCATGTGACGGCCCTATATTAATGAATATGTGACAGTTACTGTAATCAGTCCAATCCACTCAGAAGAAGAGGTGCAGAATGTTGCTCTCTAGTGACAGTTGGTACTGTTTTGTCAGGTAAAAGCTACGTCACCGATGTGTCTTTCAGCCACTATAAAATGGCACACATAATAAAAGACCCTACACTTGAATAATCCTAGTTTACATCTCTTAATGGAAAACATTTCAAACAAATTATTTCCTCACTACCATTATTCTGTGTGGATATGTCTGTTGACCAATATATCCAGTGACTCGTTGGGGTTGTTTTATGCAATTCTAAATGGTTTTCTCAAGATGCTTAGTATGCAGTGATGATATTGGAGAGAGAGATGTTGGGGAACGCTATTGTCCCAGTGCAGTTTGTCCGCTAAGTAACTAAAGACACAGGCCTTCACTGAGGTAGTCTGCCGTCCCCTACCTTACCCTTCGGTTTCTAAACCTGGGAACGTCTATGAACCTGAGAACGTCTATGAAACTATGAATGTCTATGAACCTGTGCATGTCTACGAACCTGTTGTGAACGTCTATAAACCTGGGAATGTCTATGTTTGACTGAACCTGTGAACATCTATGTTTGACTGAACCTGTGAACATCTATGTTAGACTGAACCTGTGCAAGTCTATGTTAGACTCAACACCTGTGAATGTCTATATTAGAATAAACCTGTGCAAGTCTGTTATACTCAACACCTGTGAATGTCTATATTAGAATGAACCTGTGCAAGTCTGTTAGACTCAACCTGTGAATGTCTATATTAGAATGAACCTGTGAATGTCTAACATAGATGTTCAAAAAATTAAATAAAAATCATTGGTCACATACAAGTGGTTAGCAGATGTTATTGGTCACATACACATGGTTAGCAGATGTTATTGGTCACATACACGTGTTTAACAGATGTTATTGGTCACATACACATGGTTAGCAGATGTTATTGGTCACATACACATGGTTAGCAGATGTTATTGGTCACATACACGTGGTTAGCAGACGTTATTGGTCACATACACATGGTTAGCAGATGTTATTGGTCACATACACATGTTTAACAGATGTTATTGGTCACATACACATGGTTAAAATATGTTATTGGTCACATACACATGGTTAGCAGATGTTATTGGTCACATACATGTGGTTAGCAGATGTTATTGGTCACATACAAATGGTTAGCAGATGTCATCACCTAGATGACCCACCATAGTCACTATCACGCCGCAAACAACATAGAGAATAAACAGCTCTCTATGGCCATGGCATGACAGTACCCCCCCCCAAAGGTGCGGCCGCAAAACCTGACTCAATAGGGGAGGGTCCGGGTGGGCATCTACGATGGACGACACAGGGTGTCGGGGGTGGCTCCGGTGTGGGGCGAAGTACCCACTCCACTCGCAGATACGTCTTCCTCCATGGCGGCTCTGGTGCGGGGATCGTCGCCGGAAGCTCCGGACCTTGGAGGCACCGGACGTGGATCGTCGCCGGAAGCTCCGGACCGAGAACCCATGCTAGAGGTTCCGGACCGCGGACCGTCGCTGGAGGTTCCGGACCGCGGACCGTCGCTGGAGGTTCCGGACCGCGGACCGTCGCTGGAGGCTCCGGACCGCAGACCCTCTCTGGAGGCTCCGGACCGCAGACCGTCGCTGGAGGCTCCGGACCGCAGACCCTCTCTGGAGGCTCCGGACCGCAGACCGTCGCTGGAGGTTCCGGACCGCAGACCCTCTCTGGAGGCTCCGGACCGCAGACCGTCGCTGGAGGCTCCGGACCGCAGACCCTCTCTGGAGGCTCCGAACCGCAGACCGTCGCTGGAGGTTCCGGACCGCAGACCGTCTCTGGAGGCTCCGGACCGCAGACCGTCGCTGGAGGTTCCGGACCGCAGACCGTCGCTGGAGGCTCCGGACCGCAGACCGTCGCTGGAGGCTCCGGACCGCAGACCCTCTCTGGAGGCTCCGGACCGCAGACCGTCGCTGGAGGTTCCGGACCGCAGACCCTCTCTGGAGGCTCCGGACCGCAGACCGTCGCTGGAGGTTCCGGACCGCAGACCCTCTCTGGAGGCTCCGGACCGCAGACCGTCGCTGGAGGCTCCGGACCGCAGACCCTCTCTGGAGGCTCCGGACCGCAGACCGTCGCTGGAGGCTCCGGACCGCAGACCGTCTCTGGAGGCTCCGGACCGCAGACCGTCGCTGGACCGCAGCCGTCATATCTGTTCCGCCCGCCAGGGACGTTTTCCTTTATGACATAATTTGTAATTAAGGTTTGATTCATTCTTTGTACATGTAATTCTGTGTGATTAGTTAGTTATTTAGTAAATAAATAATTAAACCCAATTTTGTATTGCAGATTCAACTTGTTAGCCCGGGTTCGTGAAGATTTATAACTTTCAGATGAGACTGAATTAAGATGACGATTAATATTGACTGCTATTGATGTAAAACATTACTAGGTCTGTAAGAGTTTATTCGGAAGATAACAGCTCTATAAATATTATTTTGTGGTGCCCCGACTCTCTAGTTAATTACATTGACATGATTAGCTCAATCAGGTAATATTAATTATGGAGAAAGGATTTTATAGAATAGCATGTTATATCACTTAATCTGGCATAGCCAAAGACACGACAGGTGGCACTGGGCTGATGACACGCACCTCAGGGCGAGTGCGGGGAGGAGGCACAGGACGTACTGGACTGTGAAGGGGCACTGGAGGCCTGATGCGTGGGACTGGTACAGGTGGCACCGGGCTGGTGATACGCACCTCAGGGAGAGTGTGAGGAGCAGGAACAGGACGGGCCTGACTGTGGAGTTGCACTTGAGGGAGAGTGCGAGGAGTTGGCACAGGATGCACTGGGTTGTGAAGATGCACTGGAGACTTGGTGTGTATAGCCGGCATCAATTGTTCCGGAACTTTAACACACTTCTCAGGATGAGTACGGGGAGCTGACTCAGGTGGCACCAAACTGACAACACGTTCCTTTATTACAAATCCGTGCATCCTCCACCAACTCAACAACTCTCCAATTTCTCTCTCCTCCAAATTCTCCTTCTTCTCCCAGAAGAAGAAGCTCTGGTTCACTCCTCGGCTCCGCCGACTGCTCCATTTGCCCCCCTAAACATTTTTCTTGGGGTTTCTGTGGCCTACCTCCCCAACTTCGTCGCTGTCCCTCCTTCGCTGCTTCCGCCTGCCTCCGCCTGCTTCCGCCTGCCTCCGTGGCAGGCTCTTCTCTCCTGCTATAATGTCGTCCCAAGTCCAGGATGTTCTCTCCCTAATCTCCTCCACAGACCAGGATGCCATTATCTCCCGGGCACACTGCTTGGTCGTGGTATCTTCTGTGACGATCGTTATAAGGAAGGGACCAAGGTGCAGCGTGGTAGGCGTACATTTCCTTTAACCGTTTACCTTTGATGATCTTCGGATGTTTTCACTCACGAGACTCCCAGTTACACCAAAAAAGGTTCCTTTTGTTGCATAAAGATTATTTTTATACCCAAAATACCTCAGTTTGATTGTTGCGTTATGTTCAGAAATCCACATGAAAGAGCGGTCACGACAACGCAGATGGAAATTCCAAATAGTCTCCATAATGTCCACAGAAACATGTCAAATGTTTTTTTATAATCACTCCTCAGGTAGTTTTTAAAATACATATTCGATTCTATATCAACCGAGTGTGTAGGTTTTTCAATAACACCGGGTGGAACAATGGCCACTTTACTCTGAAGCGCAAAAACTCACTCTGAGAGCCCCCACCTATCCACTTACGCAATGTGATCTTTCACGCTCATTTTTCAAAATAAAAGGCTGAAACTATGTCTAAAGACTGTTGACACATTAGGGAAGCCATAGAAAATGGAATCTGGTTGATATCCCTTTAAATGGAGGATAGGCATGCATAGGAACAGAGAGGTTTCAAAATAAGAGGCACTTCCAACTAACTGTAGACAAGATCCCACAAATCACAATGGGGAAAAATGGCTACCTAAATATGATCCCCAATCAGAGTCAACGATAAACAGCTGTCTCTGATTGGGAACCATACCAGGCAAGCATAAACCATTAATCACCTAGATGACCCACACAAGTCACTATTACGCCCCAACCAAGATTGAGAATTAATAGCTCTTTATGGTCAGGGTGTGACACCTGCTCTATAGGAGTCTGACATGAAGTATTAATAGATGATTCCCTGCTCTATTGGAGTCTGACATGAAGTATTAATAGATGATTCCCTGCTCTATAGGAGTCTGATATGAAGTATTAGTAGATGTAGATGATTCTCTGCTCTATAGGAGTCTGATATAAAGTATTAGTAGATGATTCCCTGCTCTACAGGAGTCTGATATAAAGTATTAATAGATGTAGATGATTCCCTGCTCTATAGGAGTCTGACATGACGTATTAATAGATGATTCCCTGCTCTATAGGAGTCTGACATGAAGTATTAGTAGATGATTCCCTGCTCTATAGGAGTCTGACATGAAGTATTAATAGATGATTCCCTGCTCTATTGGAGTCTGACATGAAGTATTAATAGATGTAGATGATTCCCTGCTCTATAGGAGTCTGATATAAAGTATTAATAGATGATTCCCTGCTCTATAGGAGTCTGATATAAAGTATTAATAGATGTAGATGATTCCCTGCTCTATTGGAGTCTGATATAAAGTATTAATAGATGATTCCCTGCTCTATAGGAGTCTGATATAAAGTATTAATAGATGTAGATGATTCCCTGCTCTATAGGAGTCTGATATAAAGTATTAATAGATGTAGATGATTCCCTGCTCTATTGGAGTCTGATATAAAGTATTAATAGATGTAGATGATTCCCTGCTCTATTGGAGTCTGATATAAAGTATTAATAGATGTAGATGATTCCCTGCTCTATAGGAGTCTGACATGAAGTATTAGTAGATGATTCCCTGCTCTACAGGAGTCTGATATAAAGTATTAATAGATGTAGATGATTCCCTGCTCTATTGGAGTCTGACATGACGTATTAATAGATGATTCCCTGCTCTATAGGAGTCTGACATGAAGTATTAGTAGATGATTCCCTGCTCTATAGGAGTCTGACATGAAGTATTAATAGATGATTCCCTGCTCTATTGGAGTCTGACATGAAGTATTAATAGATGATTCCCTGCTCTACAGGAGTCTGATATAAAGTATTAATAGATGTAGATGATTCCCTGCTCTATTGGAGTCTGACATGACGTATTAATAGATGATTCCCTGCTCTATAGGAGTCTGACATGAAGTATTAGTAGATGATTCCCTGCTCTATTGGAGTCTGACATGAAGTATTAATAGATGATTCCCTGCTCTATTGGAGTCTGACATGAAGTATTAATAGATGATTCCCTGCTCTATTGGAGTCTGACATGAAGTTTTAATAGATGATTCCCTGCTCTATTGGAGTCTGACATGAAGTTTTAATAGATGATTCCCTGCTCTATTGGAGTCTGATATAAAGTATTAATAGATGATTCCCTGCTCTATTGGAGTCTGATATGAAGTATTAGTAGATGATTCCCTGCTCTATTGGAGTCTGACATGAAGTTTTAATAGATGATTCCCTGCTCTATAGGAGTCTGATATAAAGTATTAATAGATGATTCCCTGCTCTATAGGAGTCTGATATAAAGTATTAATAGATGATTCCCTGCTCTATAGGAGTCTGATATAAAGTATTAATAGATGATTCCCTGCTCTATTGGAGTCTGACATGAAGTTTTAATAGATGATTCCCTGCTCTACAGGAGTCTGATATAAAGTATTAATAGATGTAGATGATTCCCTGCTCTATTGGAGTCTGACATGAAGTATTAGTAGATGATTCCCTGCTCTATTGGAGTCTGATATGAAGTATTAATAGATGTAGATGATTCCCTGCTCTATAGGAGTCTGATATGAAGTATTAGTAGATGATTCCCTGCTCTATAGGAGTCTGATATAAAGTATTAATAGATGTAGATGATTCCCTGCTCTATTGGAGTCTGACATGAAGTAGTCTGACATGAAGTATTAATAGATGATTCCCTGCTCTATTGGAGTCTGACATGAAGTATTAGTAGATGATTCCCTGCTCTATAGGAGTCTGATATAAAGTATTAATAGATGTAGATGATTCCCTGCTCTATAGGAGTCTGACATGAAGTATTAGTAGATGATTCCCTGCTCTATAGGAGTCTGACATGAAGTTTTAATAGATGATTCCCTGCTCTATTGGAGTCTGACATGACGTATTAATAGATGATTCCCTGCTCTATTGGAGTCTGACATGAAGTTTTAATAGATGATTCCCTGCTCTATTGGAGTCTGATATAAAGTATTAATAGATGTAGATGATTCCCTGCTCTATTGGAGTCTGACATTAAGTTTTAATAGATGATTCCCTGCTCTATTGGAGTCTGATATGAAGTATTAATAGATGATTCCCTGCTCTATTGGAGTCTGACATGAAGTTTTAATAGATGATTCCCTGCTCTATTGGAGTCTGATATGAAGTATTAATAGATGATTCCCTGCTCTATAGGAGTCTGACATGAAGTATTAGTAGATGATTCCCTGCTCTATAGGAGTCTGATATAAAGTATTAATAGATGTAGATGATTCCCTGCTCTATTGGAGTCTGACATGAAGTATTAGTAGATGATTCCCTGCTCTATAGGAGTCTGACATGAAGTATTAATAGATGTAGATGATTCCCTGCTCTATTGGAGTCTGACATTAAGTTTTAATAGATGATTCCCTGCTCTATTGGAGTCTGATATAAAGTATTAATAGATGTAGATGATTCCCTGCTCTATTGGAGTCTGACATGAAGTTTTAATAGATGATTCCCTGCTCTATTGGAGTCTGATATGAAGTATTAATAGATGATTCCCTGCTCTATTGGAGTCTGACATGAAGTTTTAATAGATGATTCCCTGCTCTATTGGAGTCTGATATGAAGTATTAATAGATGATTCCCTGCTCTATAGGAGTCTGACATGAAGTATTAGTAGATGATTCCCTGCTCTATAGGAGTCTGATATAAAGTATTAATAGATGTAGATGATTCCCTGCTCTATTGGAGTCTGACATGAAGTATTAGTAGATGATTCCCTGCTCTATAGGAGTCTGACATGAAGTATTAATAGATGTAGATGATTCCCTGCTCTATAGGAGTCTGACATTAAGTTTTAATAGATGATTCCCTGCTCTATAGGAGTCTGATATAAAGTATTAATAGATGTAGATGATTCCCTGCTCTATTGGAGTCTGACATGAAGTATTAGTAGATGATTCCCTGCTCTATAGGAGTCTGATATAAAGTATTAATAGATGTAGATGATTCCCTGCTCTATTGGAGTCTGACATGAAGTATTAGTAGATGATTCCCTGCTCTATAGGAGTCTGACATGAAGTATTAGTAGATGATTCCCTGCTCTATTGGAGTCTGATATAAAGTATTAATAGATGTAGATGATTCCCTGCTCTATTGGAGTCTGACATGAAGTATTAGTAGATGATTCCCTGCTCTATAGGAGTCTGACATGAAGTATTAGTAGATGTAGATGATTCCCTGCTCTATTGGAGTCTGACATGAAGTATTAGTAGATGTAGATGATTCCCTGCTCTATAGGAGTCTGATATAAAGTATTAATAGATGTAGATGATTCCCTGCTCTATTGGAGTCTGACATGAAGTATTAGTAGATGATTCCCTGCTCTATAGGAGTCTGACATGAAGTATTAGTAGATGATTCCCTGCTCTATAGGAGTCTGATATAAAGTATTAATAGATGTAGATGATTCCCTGCTCTATTGGAGTCTGACATGAAGTATTAATAGATGTAGATGATTCCCTGCTCTATTGGAGTCTGACATGAAGTATTAATAGATGTAGATGATTCCCTGCTCTATTGGAGTCTGACATTAAGTTTTAATAGCAGCAGAGATGGCCTTTATTTTTCTTCTTACCAACATATCAAAAATCAAGCGTTTATGTAGAGCTGGGAGTGGTGGTATTGGTGGGAGACGGTTCAGGGAAATAAAGTCTCATCCAGGTTTTAGTACTCTCATCTCTCTAACAAATCACTGCTTAGTTTAGTCGTTATACCATATGTGTATTATTTACTTATTGAAAACAACTGATGATTCACTTGTTTTAAAACAACTTGCTATGTCATGCTAGTTGATTAAACCTATAGAAACAGACCATTTCATGTTCAGCCCCATGCCTCAGTGTTTGGAATCAATCACTTTATGAGTTGAAAACCTATAGAATTATACACATAGACAAAGCCATGTTTAAGTTGAATTTGTCCTCAGTGAAAGGGTTAACTCTTCCCCCTGCTTTGTCCTATGAGGACAAGTCTGCCAAAGCCCTGTAGGGTGACCATAAACATGGTTTAATCACCACCCTGTAGCTCTACTATAACCCTCTTTAGGATACAACGGCTACAACCACCGCCAACCCATAAACACCTTCCTAAAAGCATTATGAGGAAATCTTATTGAATATAGCTGTATTTCTCTGCCTTTACGGCAATGGACTGAGCAGAGACTAAGAAAATCTCTCTGCTACGATATGGATGTTGCAGGGAAACCAGGCTGTGTCTCTGTTATGATAAGGATGTTACAGGGGAACCAGGCTCTGTTATGATATGGATGTTACAGGGGAACCAGGCTCTGTTATGATATGGATGTTACAGGGGAACAAGGCTCTGTCTCTGTTATGATATGGATGTTACAGGGGAACCAGGCTCTGTTATGATATGGATGTTACAGGGGAACCAGGCTCTGTCTCTGTTATGATATGGATGTTACAGGGGAACCAGGCTCTGTTATGATATGGATGTTACAGGGGAACCAGGCCCTGTCTCTGTTATGATATGGATGTTACAGGGGAACCAGGCTCTGTTATGATATGGATGTTACAGGGGAACCAGGCCCTGTCTCTGTTATGATATGGATGTTACAGGGGAACCAGGCTCTGTCTCTGTTATGATATGGATGTTACAGGGGAACCAGGCTCTGTTATGATATGGATGTTACAGGGGAACCAGGCTCTGTCTCTGTAATGATATGGATGTTACAGGGGAACCAGGCTCTGTTATGATATGGATGTTACAGGGGAACCAGGCCCTGTCTCTGTTATGAAATGGATGTTACAGGGGAACCAGGCTCTGTTATGATATGGATGTTACAGGGGAACCAGGCCCTGTCTCTGTTATGATATGGATGTTACAGGGGAACCAGGCTCTGTCTCTGTTATGATATGGATGTTAGAGGGGAACCAGGCTCTGTTATGATATGGATGTTACAGGGGAACCAGGCTCTGTCTCTGTTATGATATGGATGTTACAGGGGAACCAGGCTCTGTCTCTGTTATGATATGGATGTTACAGGGGAACCAGGCTCTGTCTCTGTTATGATATGGATGTTACAGGGGATCCAGGCTCTGTCTCTGTTATGATATGGATGTTGCAGGGGAACCAGGCTCTGTTATGATATGGATGTTACAGGGGAACCAGGCTCTGTTATGATATGGATGTTACAGGGGAACCAGGCTCTGTTATGATATGGATGTTACAGGGGAACCAGGCTCTGTCTCTGTTATGATATGGATGTTACAGGGGAACCAGGCCCTGTCTCTGTTATGATAAGGATGTTACAGGGGAACCAGGCTCTGTTATGATATGGATGTTACAGGGGAACCAGGCTCTGTCTCTGTTATGATATGGATGTTGCAGGGGAACCAGGCACTGTTATGATATGGATGTTACAGGGGAACCAGGCCCTGTCTCTGTTATGATATGGATGTTACAGGGGAACCAGGCTCTGTCTCTGTTATTATATGGATGTTACAGGGGAACCAGGCTCTGTTATGATATGGATGTTACAGGGGAACCAGGCTCTGTCTCTGTTATGATATGGATGTTACAGGGGAACCAGGCTCTGTTATGATATGGATGTTACAGGGGAACCAGTCTCTGTTATGATATGGATGTTACAGGGGAATCAGGCCCTGTCTCTGTTATGATAAGGATGTTGCAGGGAACCAGGCTCTGTCTCTGTTATGATATGGATGTTACAGGGAAACCAGGCTCTGGCTCTGTTATGATATGGATGTTACAGGGGAACCAGGCTCTGTCTCTGTTATGATATGGATGTTACAGGGGAACCAGGCTCTGTCTCTGTTATGATATGGATGTTACAGGGGAACCAGGCTCTGTCTCTGTTATGATATGGATGTTGCAGGGGAACCAGGCTCTGTTATGATAAGGATGTTGCAGGGGAACCAGGCTCTGTTATGATAAGGATGTTGCAGGGGAACCAGGCTCTGTTATGATATGGATGTTACAGGGGAACCAGGCCCTGTCTCTGTTATGATATGGATGTTACAGGGGAACCAGGCTCTGTCTCTGTTATGATATGGATGCTGCAGGGGAACCAGGCTCTTGTTATGATATGGATGTTACAGGGGAATCAGTCTCTGTTATGAGATTGATGTTGCAGGGGAACCAGGCCCTGTCTCTGTTATGATATGGATGTTACAGGGGAACCAGGCCCTGTCTCTGTTATGATATGGATGTTACAGGGAAACCAGGCTCTGGCTCTGTTATGATATGGATGTTACAGGGGAACCAGGCTCTGTCTCTGTTATGATATGGATGTTACAGGGGAACCAGGCTCTGTCTCTGTTATGATATGGATGTTACAGGGGAACCAGGCTCTGTCTCTGTTATAATATGGATGTTACAGGGGAACCAGGCTCTGTCTCTGTTATGATATGGATGTTGCAGGGGAACCAGGCTCTGTTATGATAAGGATGTTGCAGGGGAACCAGGCTCTGTTATGATAAGGATGTTGCAGGGGAACCAGGCTCTGTTATGATATGGATGTTACAGGGGAACCAGGCCCTGTCTCTGTTATGATATGGATGTTACAGGGGAACCAGGCCCTTTCTCTGTTATGATATGGATGCTGCAGGGGAACCAGGCTCTGTTATGATATGGATGTTACAGGGGAACCAGTCTCTGTTATGAGAAGGATGTTGCAGGGGAACCAGGCCCTGTCTCTGTTATGATATGGATGTTACAGGGGAACCAGGCCCTGTTATAATAAGGATGTTGCAGGGGAACCAGGCCCTGTCTCTGTGATGACATGGATGTTACAGGGGAACCAGGCTCTGTCTCTGTTATGATATGGATGTTACAGGGGAACCAGGCCCTGTTATGATATGGATGTTACAGGGGAACCAGGCCCTGTGATGATATGGATGTTACAGGGGAACCAGGCTCTGTCTCTGTTATGATGTGGATGTTACAGGGGAACCAGGCCCTGTTATGATATGGATGTTACAGGGGAACCAGGCTCTGTTATGATATGGATGTTACAGGGGAACCAGGCTCTGTCTCTGTTATGATATGGATGTTACAGGGGAACCAGGCTCTGTCTCTGTTATGATATGGATGTTACAGGGAAACCAGGCTCTGTCTCTGTTATGATATGGATGTTACAGGGGAACCAGGCTCTGTTATGATGTGGATGTTACAGGGGAACCAGGCCCTGTTATGATATGGATGTTACAGGGGAACCAGGCCCTGTCTCTGTTATGATATGGATGTTACAGGGGAACCAGGCTCTGTCTCTGTTATGGTATGGATGCTGCAGGGGAACCAGGCTCTGTCTCTGTTATGATATGGATGTTACAGGGGAACCAGGCCCTGTCTCTGTTATGACATGGATGTTACAGGGAAACCAGGCTCTGTCTCTGTTATGATATGGATGTTACAGGGGAACCAGGCCCTGTCTCTGTTATGATATGGATGTTACAGGGGAACCAGGCTCTGTCTCTGTTATGATTTGGATGTTACAGGGGAACCAGGCTCTGTCTCTGTTATGATATGGATGTTACAGGGGAACCAGGCTCTGTCTCTGTTATGATATGGATGTTGCAGGGGAACCAGGCTCTGTTATGATAAGGATGTTGCAGGGGAACCAGGCTCTGTTATGATATGGATGTTACAGGGGAACCAGGCCCTGTCTCTGTTATGATATGGATGTTACAGGGGAACCAGGCTCTGTCTCTGTTATGATATGGATGCAGCAGGGGAACCAGGCTCTGTTATGATAAGGATGTTGCAGGAGAACCAGGCTCTGTTATGATATGGATGTTACAGGGGAACCAGTCTCTGTTATGAGAAGGATGTCGCAGGGAACCAGGCCCTGTCTCTGTTATGATATGGATGTTACAGGAGAACCAGGCCCTGTTATGATAAGAATGTTGCAGGGGAACCAGGCCCTGTCTCTGTTATGATATGGATGTTACAGGGGAACCAGGCTCTGTCTCTGTTATGATTTGGATGTTACAGGGGAACCAGGCCCTGTTATGATATGGATGTTACAGGGGAACCAGGCTCTGTCTCTGTTATGATATGGATGTTACAGGGGAACCAGGCACTGTCTCTGTTATGATATGGATGTTACAGGGAAACCAGGCTCTGTCTCTGTTATGATATGGATGTTACAGGGGAACCAGGCTCTGTTATGATATGGATTTTACAGGGGAACCAGGCTCTGTTATGATATGGATGTTACAGGGGAACCAGGCTCTGTTATGATATGGATGTTAAAGGGGAACCAGGCTCTGTCTCTGTTATGATATGGATGCTGCAGGGGAACCAGGCCCTGTCTCTGTTATGATATGGATGTTACAGGGGAACCAGGCTCTGTCTCTGTTATGATATGGATGTTGCAGGGGAACCAGGCTCTGTTATGATATGGATGTTACAGGGGAACCAATCTCTGTTATGATATGGATGTTACAGGGGAACCAGGCCCTGTCTCTGTTATGATATGGATGTTACAGGGGAAGCAGGCTCTGTTATGATAAGGATGTTGCAGGGGAACCAGGCCCTGTCTCTGTTATGATATGGATGTTACAGGGGAACCAGGCCCTGTTATGATAAGGATGTTGCAGGGGAACCAGGCCCTGTCTCTGTTATGATATGCATGTTACAGGGGAACCAGGCCCTGTCTCTGTTATGACATGGATGTTACAGGGGAACCAGGCCCTGTTATGATATGGATGTTACAGGGGAACCAGGCTCTGTCTCTGTTATGATATGGATGTTACAGGGGAACCAGGCTCTGTCTCTGTTGTGATATGGATGTTACAGGGAAACCAGGCTCTGTCTCTGTTATGATATGGATGTTACAGGGGAACCAGGCTCTGTTATGATATGGATGTTACAGGGGAACCAGGCTCTGTTATGATATGGATGTTACAGGGGAACCAGGCTCTGTTATGATATGGATGTTACAGGGGAACCAGGCCCTGTTATGATATGGATGTTACAGGGGAACCAGGCTCTGTCTCTGTTATGATATGGATGCTGCAGGGGAACCAGGCTCTGTCTCTGTTATGATATGGATGTTACAGGGGAACCAGGCCCTTTCTCTGTTATGATATGGATGTTACAGGGAAACCAGGCTCTGTCTCTGTTATGTTATGGATGTTACAGGGGAACCAGGCCCTGTCTCTGTTATGATATGGATGTTACAGGGGAACCAGGCTCTGTCTCTGTTATGATATGGATGTTGCAGGGGAACCAGGCTCTGTTATGATATGGATGTTACAGGGGAACCAGGCTCTGTTATGATATGGATGTTACAGGGGAACCAGGCTCTGTTATGATATGGATGTTACAGGGGAACCAGGCTCTGTCTCTGTTATGATATGAATGTTACAGGGGAACCAGGCTCTGTTATGATATGGATGTTACAGGGGAACCAGGCTCTGTCTCTGTTATGATATGGATGTTACAGGGGAACCAGGCCCTGTCTCTGTTATGATATGGATGTTACAGGGGAACCAGGCTCTGTCTCTGTTATGAAATGGATGTTACAGGGGAACCAGGCTCTGTCTCTGTTATGATATGGATGTTACAGGGGAACCAGGCCCTGTCTCTGTTATGATATGGATGTTACAGGGGAACCAGGCAGGCTCTGTTATGATATGGATGTTACAGGGGAACCAGGCCCTGTCTCTGTTATGATATGGATGTTACAGGGGAACCAGGCTCTGTCTCTGTTACGATATGGATGTTACAGCGGAACCAGGCTCTGTTATGATATGGATGCTACAGGGGAACCAGGCTCTGTTACGATATGGATGTTACAGCGGAACCAGGCTCTGTTATGATATGGATGTTACAGGGGAACCAGGCTCTGTTATGATATGAATGTTACAGGGGAACCAGGCTCTGTTATGATATGGATGTTACAGGGGAACCAGTCTCTGTTATGATATGGATGTTACAGGGGAACCAGGCTCTGTTATGATATGGATGTTACAGGGGAACCAGGCCCTGTCTCTGTTATGATATGGATGTTACAGGGGAACCAGGCTCTGTCTCTGTTATGATATGGATGTTGCAGGGGAACCAGGCCCTGTCTCTGTTATGATATGGATGTTACAGGGGAACCAGGCTCTGTCTCAAAAATCAAAAAAAAAATCAAATTTTATTTGTCACATACACATGGTTAGCAGATGTTAATGCGAGTGTAGTGAAATGCTTGTGCTTCTAGTTCCGACAATGCAGTAATAACCAACAAGTAATCTAACTAACAATTCCAAAACTACTGTCTTGTACACAGTGTAAGGGGATAAAGAATATGTACATAAGGATATATGAATGAGTGATGGTACAGAGCAGCATAGGCAAGATACAGTAGATGGTATCGTGTACAGTATATACATATGAGATGAGTATGTAAACAAAGTGGCATAGTTAAAGTGGCTAGTGATACATGTATTACATAAGGATACAGTCGATGATATAGAGTACAGTATATACGTATGCATATGAGATGAATAATGTAGGGTAAGTAACATTATATAAGGTAGCATTGTTTAAAGTGGCTAGTGATATATTTACATCATTTCCCATCAATTCCCATTATTAAAGTGGCTGGAGCTGAGTCAGTGTCAGTGTGTTGGCAGCAGCCACTCAATGTTAGTGGTGGCTGTTTAACAGTCTGATGGCCTTGAGATAGAAGCTGTTTTTCAGTCTCTCGGTCCCAGCTTTGATGCACCTGTACTGACCTCGCCTTCTGGATGATAGCGGGGTGAACAGGCAGTGGCTCGGGTGGTTGATGTCCTTGATGATCTTTATGGCCTTCCTGTGACATCGGGTGGTGTAGGTGTCCTGGAGGGCAGGTAGTTTGCCCCCGGTGATGCGTTGTGCAGACCTCACTACCCTCTGGAGAGCCTTACGGTTGAGGGCGGAGCAGTTGCCGTACCAGGCGGTGATACAGCCCGCCAGGATGCTCTCGATTGTGCATCTGTAGAAGTTTGTGAGTGCTTTTGGTGACAAGCCAAATTTCTTCAGCCTCCTGAGGTTGAAGAGGCGCTGCTGCGCCTTCTTCACAATGCTGTCTGTGTGAGTGGACCAATTCAGTTTGTCTGTGATGTGTATGCCGAGGAACTTAAAACTTGCTACCCTCTCCACTACTGTTCCATCGATGTGGATAGGGGGGTGTTCCCTCTGCTGTTTCCTGAAGTCCACAATCATCTCCTTAGTTTTGTTGACGTTGAGTGTGAGGTTATTTTCCTGACCCCACACTCCGAGGGCCCTCACCTCCTCCCTGTAGGCCGTCTCGTCGTTGTTGGTAATCAAGCCTACCACTGTTGTGTCGTCCGCAAACTTGATGATTGAGTTGGAGGCGTGCGTGGCCACGCAGTCGTGGGTGAACAGGGAGTACAGGAGAGGGCTCAGAACGCACCCTTGTGGGGCCCCAGTGTTGAGGATCAGCGGGGAGGAGATGTTGTTGCCTACCCTCACCACCTGGGGGCGGCCCTTCAGGAAGTCCAGTACCCAGTTGCACAGGGCGGGGTCGAGACCCAGGGTCTCGAGCTTGATGACGAGCTTGGAGGGTACTATGGTGTTGAATGCCGAGCTGTAGTCAATGAACAGCATTCTCACATAGGTATTCCTCTTGTCCAGATGGGTTAGGGCAGTGTGCAGTGTGGTTGAGATTGCATCGTCTGTGGACCTATTTGGGCGGTAAGCAAATTGGAGTGGGTCTAGGGTGTCAGGTAGGGTGGAGGTGATATGGTCCTTGACTAGTCTCTCAAAGCACTTCATGATGACGGAAGTGAGTGCTACGGGGCGGTAGTCGTTTAGCTCAGTTACCTTAGCTTTCTTGGGAACAGGAACAATGGTGGCCCTCTTGAAGCATGTGGGAACAGCAGACTGGTATAGGGATTGATTGAATATGTCCGTAAACACACCGGCCAGCTGGTCTGCGCATGCTCTGAGGGCGCGGCTGGGGATGCCGTCTGGGCCTGCAGCCTTGCGAGGGTTAACACGTTTAAATGTCTTACTCACCTCGGCTGCAGTGAAGGAGAGACCGCAAGTTTTTGTTGCAGGCCGTGTCAGTGGCACTGTATTGTCCTCAAAGTGGGAAAAAAAGTTATTTAGTCTGCCTGGGAGCAGGACATCCTGGTCCGTGACTGGGCTGGATTTCTTCCTGTAGTCCGTGATTGACTGTAGACCCTGCCACATGCCTCTTGTGTCTGAGCCGTTGAATTGAGATTCTACTTTGTCTTTGTACTGACGCTTAGCTTGTTTGATAGCCTTGCGGAGGGAATAGCTGCACTGTTTGTATTCGGTCATGTTACCAGACACCTTGCCCTGATTAAAAGCAGTGGTTCGCGCTTTCAGTTTCACGCGAATGCTGCCATCAATCCACGGTTTCTGGTTAGGGAATGTTTTAATCGTTGCTATGGGAACGACATCTTCAACGCACGTTCTAATGAACTCGCACACCGAATCAGCGTATTCGTCAATGTTGTTGTCTGACGCAATACGAAACATGTCCCAGTCCACGTGATGGAAGCAGTCTTGGAGTGTGGAGTCAGCTTGGTCGGACCAGCGTTGGACAGACCTCAGCGTGGAAGCCTCTTGTTTTAGTTTCTGTCTGTAGGCAGGGATCAACAAAATGGAGTCGTGGAGTCGTGGTCAGCTTTTCCGATATGGATGTTACAGGGAACCAGGCTCTGTCTCTGTTATGATATGGATGTTACAGGGGAACCAGGCTCTGTCTCTGTTATGATATGGATGTTGCAGGGGAACCAGGCCCTGTCTCTGTTATGATATGGATGTTACAGGGGAACCAGGCTCTGTCTCTGTTATGATATGGATGCTGCAGGGGAACCAGGCTCTGTTATGATATGGATGTTACAGGGGAACCAGGCTCTGTCTCTGTTATGATATGGATGTTACAGGGGAACCAGGCTCTGTCTCTGTTATGATATGGATGTTACAGGGGAACCAGGCTCTGTTATGATATGGATGTTACAGGGGAACCAGGCCCTGTCTCTGTTATGATATGGATGTTACAGGGGAACCAGGCTCTGTCTCTGTTATGATATGGATGTTGCAGGGGAACCAGGCTCTGTTATGATATGGATGTTACAGGGGAACCAGGCTCTGTTATGATATGTATGTTACAGTGGAACCAGGCTCTGTTATGATATGGATGTTACAGGGGAACCAGGCCCTGTCTCTGTTATGATATGGATGTTACAGGGGAACCAGGCCCTGTCTCTGTTATGATATGGATGTTACAGGGGAACCAGGCTCTGTTATGATATGGATGTTACAGGGGAACCAGGCTCTGTCTCTGTTATGATATGGATGTTACAGGGGAACCAGGCCCTGTCTCTGTTATGATATGGATGTTACAGGGGAACCAGGCTCTGTCTCTGGTAGGATATGGATGTTACAGGGGAACCAGGCAGGCTCTGTTATGATATGGATGTTACAGGGGAACCAGGCAGGCTCTGTTATGATATGGATGTTACAGGGGAACCAGGCCCTGTCTCTGTTATGACATGGATGTTACAGGGGAACCAGGCTGGCTCTGTTATGATATGGATGTTACAGGGGAACCAGGCCCTGTCTCTGTTATGATATGGATGTTACAGGGGAACCAGGCAGACTCTGTTATGATATGGATGTTACAGGGGAACCAGGCTCTGTTATGATATGGATGTTACAGGGGAACCAGGCTCTGTCTCTGTTATGATATGGATGTTACAGGGGAACCAGGCTGTGTCTCTGTTATGATATGGATGTTGCAGGGGAACCAGGCCCTGTCTCTGTTATGATATGGATGTTACAGGGGAACAAGGCTCTGTCTCTGTTATGATATGGATGTTACAGGGGAACAAGGCTCTGTTATGATATGGATGTTACAGGGGAACCAGGCTCTGTCTCTGTTATGATATGGATGTTACAGGGGAACCAGGCTCTGTTATGATATGGATGCTGCAGGGGAACCAGTTTCTGTTATGATATGGATGTTACAGGGGAACCAGGCTCTGTCTCTGTTATAATATGGATGTTACAGGGGAACCAGGCTCTGTTATGATATGGATGCTGCAGGGGAACCAGGCTCTGTCTCTGTGATGATATGGATGTTACAGGGGAACCAGGCCCTGTCTCTTTTATGATATGGATGTTACAGGGGAACCAGGCTCTGTCTCTGTTATGATATGGATGTTACAGGGGAACCAGGCTCTGTTATGATATGGATGCTGCAGGGGAACCAGGCTCTTTCTCTGTTATGATATGGATGTTACAGGGGAACCAGACTCTGTTATGATATGGATGTTACAGGGGAACCAGGCTCTGTCTCTGTTATGATATGAATGTTACAGGGGAACCAGGGTCTGTTATGATATGGATGTTACAGGGGAACCAGGCTCTGTCTCTGTTATGATATGGATGTTACAGGGAACCAGGCTCTGTCTCTGTTATGATATGAATGTTACAGCGGAACCAGGCTCTGTCTCTGTTATGATATGGATGTTACAGGGGAACCAGGCCCTGTCTCTGTTATGATATGGATGTTACAGGGGAACCAGGCAGGCTCTGTTATGATATGGATGTTACAGGGGAACCAGGCCCTGTCTCTGTTATGATATGGATGTTACAGGGGAACCAGGCAGGCTCTGTTATGATATGGATGTTACAGGGGAACCAGGCTCTGTTATGATATGGATGTTACAGGGGAACCAGGCTCTGTCTCTGTTATGATATGGATGTTACAGGGGAACCAGGCTCTGTCTCTGTTATGATATGGATGTTGCAGGGGAACCAGGCCCTGTCTCTGTTATGATATGGATGTTACAGGGGAACCAGGCTCTGTCTCTGTTATGATATGGATGTTACAGGGGAACAAGGCTCTGTTATGATATGGATGTTACAGGGGAACCAGGCTCTGTCTCTGTTATGATATGGATGTTACAGGGGAACCAGGCTCTGTTATGATATGGATGCTGCAGGGGAACCAGTTTCTGTTATGATATGGATGTTACAGGGGAACCAGGCTCTGTCTCTGTTATAATATGGATGTTACAGGGGAACCAGGCTCTGTTATGATATGGATGCTGCAGGGGAACCAGGCTCTGTCTCTGTGATGATATGGATGTTACAGGGGAACAAGGCCCTGTCTCTTTTATGATATGGATGTTACAGGGGAACCAGGCTCTGTCTCTGTTATGATATGGATGCTGCAGGGGAACCAGGCTCTGTCTCTGTTATGATATGGATGTTACAGGGGAACCAGGCTCTGTTATGATATGGATGTTACAGGGGAACCAGGCTCTGTCTCTGTTATGATATGAATGTTACAGGGGAACCAGGCTCTGTTATGATATGGATGTTACAGGGGAACCAGGCTCTGTCTCTGTTATGATATGGATGTTACAGGGAACCAGGCTCTGTCTCTGTTATGATATGGATGTTACAGCGGAACCAGGCTCTGTCTCTGTTATGATATGGATGTTACAGGGGAACCAGGCTCTGTCTCTGTTATGATATGGATGTTAAAGGGAACCAGGCTCTGTCTCTGTTATGATATGGATGTTACAGGGGAACCAGGCCCTGTCTCTGTTATGATATGGATGTTACAGGGGAACCAGGCAGGCTCTGTTATGATATGGATGTTACAGGGGAACCAGGCTCTGTTATGATATGGATGTTACAGGGGAACCAGGCTCTGTCTCTGTTATGATATGGATGTTACAGGGGAACCAGGCTCTGTCTCTGTTATGATATGGATGTTGCAGGGGAACCAGGCCCTGTCTCTGTTATGATATGGATGTTACAGGGGAACCAGGCTCTGTCTCTGTTATGATATGGATGTTACAGGGGAACAAGGCTCTGTTATGATATGGATGTTACAGGGGAACCAGGCTCTGTCTCTGTTATGATATGGATGTTACAGGGGAACCAGGCTCTGTTATGATATGGATGCTGCAGGGGAACCAGTTTCTGTTATGATATGGATGTTACAGGGGAACCAGGCTCTGTCTCTGTTATAATATGGATGTTACAGGGGAACCAGGCTCTGTTATGATATGGATGCTGCAGGGGAACCAGGCTCTGTCTCTGTGATGATATGGATGTTACAGGGGAACCAGGCCCTGTCTCTTTTATGATATGGATGTTACAGGGGAACCAGGCTCTGTCTCTGTTATGATATGGATGCTGCAGGGGAACCAGGCTCTGTCTCTGTTATGATATGGATGTTACAGGGGAACCAGGCTCTGTTATGATATGGATGTTACAGGGGAACCAGGCTCTGTCTCTGTTATGATATGAATGTTACAGGGGAACCAGGCTCTGTTATGATATGGATGTTACAGGGGAACCAGGCTCTGTCTCTGTTATGATATGGATGTTACAGGGAACCAGGCTCTGTCTCTGTTATGATATGGATGTTACAGCGGAACCAGGCTCTGTCTCTGTTATGATATGGATGTTACAGGGGAACCAGGCTCTGTCTCTGTTATGATATGGATGTTACAGGGGAACCAGGCTCTGTTCTGATATGGATGTTACAGGGGAACCAGGCTCTGTCTCTGTTATGATATGGATGTTACAGGGGAACCAGGCTCTGTCTCTGTTATGATATGGATGCTGCACATTAACTTGGCAGGCTCCAGGAGGATTAAGGGAGATGGTTTTCAAGAAGGGCAATTTCCTGGTTGATAAATATTTTCCTGCTTACCATGGAGACTACCAGCAACCCTGACCCACACGGCTGGAGTAATGAGAAGGAAAATCAAATGAGTGACAAGGCAGGTTTAAAGACATTCTCAATCTAATTTCTACACCTTTTTCCAGACTAATGCATCTGATAATGCTTTGATATGTTAGAATTTCTCCACACATCCCAGTTCGTCACTGCCTGGTGAGACATCCCCTGCTTCTCTCCTCCTCCCCTCCCCTCCCCTCCCCTCCTCCTGTCCTCCTCTCCTCTCCTCCTATCCTTCCCTGCTCCTCCTCTCCTCTCCTCTCCTCTTCTCTCCTCTCCTCTCCTCTCCTCTCCTCTCCTCTCCTCTCCTCTCCTCTCCTCTCCTCTCCTCTCCTCTCTAACATCTACTAACTGACACACTGACAGAACATTATTACATGTCATTACACTTCTTAAATCACAATTTACCCAGCCTCCCTCTGAAAATGATTATTCTATGAGACAAGGTTTTAATGGAAAGTGTCGTCTCCACTTTACGTCCTCCTCTCTCCTCCTCTGTCACATGGAGCTATCAGCTGTCTGGTTATCTCAGGACTTCTCTCTCCTCTCTTCTCCTCTGTCCAATGGAGCTATCAGCTTTCTGTTTATCTCAGGACTTCTCTCTCCTCGCTTCTCCTCTGTCCCATGGAGCTATCAGCTGTCTGGTTATGTCAGGACTTCTCTCTCCTCTCTCCTCCTCTGTCCCATGGAGCTATCAGCTGTCTGGTTATCTCAGGACTTCTCTCTCCTCTCTCCTCCTCTGTCCCATGGAGCTATCAGCTGTCCTGTTATCTCAAGACTTCTCTCTCCTCTCTTCTCCTCTGTCCCATGGAGCTATCAGCTGTCTGATTATCTCAGGACTTCTCTTTCCTCTCTCCTCCGCTGTCCCATGGAGCTATCAGCTGTCTGGTTATCTCGGGACTTCTCTCTCCTCTCTTCTCCTCTGTCCCATGGAGCTATCAGCTGTCTGGTTATCTCGGGACTTCTCTCTCCTCTCTCCTCCTCTGTCCCATGGAGCTATCAGCTGTCTGGTTATCTCAGGACTTCTCTCTCCTCTCTCCTCCTCTGTCCCATGGAGCTATCAGCTGTCTGGTTATCTCAGGACTTCCCTCTCCTCTCTCCTCCTCTGTCACATGGAGCTATCAGCTGTCTGGTTATCTCAGGACTTCTCTCTCCTCTCTTCTCCTCTGTCCCATGGAGCTAACAGCTGTCTGGTGATGTCAGGACTTCTCTCTCCTCCTCTGTTACATGGGCCTATCAGCTGTCTGGTAATGTCAGGACTTCTCTCTCTCCTCCTCTGTCACATGGGCCTATCAGCTGTCTGGTGATGTCAGGACTTCTGTCTCCCCCTCTGTCACATGGGCCTATCAGCTGTCTGGTGATGTCAGGACTTCTCTCTCCCCTTCTGTCACATGGGCCTATCAGCTGTCTGGTGATGTCAGGACTTCTCTCTCCCCCTCTGTCACATGGGCCTATCAGCTGTCTGGTGATGTCAGGACTTCTCTCTCTCCTCCTCTGTCTTATTCTGTCACGTTCATCATAACGAGGAGACCAAGGCGCAGCGTGATAGGAATACATTCTTCTTTAATAAACGAAGAACACTAAACAAACTAACTTACAAAATAACAAAACGACCGTACTGCTAATTTCAACAAGAGCTGACATGCAACTACACATAGACAATAACCCACAAAACCAAAATGGAAATGGCAACCTAAATAGGAATCCCCAATCAGAGACAACGATAAACAGCTGCCTCTGATTGGGAAACAATTCAGGCACCATAGACCTACATTACCTAGACATACAAAAACCCCATAGATATACAAAACCCCTAGACAGGACAAAAACACACATACCCACCCTTATCACACCCTGACCTGACCAAATGAATACATAAAACATACAGTGCCTTGCGAAAGTATTCGGCCCCCTTGAACTTTGCGACCTTTTGCCACATTTCAGGCTTCAAACATAAAGATATAAAACTGTATTTTTTTGTGAAGAATCAACAACAAGTGGGACACAATCATGAATTGGAACGACATTTATTGGATACTTCAAACTTTTTTAACAAATCAAAAACTGAAAAATTGGGCGTGCAAAATTATTCAGCCCCCTTAATTAATACTTTGTAGCGACACCTTTTGCTGCGATTACAGCTGTAAGTCGCTTGGGGTATGTCTCTATCAGTTTTGCACATCGAGAGACTGACATTTTTTCCCATTCCTCCTTGCAAAACAGCTCGAGCTCAGTGAGGTTGGATGGAGAGCATTTGTGAACAGCAGTTTTCAGTTCTTTCCACAGATTCTCGATTGGATTCAGGTCTGGACTTTGACTTGGCCATTCTAACACCTGGATATGTTTATTTTTGAACCATTCTATTGTAGATTTTGCTTTATGTTTTGGATCATTGTCTTGTTGGAAGACAAATCTCCGTCCCAGTTTCAGGTCTTTTGCAGACTCCATCAGGGTTTCTTCCAGAATGGTCCTGTATTTGGCTCCATCCATCTTCCCATCAATTTTAACCATCTTCCCTGTCCCTGCTGAAGAAAAGCAGGCCCAAACCATGATACTGCCACCACCATTTGACACCGTTTGACAGTGGGGATGGTGTGTTCAGTGTGATGAGCTGTGTTGCTTTTACGCCAAACATAACGTTTTGCATTCTTGCCAAAAAGTTCAATTTTGGTTTCATCTGACCAGAGCACCTTCTTCCACATGTTTGGTGTGTCTCCCAGGTGGCTTGTGGCAAACTTTAAACAACACTTTTTATGGATATCTTTAAGAAATGGCTTTCTTCTTGCCACTCTTCCATAAAGGCCAGATTTGTGCAATATACGACTGATTGTTGTCCTATGGACAGAGTCTCCCACCTCAGCTGTAGATCTCTGCAGTTCATCCAGAGTGATCATGGGCCTCTTGGCTGCATCTCTGATCAGTCTTCTCCTTGTATGAGTTGAAGGTTTAGAGGGACGGCCAGGTCTTGGTAGATTTGCAGTGGTCTGATACTCCTTCCATTTCAATATTATCGCTTGCACAGTGCTCCTTGGGATGTTTAAAGCTTGGGAAATCTTTGTGTATCCAAATCCGGCTTTAAACTTCTTCACAACAGTATCTCGGACCTGCCTGGTGTGTTCCTTGTTCTTCATGATGCTCTCTGCGCTTTTAACGGACCTCTGAGACTATCACAGTGCAGGTGCATTCATACGGAGACTTGATTACACACAGATGGATTGTATTTATCATCATTAGTCATTTAGGTCAACATTGGATCATTCAGAGATCCTCACTGAACTTCTGGAGAGAGTTTGCTGCACTGAAAGTAAAGGGGCTGAATAATTTTGCACGCCCAATTTTTCAGTTTTTGATTTGTTAAAAACGTTTGAAATATCCAATAAATGTCGTTCCACTTCATGATTGTGTCCCACTTGTTGTTGATTCTTCACAAAAAAATACAGTTTTATATCTTTATGTTTGAGGCCTGAAATGTGGCAAAAGGTCGCAAAGTTCAAGGGAGCCGAATACTTTCGCAAGGCACTGTATATAACTAAGGTCAGGGCATGACACATGGGTCTATCAGCTGTCTGGTGATGTCAGGACTTATCTCTCCTCCTCTGTCACATGGGCCTATCAGCTGTCTGGTGAGCTCTGGCCTCCTCTCATATTAAAACCTGTGAAGCTGTAACATCAAGTCAAGCTAGGTGACTGTGTTATAGATTGACCGATAGAGGTAAACTACATGGCCAAAAGTATGTGGATACCCTTCTAATTAGTGGGTTCTATTTCAGCCACACCCGTTGCTTACAGGTGTTTGAAATAGAGCACACGGCCATGCAATCTCCATAGACAAACATGGATGACTTTACTGAAGAACTCAGTGACTTTCAACATAGCACCGTCATAGGACGCCAGCTTTCCAACAAGTCAGTTTGTAAAATTTCTGCCCTGCTAGAGCTGCCCTGGTCAACTGTAAGTGCTGTTATTGTGAAGTGGAAACTTCTAGGAGTAACGACAGGTCTGCCGTGAAGTGGCAGGCCACACAAGCGAACAGAACAGGACCGTCGAGTGCTGAAGTGATAGGCCAAATAAGCTAACGGGACCACTGAAGTGGGAAGCCACACAAGCTCACAGAACGCGACCGCTGAAGTGGGAAGACACACAAGCTCACAGAACGGGACGGCTGAAGTGGGAAGACACACAAGCTCACAGAACGGGACCGCTGAAGTGGGAAGCCAAACAAGCTCACAGAACGGGACCGCTGAAGTGGGAAGCCACACAAGCTCACAGAACGGGACCGCTGAAGTGGGAAGACACACAAGCTCACAGAACGGGACGGCTGAAGTGGGAAGACACACAAGCTCACAGAACGGGACCGCTGAAGTGGGAAGCCAAACAAGCTCACAGAACGGGACCGCTGCAGTGGGAAGCAACACAAGCTCACAGAACGGGACCGCTGAAGTGGGAAGACACACAAGCTCACAGAACGGGACGGCTGAAGTGGGAAGCAACACAAGCTCACAGAACGGGACCGCTGAAGTGAGAAGCAACACAAGCTCACACAACGCGACCGCTGAAGTGGGAAGCCACACAAGCTCACAGAACGCGACCGCTGAAGTGGGAAGACACACAAGCTCACAGAACGGGACCGCTGAAGTGGGAAGCCACACAAGCTCACAGAATGGGACTAAAGTCCGTAGCGTATAAAAATCGTCTGTCCTCGGTTTCAACACTCACAACTGAGTTCCAAACTGCCTGGAAACTACTGGAAGCAACATCAGCAGCAGAACTGTTCGGTGAGAGCGTCATGAAATGGGTATCCATTGCCAAGCAGCCACACACAAGCCTAAGATCACCATGCACAATTCCAAGCGTCAGCTGGAATGGTGTAAAGCTTGCAGCCGTTGGACTTTGGAAACGTGTTATTTGAAGTGATTAATCATGCTTCAAATTAAAAAAAATTGGCTACATACACATGGTGAGCAGAAGATAATTCAAGTGTAGCGAAATGCTTGTGCTTCTAGTTCAGACAGTGCAGTAATATCAAATGTAATCTAACAATTCCCCAACAACTACCTAATACACACCAATCTAAAGGGATGGAATAAGAATACATACATATAAATATATGGATGAGCGATGACCAAGCGGCATAGGCAAGATGAAATAAATGGTATAAAATACAGTATATACATGTGAGATGAGTAATGTAAGATATGTAAACATTATTAAAATGACTAGTGACACCTTTATTAAAGGTGATTTCAAGTCTGCATGTAGGCAGCAGCCTCTCTGTGTTAGTGATGGCTGTTTAACAGTATGATGTCCTTGACATCGAAGCTGTTTTTCAGTCTCTCGGTCCCTGTTTTGATGCACCTGTACTGACCTCACCTTCTGGATGATAGTGGGGTCAACAGACAGTGGCTCGGGTGGTTGTTGTCCTTGATGATCATTTTGGCCTTCCTGTGACATTGGGTGGTGTAGGTATCCTGCAGGGCAGATAGTTTGCCACTGGTGATGCGTTGTGCAGACCTCACTACCCTCTGGAGAGCCTTACGGTTATGGGCAGAGCAGTTGTCCTACCAGGCGGTGATACAGCCCGACAGGATGCTCTCCATTGTGCATCTGTAAAGGTTTGTCAGGTGACAAGCCACGTTTCTGCACCTTCAGCACCACACTTTCTGTGTGGGTGGACCATTTCAGTTTGTCCGTAATGTGTACAATGAGGAACTTAAAACTTTCCACCTTCTCCACTGCTGTCCTGTCGATGTGGATAGGGGGGTGCTCCATCTGCTGTTTCCTGACGTCCACGATCATATCCTTTGTCTTGTTGACGTTGAGTGAGAGGTTGTTAAGTGCCCTCACGTCCTCCCTGTAGGCTGTCTTGTCATTGTTGGTAATCAAGCCCACCACTGTTGTGTCATCTGTAAACTTGATGATTGAGTTGGAGGCATGTAGTCATGGGTGAACAGGGAGTACAGGAGGGGGCTGAGAACCCACCCTTGTGGGGCCCCAGTGTTGAGGATCAGCGAATTGGAGACGTTGTTTCTTACCTTCACCACCTGGGGGCGGACGGTCAGAAAGTCCAGGAACTAATTGAGCAGGGTGGAGTTGAGACCCAGTTTTTCAAGCGTAATGATAAGCTTGGAGGCTACTATGATGTTGAATGCTGAGCTGTAGGCAATGAACAGCATTTTTACATAGGTATGCCTCTTGTCCAGATGGGATAAGAAAGTGTGCAGTGCATTGTCTGTGGACCTATTGGGGCGGTATGCAAATTGAACTAGGTCTAGAGTGGCAGGTAAGGTGGAGTTGATTTGATCCATGACTAATCTCTCAAAGCACTTCATGATGACAGAAGTGAGTGCTACAGGACGATAGTCATTTAGTTAAGTTGTTTTTGCCTTCTTGGGTGCAGGAACAATAGTGGCCGTCTTGAAACATGTGGGGACAGCAGACTGGAATAGGGAAAGAGTGAATATGTCCGTAATTACAACAGCCAGCTGAACTGTGCATGCTCTGAAGAAGCGGATAGGGATGCCGTCTGGGCCATCATCCTTGGGAGGATTCAAAAGTTTACATGTCTTACTTACGTCGGACATGGAGAAGGGGGAGACCGCAGTCTTTGGTAGCAGGCCACGTCGGTGCCACTGTATTATCCTCAAAGCGGGCAAAGAAGGTGTTTAGGTTGTCTGGAAGCAAGACGTCCGTGTAGGTGACGTGGCTGGTTTTCTTTTTGTTGTCCATAGTTGCCTGTAGTCCCTGCCATATATATCTTGTGTCTGAGCCGTTGAATTGCAACTCCACGTTGTCTCTATACTGACATTTCGCCTGTTTGATTGCCTTGCTTAGAGAATAACTACACTGTTTATATTCTGCCATATTCTCAGTCACCATTCCATGGGTTAATGCGGTGGATCGCGCTTTCAGTTTTGCCCGAATGCCGTCATCTATCCATGGTTTCTGGTTAGGGTAGGTTTTAATAGTCACAGTGGGTACAACATCTCCAATGCACTTCCTTATAAACTCACTCACTGAATCAGTGTATAAATCAATGATATTCTCTGAGGCTGCCCAGAACATTTCCCGCGTGATTAAAACAATCTTGAAGCGTGGATTCCGATTGGTCAGACCAGCATTCAATAGTTCTTGCCATGGGAACATCTTGTTTGAGTTTCTGGATATAGGACGGTAGGGGCGAAATGCAATCGTGTTTGGATTTGCCGATGGGAGTGCGGGGGAGGGCCTTGTATGCATTTCGGAAGTTAGTTTAGCAATGATCCAGGGTATTTCCCGCATGAGTGCTACAATCAATATGCAGAATTTAGGTAGCCTTCTTCTCAAATTTGCTTTGTTAAAATACCCAGAAACAATAAATGCAGCCTCAGGATATATGGTTTCCAGTTTGCATAGAGTCCAGTGAAGTTCCTTGAGGGCTGCCGTGGTATCGACTTGAGGGGGGATATACTGTGACAATAACCAACGAGAATTATATTGGGAGATAATATGGTTGGCATTTGATTGTTAGGAATTCTAGGTCTGATGAACAAAAGGACTTGAGTTCCTCTATGTTGTTACGATTATACCATGAGTCATTAATCATAAAGCATGAAGCTCCCTTCTTCTTCCCAGAGAGATGTTTATTTCTGTCGGCGCAACGCATGAAGAATCCAAGTTGCTCTATCAAATCACACAACATATCCAGAGAGAGCAATTTTTCCATGAAACAGATAATGTTACAATCTCTGTCTCTCTGGATAGAAACCCTTGCCCTAATTTTGTATACCTTGTTGTATAGAGTCTGGACATTAGCGAGTAATACACTCGGAAGCGGTGGGACTTCAAAGTCTGACCAGGATGCCGCTCCGTCTACCTCTTCTGTGGCGAAGTTGTTTTGGGTTGACTACTGGGATTAGATCCATTGTCCTGGGTGGTGGTTTGAACAAAGGATCTGCTTCAGGAAAGTTGTATTCCTGGTTGTAATGTTGGTAAGTTGACGTCGCTCTGATATCCAATAGTTCTTCCCGGCTGTATGTATTAACACTTTAGATTTTTTGGGCTAACAATGTACGAAATAATACATTAAATAACAAAATACTGCATAGTTTCCTAAGGACTAGAAGCCATCTCTGTCGGCGCCATGTTGCTTCAACATCTGGCAATCCGACTGACATATCTGGGTTTGACAGATGCCAGGAGAACGCCAACTGCCCCAATGCATAGTGCCAACTGTAAAGTTTGGTGGTGGAGGAATAATGGTATGTGGTTGTTTTTCATGGTTCGGGCTAGGGCCCTTAGTTCCATTGAAGAGAATTCTTAACGCTACAGCATACAATAACATTTTGGATAATTCTTTGATCCAAATTTGTGGCAACAGTTTCAGGCCCTTTCCTGTTTCAGCATGACAATGCCCTCGTGCACAAAGTGGGGTCCATACAGAAATGGTTTGTCAAGATCAGTGTGGAAGAACTTGACTGGCCTGCACATAGCCCTGACCTCAACCCCATCAAACACCTTGGCATGATTTGGAACGCTGACCTGCGAGCCAGGTCTAATCGCCCAACATCAGTGCCCGAGCTTACTTATTCACTTGTGGCTGAATGGAAGCAGATCTTCGCCGTAATGTTCCAACATCTAGTGGAAAGCCTTCCCAGAAGAGTGGATGGAGGCTGTTATTACAGCCAAGGGGGGACCAACTCCATATTATTGGCCATGATTTTGGAATGTGATTATGGAAGATCAGGTGTCCACATACCTTTGGTCATGTAGTGACCATAGGGCTCTGGTCATAAGTAGTACTCTATATAGAAAGTAGGGTATATTTGGGACTCGTTCCTTCTCTCCTCTCATGCAGCTTCAGCCTCCTCCCCGTCCCAGTGGAGCAGACAGCCACTATCCTGGAGGCCCTCTCCAGCCACATAGCTGCCTGCCTGCCTGCCTCAGCCACAACACTAACTACATCTTAAAGACATTTGTCTAGGTTTTGTCTGAGGTCATTTGGGTGAGGCAGCCAGAGGATGAATGGGCCAGGATGGCTTTAAGGGTCTGAGTGGAGGTGGCCAGAGATTTGGAGCCCCTTCACTATATATATTTCCATTGTCCTCTCCCTCTCCCCTCTTTTCCTTTCTTCTCCTCTCCTCCCCTCCCCTCCCCTCCCCTCCCCTCCCCTCCCCTCCCCTCCCCTCCCCTCCCCTCTCCTCTCCTCTCCTCCCCTCCCCTCCCCTCTCCTCTCCTCTCCTCTCCTCTCCTCTCCTCTCCTCTCCTCTCCTCTCCTCTCCTCTCCTCTCCTCTCTTCTCTTCTCTTCTCTTCTCTTCTCTTCTCTTCTCCTCTCTTCTCTTCTCTTCTCTTCTCTTCTCTTCTCTTCTCCTCTCCTCTCCTCTCCTCTCCTCCCCTCTCCTCTCCTCTCCTCTCCTCCCCTCTCCTCTCCTCTCCTCTCCTCCCCTCTCCTCTCCTCTCCTCTCCTCTCCTCTCCTCTCCTCTCCTCTCCTCTCCTCTCCTCATCACAGTGCTTAACATCCAGACATCCCACTGCCTGGTCCGTTGTGGCTCAGAGGGAGAATGATGATGAATGGTATGACTAGAGGGAATGGAATACATCAGCCTGGTTCTGTCTAGGGATTAGTTAAGTACTTGAGCAGAGCTGTGACCCTATGGCTAAGGGCCGCTTGGCCTGGGTGATTTATAAACTGGCAAAGATGAATGTTGTTTTAAGTGGAGAAGGCAGGGCTGGGACATAAATCGTGGGATATAGAGGCTGGACGACTAAAACAAGGCAGGGCTGGGACATAGACTCTGGGACATAGAGTCTGGGACATAGAGCCTGGGACATAGAGCCTGGGACATAGAGACTGGGACATAGATACTGGGACATAGAGGCTGAGACATAGAGGCTGAGACAGAGTCTGGGACATAGAGTTTGGGACATCGAGTCTGGGACATAGAGTCTGGGACAAAGAGGCTGGGACATAGAGACTGGGACATAGAGACTGGGACATAGATACTGGGACATAGAGGCTGAGACATAGAGTCTGGGACATAGAGTCTGGGACAAAGAGGCTGGGAGATAGAGGCTCGGACATAGAGGATGGACCACTAAAACAAGTCCGGTTTCTGAACAGCTTCTGAACAGCTCCCAGTCATATCTACTGGCTATAAATCATCGCTAATGCATTCTCCTTCACATCAAAATAGCCTGTCATTCCCAGGTCAATGTCTAGCAGTTTAACCTGTCCTGTCCTTACCTAGGTCAGATTCTAGAAGGTTAACCTGTACTGTCCTTACCCAGGTCAGATTTAAGAAGGTTAACCCGTCCTGTCCTTACCCAGTTCAGATTCTAGAAGGTTAACCCGTCCTGTCCTTACCTAGGTCAGATTCTAGAAGGTTAACCCGTCCTGTCCTTACCTAGGTCAGATTCTAGAAGGTTAACCTGTACTGTCCTTACCTAGGTCAGATTCTAGAAGGTTAAGCTGTCCTGTCCTTACCTAGGTCAGATTCTAGAAGGTTAACCTGTACTGTCCTTACCCAGGTCAGATTCTAGAAGGTTAACCCGTCCTGTCCTTACCTAGGTCAGATTCTAGAAGGTTAACCTGTACTGTCCTTACCTAGGTCAGATTCTAGAAGGACTTGGTGCTGGTCATGTAGCCCAGGGGATCTGGTGCTGATCTTGTGGCCTAGGGGACCTGATGCTGGTCATGTAGCCCAGGGGATCTGGTGCTGGTCATGTAGCCTAGGGGATCTGGTGCTGGTCATGTAGCCCAGAGGACTTGGTGCTGGTCATGTAGCCTAGGGGACCTGGTGCTGGTCATGTAGCACAGGGGATCTGGTGCTGGTCATGTAGCCTAGGGGATCTGGTGCTGGTCATGTAGCCTAGGGGACCTGGTGCTGGTCATGTAGCACAGGGGATCTGGTGCTGGTCATGTAGCCTAGGGGACCTGGTGCTGGTCTTGTAGCCTAGGGGATCTGGTGCTCGTCATGTAGCCCAGGGGATCTGGTGCTGGTCATGTAGCCTAGGGGATCTGGTGCTCGTCATGTAGCCCAGGGGATCTGCTGCTGGTCATGTGGCCCAGGGGATCTGGTGCTGGTTGGCCAGTGATATGCTGTTCCTGAGGGATGATGCTGGCGGGTTTCACCACCGGGCTACCAGGCTGACAGGCCATCAGAAGCCGCCAGTGGGACTTCATCGGTCCCAGCGACTCGAGAGGCTATGAGGAGCCGACTCACTTGGGTAGCCACTGCACTGGACATCAACTGGTGGACAGTGATGGCTCTCCATCTGTCCCCATCTCTATATCTCTACTGAGTTGGTCCTGCGACTGAAGGCGGAACCCCCCAGAATCTTTGATGTGGACATGAAAGCCATGTATGGGACCCTTTGCTCCCTTGGCCACCTTACCAACGAGGCCATGCTGCTTCAGGCCTACCTGCAGCCTCTTTTTTTCCTGGCTGCAGGAGGGCACATAGAAGCTCCTCTGGGTAGGGATGGAGGTATCTCGCCTGCTTTCCCTGATCCAGAGGGATGTGGGCCGCTCCAATGGATGGGCCATGGTGCAGGTGGTTACCTCCCGGTGCCATCTCTGGCTGGCCCAATCCCATCTGCCACTTGCTCTCCAGATCACATTTGCCACTCACCCCATCACCCCAGGGCCGGCGTTTGGCCGAGAGGTTGATGACATTCTAGAGCAGACCGACAATGTTCATGGGACTGGGAGACCCTGAGATGGTTCATGCCGACTCCTCAGGCCCAGAGTCCAAGACAGATGGACCGTCACCACCCACCTGCACCCAAACGACGGTGGGTCCTTCTCCTGCCCCATCGCCAGAGGAGAGGCGGGCCCCGGCAGGACCCCTGACACACCCTTCCCCGGCCTCTGCGCTTCTCCAGGTCATAAAGGGCAAAGTGGGAGGAGGGTGTGAAGTTCCCCTGGGTGTTGTCCACAATGCTCGAGGTGTACCAACTCCAATTCCAGTCCACAATGCTCGAGGGGTACCGACTCCAATTCAGGGGCCTTTGTGTAACCACGTGGCCGACCCCCTGAATTAAACCGTGCGGCTGGAGATCTCCTCACTCCTGGACAAGGGTGCCATCCGCAGGATCGAGACATCAGAACAACTAGGTAGGTTCTACTCCACTTATGTTGTGGATCCAAAAAGAGACGGAGGTTTAGACCTACTCTGGACCTCCGCAACCTCATTGGGTACTTGAAGGTACTGAGGTTCCACATGCTGTTGCAGGCCGTGTCCAGGGATCAGTGGTTTGTGGTGCTGGACCTGAGGGATGAGTACTTCCATGTTCCTGTTCACCCAGCTCATTGGCAGTACCTCCGATTCTCTTTCGAAGGGACGGCTTACGAATTCATGGATCTTCCCTTCGGCCTCTCCTTGACACCCCGCACTTTCACAAAGTGCATGGACGCTGTCCTGGCTCCTCTCATGTCCCGAGTATTGTTGATCCTCAATTACCTGGTCAATTGGCTAATTTGTGCCCTGACGAGGACCCAGGTCCGGTCAGACAGAAACATACTCCTGACCCACATCAGCGGCCTGGGCATTACTGTAAATAACAAAAAGTCATCTGACGTCCAACCAGAGGTTGGCCTTCATTGGCATGGAACTGGACTCATGAGACCACAAATGCCCACCAGAAGGGTCCAAGCGATCTTATCTTGCCTCAACCACTTTCAGCAGGGGCGGGTGGTATCTGCCCTGACCTGCCAATGGGCTTGGGCTTGCTGACGGCGACCTCGTTGCTTATTCCCCTGGGCCTGCTCCATCTCCAGCCTTTTCAACGGTGGTTCAACACCCACCGGCTGCACCCGAAGCGCCACCGTCCCTGCACAGGGCCTCAGGGCAGGTTGAGGTGGCACTGTTGCTCCTTTCTCTCAGGTGGTGGAGATGCTGAGGATGTGCTGCCGGGAGCTGGTCGGCCGTGGGAGTGTGACCAAGGGCAGGTCGGCTAGCGGCTGTTGGCTACCCCCTTGGCGAGGTAGGCAGATTAAAACACTAGAGCTCTGAGCTGTACAGCTGGCCCTGCGGTATTTCCACATCTGAAAGGAAGACATGTCCTGATGAGAATGGACAACACCACAGTGGTGGCTTACATCAACCATAAGGGTGGACTGAGGTCCCACCACCTCAATCTTATAGCATGGGAGCTCCTTCTCTGGGCTCAGGGCTGTCTAGCGTCTCTACGTGTAGAGCACATCCCTGACATCCTGAGTGTGGCACCAGATATGCTCTTGAGGGAGAGCCTGCCACCTTGTGACTGGAGCCTACATCCCCAGATGATGCAGCATCTGTGGGACAAGTTCGGGAGGGTGCAGGCGGACCTGTGTGCATCCCTGGACAATGCACACTGCCCACTGTGGTACTCCATGTCAGAGCCTCTGGGCTTGGATGCTCTGGCTCACGATTGGCCAGGGCTGGAGGTTTACGCATTCCCCCCTTTCCCCCTGATCCAGGCTGTGCTGGTGTTACATTCTCCAGTTTCTGTGTTGTTGTGCGTTTGTATGTGTGTATGTGTGTGTTTCAGGATGTCTTCCTGGACTCCAAGCAGCTGATTGGTCGGCCCCATTGCAGATTGGAGCTCTGACCTCGCCCTCTCGTCAGGGGAAACAGCTGGCTCATCAATTACCGACTCCTTCTGCAGCTTGAAAAGCCAGTGTTCCTTTGATAGGAGAGAGCTTCTTAGTATGTGCTGTGTTGGTTGTTGGTCAGAAAGTGTTGTTGTAAAGTATTTTGTAGCCTCTCCTCCAGAGATATGTGTACGTCGTAGGACTTAGTGGTTTGTGGTTTATTTCAATTGTTCACTAAATTTGGTGAATTATTCTGTTTAATTTGTTCTCAGGGGGGAAGGAAAAGAAAACTTGGGAATGTTTAGGCAAGAGGCCTGCGGTCATACATAACACGTAGTATTTATTCCATCTATGCACACTAGGTAAGACCTGGGCGGACCACCCCGTATTTGGTTAGCGCGCCAGGTGGTGCTAAGATTAGATAAGTAGTGGGTAGGCAGGAGAGGGTAGGTTAGGTAAGTAGTGGGTAGGTAGGAGAGGGTAGGTTAGATAAGTAGTGGGTAGGTAGGAGAGGGTAGATTAGATAAGTAGTGGGTAGGCAGGAGAGGGGGCTCTTTAACTTTAACTTGCTTTGCTTTGGTTCCATCCAGACCCTTTTCCCCACTTTACCGTGTGAAGGAAATAAATTCCCTGTAAAAGGTAACTTTTCTCAGCCTCTGTCGTCCTTCCCTGCAACTACAAACACATACCTCTTTCACTCCACAGGGAGTTGAGTTGTAGCAGGGTTTTGCATTCCCTCCACCAAGAGGCGTACGTAACATAATGGGGGTTCATCCGGGACTCTGCTGCTCTGAGCTCTCTGTGATTGGTGATTGAGGAGTGGTGGTAGGTTGTGAGTTTAGTTGACTTGTTTACTTCACGTGTGTTAAGTAGGCTGCTGTGTACAAAATGGCTGCCTCAGCTGTCTACAATTTTATTGAAGCGCCCTCTGTTGATCGGTTGGTGGGGTTGCGTAAAGTAGACCTTTGCGCCATAGCTGACCATTATGGACTCTTCGTTCCTGAGAAAGCCCTAAACCCTGAGCTTTTGGTGATATTAAGGGAGGGTTTTGTGAGAAAATGAATTTTCTTGTTGAAAGATGAGGAGAGGGAGGCTTCAGGAGAGGAGACGGGTAGACCTTCCGATGCTAAATCGGGAGGATGCCGCGGAGGAAGGGGTTGCTTGTACCCCCTTTACATTGTCCCGATTCAACCCTTTATCTTCTGCTTTGTGTTGTTCAGACGGGACCGCTAGGCTAAAGGTGGAAATGGAAATTTGGAAATGGCATTTTAGACAGATGGAATTTGATTTAGAAAATGGAAACAGAAGCCGACAAGGAGGTGAGGATCCGACAACTGGAGCTAGACGCTAGCTAGCTCCAGTTGTCCAGGATGGCAGAGCATCATCTGCTTCTGGTGGCCCCATACTAGCCCAGATGACCCTGGTTCAGCCTTCTCCTGTCCTTGTTGTCTGGGACATCTTGGCAACTTCCCCTGAGACCGGACTTGCTGTCTCAGGCCAGGGGAACTCTGTGTTATCCGAGGCCGCACCTCCTCAGTCTGTGGGCTTGGCCACTGAACGACACCAATGAACCATGTTAGGACTACAGTAGGGTGTAATGAACACCATGCAGAGCGCAAGGGCACCAACCACGGCATACCAGTTGCACTGGCGGTTGTTCTGCTTGGTGCACTGGTATTGAGGTTGTGCCCGAGTCATGTGGGGTGCAGCAAATCCTCTAATACCTGCAGTCTCGCTTGGATGAGGGCTTGGTATCCTCTACACTGAGAGGGTATTTGGACACTATATCTGCCTGCCATGGGGGGTGAACAGACAGGCCAGTGGGGCTCCATCCCTTGGTCTCCATGTTTATGAAAGGGGTTCGTCACCTGAGTACAGCTAGGACCCGCTCAATGGTGAGCTCGGATCTGGATGTGGTCTCGGCAGCTTTTGGCAAAGCCGCCTTTCAAACCGTTGTAGTCTGCCTCCCTGAAAACACCTGTCTATGAAGGTGGCTTTCTTGAAGACAGTGGGTGAGCTCCATACTCTTTCGATAAGTTCTGAGTGCTGCCGGGTGAACCCCGGGGGGAGAAGTATATCTCTCCGCCCCAAACCTTCATTCCTCCCAAATGTTCTGTCAGACAGGCATGTGAACATTGCTTTTATCCTGTCTGCTTCTGACCCCCCGGCAGTGGCGGGGGAGTCTGGGCCTCCCTCTGGCATGCTGTGCCATGTGAGGGCATTGGCTGCCTATGTGGAGCGGATACGGTCAGTGAGAACAACAGACCAGATCTTTGTCTGCTATGGTGAGAGTCCTGGGGGCTGGGTTATCAAAGCAAAGTCTCTCTCAACGGATCGTGGACACGACAGCATACCGCCTGGCTGACAGGCCAGTGCTGGGATCTGTGGTGACACATTCAACACAAGGTGTGGCTGTGTCCTGGGCTCTACTGAGAGGACTGCCCCTCATGATATCTGTGCTGCAGCCAGCTGGGCTTCCTCTTGCACCTTTGCTAGGTACTATCGGTAAATGTGGCCACTCCCTCTGCGGTTGGTTCAGCGTTCCTTGGTGTCGCATCCCCTCCGGGGACTGTGCAGGGACCCCCCCTCCACATAGACAGGCCCTGCGTCTCGCAGGATCAACCACTATTGGATCAAGTTATGTCTATTGTTGGACTACTGATCTGTGTTGGTCCCCAATGTGTCTTCGTGGCCTTTTCCCCACTGAAGATCTGTTGGCAGATTGGATTGTCTGACTGACCTACTGACTACAACTTTTTGTATACAGTATTTCATTTGTTTTAGTGTGATGCATACCGTGATGATTTATGTGTTCAGTTGTAGTGAAGACTACAGAGATGTGACACTCTTTATAATTGTGTGGTAAAAGAGGTGATTGCAATCTGATTGTATTAATGAGACCGGGATTACGCATCACTTTATGAAAGGACGAGGTCACTTGGGTTGACTGAACTCCTTTACCGGGCTGGACTCTTTAAGGCCTGAGGTACGGGACTTTTCTTGAGGAACAGGAGCTCAATGTTTGTTATATTATTATGTGTGTGATCATTTGTTTGGTGTAATACAACCAATGTAAAGAACACTGTTGTTTTTGAAGTTATTTCCAATGTTTTAAGGGTTTTTGAAAACTGTATGTCCATCCTGACTTTTACATGAGTCCCTTGTATTGGTGTAATCAATCAATCAATCAAATTTATTTTATATAGCCCTTCGTACATCAGCTGATATCTCAAAGTGCTGTACAGAAACCCAGCCTAAAACCCCAAACAGCAAGCAATGCAGGTGAAGAAGCACGGTGGCTAGGAAAAACTCCCTAGAAAGGCCAAAACCTAGGAAGAAACCTAGAGAGGAACCAGGCTATGTGGGGTGGCCAGTCCTCTTCTGGCTGTGCCGGGTGGAGATTATAACAAAACATGGTCAAGATGTTCAAATGTTCATAAATGACCAGCATGGTCGAATAATAATAAGGCAGAATAGTTGAAACTGGAGCAGCAGCACAGTCAGGTGGACTGGGGACAGCAAGGAGTCATCATGTCAGGTATTCCTGGGGCATGGTCCTAGGGCTCAGGTCCTCCGAGAGAGAGAAAGAAAGAGAGAATTAGAGAGAGCATATGTGGGATGGCCAGTCCTCTTCTGGCTGTGCCGGGTGGAGATTATAACAGAACATGGCCAAGATGTTCAAATGTTCATAAATGATCAGCATGGTCGAATAATAATAAGGCAGAACAGTTGAAACTGGAGCAGCAGCACAGCCAGGTGGACTGGGGACAGCAAGGAGTCATCATGTCAGGTAGTCCTGGGGCATGGTCCTAGGGCTCAGGTCCTCCGAGAGAGAGAAAGAGAGAAGGAGAGAATTAGAGAACGCACACTTAGATTCACACAGGACACCGAATAGGACAGGAGAAGTACTCCAGATATAACAAACTGACCCTAGCCCCCCGACACATAAACTACTGCAGCATAAATACTGGAGGCTGAGACAGGAGGGGTGTAAACTTGATGGACCAGACGGGACTCATTCACTCACCAAAAAAAGGAGAAATCTATATGTTCTCTGGTAGGCGTGAGATAGGGTAGGGTGAGATTGACCCTCAGCCAGCCCCAGGACCAGCCCATCAGCAGCCAGCCCCAGGACCAGCCCATCAGCAGCCAGCCCCAGGACCAGCCCATCAGCAGCAACGGAATCTAAAACAAAAATTCAGAAAATCACATTGTATGATTTTTAAGTAATTAATTTGCATTTTATTGCATGACATAAGTACTGTATGTCATGCAATAAAATGCAAATGAATTACTTAAAAATCATACAATGTGATTTTCTGAATTTTTGTTTTAGATTCCGTCTCTCACAAGTGTACCTATGATAAAAATTACAGACCTCTACATGCTTTGTAAGTAGGAAAACCTGCAAAATCGGCATTGTATCAAATACTTGTTCTCCCCACTGTATAAGTCAACATCTAAGTATTAATTATTTTTAAGTAAATTATTATGGCTGTATTGTTTTAAAAACCCAATATTGTTGTGTGTCCATCAGACCCGTGAACATTGGGTGAATAACAAAAACATGAACATCACACAGGGGTTAAGAATGATGGAGAATGGGGCGGCGCACAATTGGTCCAGCGTCGTCCGGATTCGGGAGGTGGTTTTCAGGGATATTCTTGTCCCAATGAGCAAGGTCAACTCCTGTGGTGGGCTGGGTGCAATGCATGCTGACACGGTCACCGGGTGTACAGTGTTTCCCCGACACATTGGTGCGGCTGGCTTCCGGGTTAAGCGGGCATTGTGTCAAGAAGCAGTGCGGCTTTCGACCTCGCCTCTCCCGAATCCGTACGGGAGTTGCAGCAATGAGACAAGACTGTAACTACCAATTGGATACCACGAAAAAGGGATACAAAAAATATGATGGAGGCCATTGTGTTCTTGGGGACCTTTAATGCTGCAGAAATGTTTTGGTACCCTTCTCCAGATCTGTGCCTCGACACAATCCTGTCTCGGAGCTCGACAAACAATGCCTTCGACCTGATAACTTGATTTTTGCTCTGACATGCACTGTCAACTGTGGGACCTTTTATATAGACTTTCAATTGAATTTACCACAGGTGGACTCCAATCAAGTTGTAGAAACATCTCAAGGATGACCAATGGAAACAGGATGCACCTAAGATCAATTTCGAGACTCATAGCAAAGGGTCTGAATAATTACTGTATGTAAATAAGGTATTTCTGTTTAAAAAAAGATAAATGTGCAAACATTTCTAATAACTTGTTTTCACTTTGTCATTATTGGGTATTGTGTGTAGATATATGAGATTATTATTTTTTGTAATCCATGTTAGAATAAGGCTGTAACGTAATGACATGTGGAAAAAGTCAAGGGGTCTGAATACTTTCCTAAAGCCCTGTATGTTCTGAGTGGTTGGGATACTGTGTTACTTTTGGTTCAGTCTTTATCTTCGACAATTAAACCTATATTATATTTTGGGATTTCTCTACTCAAATGCATCATCAGGATTCAGATATTTAATAATCTACAGTATATGTCATACCATGTTTCAGGTTGGGAGGAGAGGATGTTTTCAGGTCATCATAAAATAACTGAAGCTTGTTTTCCTCCTTTCACGGAGTGGTGAGATTGACAGGCGGCTCTCTGGATCTGAGTCCAAGGGCTTGAGGTTTGAAGGGAAATTTGCTTCAGCAAGTTGTTGCACCTGCGGGGAGGCAGAAAGAGAGGGGAGTCAAAGAGAGCGCCTGGTGTGTGGGAGGAGAGGGGACCATGCTTGACTGTGCAGTGGAAATGGCAGTGTCAATTAAATATCACTTTCAATTTCCTTGTTTTATGATCTCAGGGCTACTAAGCACCAATAATTCCCGGCCTCCTACCTTGTCTGGAGGAAGATTGATTACACCTGTCTCCTCCTATCAAAAGACATTTACATGAAAATAAGAAAACAAGCCTTTGTTTGCACGGAAGTGAATCAGGGAAAGCAATCCACATCCAAATGTGATTTCCATACAGAAAGGAGAGATTAGAATCAGAGCATTGAGAGATCTGTCTCGTGTGGATGAGTTTGGATCGGAAAGACAAAGTGGTGACTTATTTAAATGTTATAATAAAGCTTGTGAATGATTTCCACGCTACACTGATGCATGTTGTTTCCACTTCTAGATAGAGATGTTGGAGATTCACAGTATTGCAGATTGCTGCAGATTGGGTCTTTAACAGCTATGAAACATCCCATATATTTCACTTTCCACTCTGAAGATTCATCATGTTCTGTTGTCTTCTAGCAGTTAAAAAGAGACATGACAAAACAATGGCAATATTGATCATGTTTCTTTCAAAAGTCACGTGTTCAATCAGCGTAGTTTATTCTTACAAATTAGGAATGACATTAAACAAGGCTTCTTGTATTGTGTATACACAGTTTAAGAGAATGTATTGTAATTCAGAAGATATAATTAACTACGTTCATAAACTATTAGGTATTACTACTTTCAATGTTTTATTGTTGTTGGGTTGAATGTTTGGTTAGAGGTGGATGATGTCCAGGTGTTGATTGTTGTTGGGTTGAATGTTTGAATGTTTGGTTAGAGGTGGATGATGTCCAGGTGTTGATTGTTGTTGGGTTGAATGTTTGGTTAGAGGTGGATGATGTACAGGTGTTGATTGTTGTTGGGTTGAATGTTTGGTTAGAGGTGGATGATGTCCAGGTGTTGATTGTTGTTGGGTTGAATGTTTGGTTAGAGGTGGATGATGTTCAGGTGTTTATTGTTGTTGGGTTGAATGTTTGGTTAAGTGGATTATGTTCAGGTGTTGATTGTTGTTGGGTTGAATGTTTGGTTAGACGTGGACGATGTTCAGGTGTTTATTGTTGTTGGGTTGAATGTTTGGTTAAGTGGATTATGTTCAGGTGTTGATTGTTGTTGGGTTGAATGTTTGGTTAGACGTGGATGATGTTCAGGTGTTTATTGTTGTTGGGTTGAATGTTGATGATGATCAGGTGCCTCACTTTTAACCATTGCGTAAATTTAACACAAGATATCTATGTGCACCTTTCTGAAAAGACTGCATCAACCTAAAACTTAGAGGTTTCTAAACTTGTCGCATATGCATATGCATGTTTCCCATTGGAAATCAGAGCTGTCGTAAATATGTGCGTGAACGAGCATTGTAACTCATCATTCAACTTTTATGGTGACAATAACATGCAGGGGTCAGTAATCCAGTAAGGTGCCAAGGGTCCAGAAAGGCAGGCAGTATCAGGGTCAAGGCATGCAGGGGTCAGTAATCCAGTAAGGTGGGGCAAGGTCCAGAAAGCCAGGCAGTATCAGGGTCAAGGCATGCAGGGGTCAGTAATCCAGTAAGGTGGGGTAAGGTACAGAACGACAGGCAGTATCAGGGTCAAGGCAGGTAGAACGGTCAAACCTGGGAAGGACTAGAAAACAGGAGCAAGAAACAGGCAGGAGCAGGGGAACAAACGCTGGAAACAGGAGACAAAGGGCTGTGAGACATGGGTTTAACTCTGGACACATGAAAGGTGAGATGTATATGAAGGGTACGGGGCAACAGAAGACAACAGCAGAGGGGCTAATGATTTTGAACAGGCCGATAAACCGGGGGGAGAGTTTGCTGGATTCCACCCGGAGGGGCAGATCCCGGGTGGATAGCCATACCTTCTGCACGAGACAATGCCGGGGTCTGGTGGCGATCCGCTTGTCATCGATACCTGGAGGTGGTCTTGAGGATGGCCGACTGGGCTCTCCTCCAACTATGACAACAGCTGCGGACAAACATCTGGGAAGAAGGTATGCCGGACTCTTCTTTCTGCTCAGGGAAGAGCAGGGGCTGATACCCCAGGTAACACTCAAACTGTGATAGGCCTGTGGCCGAGCAGGGAAGGGTTTTGCGGGAGTTTTTTACCCACACAGGCTACTGGTTCCAGGTGGTGTGGTTGGCAGAGACCAATCAGCTCAGAGTACTCTCAAGGTCCTGGTTGGCTTGCTCCGACTGGCCGTTAGACTGGGGGTGGAACCCGGAGGACAGGCTGGTCGACAACCCAATGAAGGGGCAGAACGCCTTTCAGAACCAGGACGAGAAATGAGGACCCCGGTCGGAGACCATGTCCACGGGCAGTCCATGGATCCGGAAGAAAATCTGCACCATGAGCTGGGCCCTTGGAGACCAGCTGGAGCTTGCCGAGGAATCTTGTTCTGTGCAAAGATGTTGCAAGCGGTGACAAATGCGGTGAAGTCAGTGATCATGTTAGGCCACCAAAAGCATTGTCGCACAAAAGCCAAGGTCTGCCGTTAGTCCCGGGTGGTAGGCAAGCCTGGAGGAGTGGGCATCCGGTTATAGCGGTGTGACAGCACATCTGGCTTGACATTCTTGGATCCCGGCAAGTAGGAGCTGGAGAATTTGTACCAGGTGAACAGTAGGGCCCATCTAGCCTGCCTTGAATTGAGGCGCTTGGCGGTGGGGAGATATTCCAGGTTCTTTTGGTCATTCCACACAATGAATGGATGTTCCGCCTCCTCCAGCTAGTGCCTCCACTCCTCCAATACCATCTTCACTGTGGGATTTGACCTTCTCCACAAATAAGAACCCTGCGCCAGCGGGGGAGGGCAGAAGGACGGATGAACCCAGCAGCTAGGGAGTCCTCAATGTAGGTCTCCATAGCCTTGGTCTCCGGACCAAGTGGTGCCTGGGAAAAGATCAATCCTGCAGTCAGATGGTGCTGCGGCAGCGAAGAGGTCTTACTGAAGACTTTCCGGAGGTCCTGGTACTCCGCGGGATGAGCGGAGAGGTCCGGGTCAACTTCTGAGGGCCCAGGAAGTAGTCCTGGGACAGGCTGCGCTGACTTCAGGCAATGGGCGTGTCAGAACAGGCCCATGATGGCACCGGCAGACCAGGCAATGAAGGAGATTGTGTCGCTGGAGCCAAGAGAATCCCAATACCACTGGCACCTGAGGAGACTTAATGAGCAGGAACTGGATCGTATCGCTGTGGTTCCCTGACACACGTAGGTTGATGGGGGTGGTATTGTGGTTGACCCGACCTATAGAGTGCCCATCCAGTGCTCTAAAGTCCATGGGACTGGAGAGGAGCTGAGCTCTCAACGGCCCAAGAGTCGATGAAGACCTAGAGAGATTTCGACTGGGCTCTTGAAGAGGTGAGTGAGCAGTCTTCGGAGACTCTCGGGGTAAATCGGGTGGCCTTGGGTTCTTGGAATCCTTGGACAGGCGAGAGAAATCTCCTTTCCACTCCTTCCTTCGTTCCCGTAGTCGCCCATCGATCCGAATGGTCAAGGAGATGAGTGAGTCGAGATCCGTCGGTAGTTCCCGGGCAGCAAGCTCGTCCTTTACTTCCTCCAAAACCACTTGCAGGAACATGTCAAACAGTGCTTCCGGGTTCCAGGCACTCTCAGCTGCCAATGTGCGGAAATCCACTGCGTAGTCTGCCACACTGCAGGAGCCTTGCCGAAAATGGAGTAACTCCTGGGCAGCATCTCTCTCTTCAATGGCGCATTTAAAACCTTCTTTACTTCTGCCACAAACTCCTCCAGACTGGAGCATACAGAGGACGGTTGTTCCCATACTGCCATAGCCCAGGCAAGAGCCCTCCCAGACATCACCGTGATTAGGTACGCTATCTTAGAGTGGTCCGAGGGGAAGGAGGAGGGCTGCAGCTCGATGATGAGTGAACACTGAGCGAGAAACGCCCGACAGGTGCATGACTCTCCATATAAGTGCTCAGGGGGAGGTAAGCTGGGTTTCTGGGAAACTTGGGTGACTGCGATGCTAACAGCCGGGTTACTGAGGGGCTGGGAGGCTACCATTGTGGTAGACTGCATAGTAGACAACCCACAGAATTGCTCCGGCAATGTGTTCAATGCCTGTGACCTTCGGCCAAGGTCTGGAACCCTTCCATAAAACCACGAAGCATGTCCTATTGCCTTCCAATGGTGACTCCTTGGGAGGAAAGGGTATTGCGGAGCTGGTCTGAGTCTGCTGGGTCAGTCATGGCCAGTTTTTACTATCACGTTTCAGGTATGAAACAGATGCAGACAGTGTCGAAGAAACAAACGTGTATTTCTAAAACTGGGGCAGGCAAACAACGGGTCAAAGGCAGACAGGGGTCAGTAATCCAGAGTGCAAAAGGTCCAGAAATGCCCAGCAGTATCAGGGTTAGGTCATGCAGGGGTCAGTAATCCAGTAAGGTGGGGTAAGGTATAAAACGGCAGGCAGGCACAGTTTCAGGGCAGAACGGTCAAAACCGGGAAGGACTAGAAAACAGGAGCAGGGGAACTGTCACGTCCTGACCTTAGAGACCTTAGAGATCCATTTAATTATCTATGTTTGGTTAGGTCAGGGTGTGACTCAGGTGGGAAAGTCTATGTTTTCTATTTCTTTGTTATTGGCCGTGTGTGGTTCCCAATCAGACGCAGCTGTCTATCGTTGTCTCTGATTGGGGATCACATATAAGTTGTCATTTTCCTTTTGGGTTTTGTGGGATCTTGTTTTCTGTTTAGTGTCTGTACCTGACAGAACTGTTTGCTTTCGTTTTCACTTTTGTTATTTGGTTTGAGTGTTTTTTGAAAATAAATATCTTGAACACTTTCCACTCCTTTTGACGAGAGCAGTTACAGGGACAAACGCTGGTATGTTTCACAAAAAAAAAAACTGGCAACAGACAAACGGAAAACACAGGTATAAATACACAGGGGATAGTGGGGAAGATGGGCAACACCTGGAGGGGGTGGAGACAAGCACAAAGACAGATGAAACAGATCAGTGTGTGACACAATCTGACAGTTTCTGAAAGAGAAAAACTATTGCAAATTGTAATGGACCTGTAGACAGATTGTTTGAATTTGTTTTGTTGTGGGTGAATAGGGAGTACAGGAGGGGAGAGCCCTGAGGGGCCCCTGTATTGAGGAACAGCTTGGCAGATATGTTGTTGACTACACTTACAACCTGGGGGTGGCCTGTCAGGAAATCCAGGATCCAGTTGCAGAGAGAGGTGTTTAGTCCCAGGGTCCTTAGCTTAGTGATGAGCTTTGTGGGCACTATGGTGTTGAACTCTGAGCTGTAATCAATGAACAGCATTCTCGCGTAGGTTTTCCATTTGTCCAGGTGGGAAAGGGCAGCGTGGAGTGCGATTAGATTAGTTCATCTGTGGATCTGTTGGGACGTGGTATGCGAATTGGAGTGGGTCTAGGGTTTCCAGGATGATGGTGTTGATGTGAGCCATGACCTGCCTTTCAATGCAATTCATGGCTACCAACGTGAGTGTTATGGGCGGTAGGCATTTAGGCAGGTTACCTTCGGTTTCTTGGACACAGGGACTATGCTGTTCTGCTTGAAAGATGTAGGACTCGGTCAGGAAGAGGTTGAAATCTACTTGCCAGTTGGTTCGAGCATGCATCTGTCTGGCCCAGCAGCCTTATGAATGATGACTTGTTTATCTTCTCTAGGGTAGGGGGCAGCATTTGGAATTTTGGATTAAAAGCATGCCCAAATTAAACTGCCTTCTACTCAGGCCCAGAAGGCCCAGAAGATAGGATATGCATATAGTTAGTAGATTTGGATAGAAAACACTCTAAAGTTTCCAAAACTGTTAAAAATAATGTGAGTACAACATAACTGATTTGGCAGGCGAAAACCTGAGAAAAATCCAAACAGGAAGTAGGATATTTTTTGTTGTTATAGTTTTCTAATCAATGCCATTACAGTATCCATTGACTTAGGACTCAAATTGCAGTTCCTATGCCTACCACTAGACGTCAACAGTCTTTAGAAATTGTTTCAGGCTTGTATTGAAAAATGAGGGAGTAATAAACATCGTTTGACATGTTTCTATGAACTCTACGGATAGAATTTCGATTTTTTTGTCTGCCTGTTGTGACTGCATTTGAGCCTGTGGATTACTGAAGAAAACGTGTGAACAAAACGGAGGTTTTCGGAAATAAAGAGACTTTATTGAACAAAAGGAACATTTATTGAATAAATGAATGTCTTCTGAGTGCAAACATATGAAGATCATCAAAGGTAAGTGATTAATATTATCTCTATCTCTGACTTGTGTAACTCTTCTACTTGGCTGGTTACTGTTTGTAATGATTTGTCTGCTGGGCTATGTTCTCAAATAATTGTAAGGTATGCTTTCGCCGTAGAGCATTTTTTAAAAATCTGACACTGTGGTTGGATTCACAATAAGTTAATCTTTAAACCTATGTAAAATAGTTGTATCTTTTCTGAATTTTTATCATGACTATTTGTGTATTTGAATTTGGCGCTCTGCAATATCACCGGATGTTGGCCAGGTCTAGCATCCCACATACCCTAGAGAGGTTAAAGGTCTTGCTCACATCGGCTACGGAGAGTATAATCACACAATCTTCCATAACAGCTGGTGCTCTTGTGCATGTTTTGGTGTTGCTTGCCTGGAAGCGAGCATAAAAGGCATTTAGCCCATCTGGTAGGCTCGCATCACTTGGCAGCTCGCGGTTGTTTCCCTTTGTAGTCTGTAATAGTTTGCAAGCCCTGCCACATCCGACGTGCATCAGAGCCGGTGTAGTAGGATTCAATCTTAGTCCTGTACTGACACTTTGCCTGTTTGATGTTTCATCTGAGGGCATAGCAGGATTAGTGTCACGCACATTGAAAGCGCTAGCTTTAGCTTGGTGTGGATGTTGCCTTTAATCCATTGCTTCTGGTTGGGATTTGTACGTACTATCACTGTGTTGATGACATCGTCGATGCACTTATTGATGAAGCCATTGACTGAGGTGTGTACTCCTCAATGGCATTGGATGAATCCCGGGAACATATTACAATCCAGCAAAACAATCCTGTAGCATCCGCATTATCTGACCACTTCCGCAATGAGCGAGTCACTGGTACTTCCTGCTTTAGTATTAGCTTGTAAGCAGGAATCAGGAGGATATAATTATGGTCAGATGTGCCAAATGGAGGGCAAGGGAGAGCTTGGTACGCATCTCCGTGTGGAGTAAAGGTGGTCTAGAATTTTCTTCCTCTGGTACAGAGGTGACATGCTGTTAGAAATTAGGTAAAACGGATTTAAGTTTGTCGCCATTTATGTCCCTGGCCGCTTCTAGATGCGCATTTTCTTGTTTGGTTATGGCCTTATACAGTTTGTTGAGTGCGGTGTTAGTGCCGGCGTCTGTTTGTTGTGGTAAAGAGACTGCTATGAAAAATATAGATGAAAACCCTCTTGGTCGATAGTGTGCTCAAAAGCTTATCATAAAGTACTCTAGCTCTGGCGAGCAATACCTCGGGACTTCTTTAATATTAGACATTGGGCACCAGCAGTTTGAAGTATAGACACACACCCCTTCTACGCCCTTCTACCCCCTGCACCTACCGTACGCCCCTTCCATTACTTTCCACCACCTGCATCCCCTTCCTCCCCCTGTAACCCTCTGTATCCCCCTTCCACCTCCTCTATACCCCTTCCATTATGTTCCACCACCTGTATCCCCCTTCCACCTCCTCTATACCCCTTCCATTATGTTCCACCACCTGCATCCCCCTTCCACCTCCTCTATACCCCATCCATTACTTTCCACCACCTGTATCCCCCTTCGTCTCCCTGTATCCTCATGTAAACCCCATTCCAAGGTTGTTCCAAGGTCGTTCCATTCCAAGGTCCCTTTCCATCCCATTTCACCCCCTGTGCCCCTCTTATACCCCTTTCCACCCCTGTATGTCCTTTCCACCCCTGTATCTCTTTTCCACCCCTGTATCTCCTTTATACCCTTTGTATCCCCCTTCTACCCCTATCCACCCCTAGTATCCCCCTTCTACCCCTTTCCGCCCCTAGTATCCCCATTCTACACATTTCTACCCCTGTATCCCCATTCTACCCCATTCTACCCCTGTATCCCCATTCTATCCCTTTCCACACCTTGTATCCCCATTCTACCCCTTTCCACCCCTAGTATCCCCCTTCTACCCCTTTCCACCCCTAGAATCCCCCTTCTACCCCTTTCCACCCCTAGTATACCCATTCTACCCCTTTCCACCCCTAGAATCCCCCTTCTACCCCTTTCCACCCCTAATATCCCCATTCTACCCCTTTCCACCCCATGTATCCCCATTCTACCCCTTTCCACCCCTAGTATCCCCCTTCTACCCCTTTCCACCCCTAGTATCCCCCTTCTACCCCTTTCCACCCCTAGTATCCCCATTCTACCCCTTTCCACCCCCTGTGCCCCTCTTATACCCCATTCTACCCCTGTATCCCCATTCTATCCCTTTCCACACCTTGTATCCCCATTCTACCCCTTTCCACCCCTAGTATCCCCCTTCTACCCCTTTCCACCCCTAGAATCCCCCTTCTACCCCTTTCCAGCCCTAGTATACCCATTCTACCCCTTTCCACCTCTAGAATCCCCCTTCTACCCCTTTCCACCCCTAATATCCCCAATCTACCCCTTTCCACCCCATGTATCCCCATTCTACCCCTTTCCACCCCTAGTATCCCCCTTCTACCCCTTTCCACCCCTAGTATCCCCCTTCTACCCCTTTCCACCCCTAGTATCCCCATTCTACCCCTTTCCACCCCCTGTGCCCCTCTTATACCCCTTTCCAACCCTAGTATCCCCATTCTACCCCTTTCCACACCTAGTATCCCCATTCTACCCCTTTCCACCCCTAGTATCCCCATTCTACCCCATTCCACCCCTAGTATCCCCATTCTACCCCTTTCCACCCCTAGTATCCCCATTCTACCCCTTTCCACCCCTAGTATCCCCCTTCTACCCCTTTCCACCCCTGTATCTACGATCCACCCCTAGTATCCCCATTCTACCCCTTTCCACCCCTAGTATCCCCATTCTACCCCTTTCCACCTCTACTATACCCATTCTACCCCTTTCCACCCCTAGTATCCCCATTCTACCCCTTTCCACCCCTAGTATCCCCCTTCTACCCCTTTCCACCCCTAGTATCCACATTCTACCCCTTTCCACCTCTAGTATCCCCATTCTACCCTTTCCAACCCTAGTATCCCCCTTCTACCCCTTTCCACCCCTAGTATCCCCATTCTACCCCTTTCCACCCCTAGTATCCCCATTCTACCCCTTTCCACCCCTAGTATCCCCCTTCTACCCCTTTCCACCCCTAGTATCCACCTTCTTCCCCTTTCCACACCTAGTATCCCCATTCTACCCCTTTCCACCCCCTGTGCCCCTCTTATACCCATTTCCACCCCTAGTATCCCCATTCTACAGCTTTCCACCCCTAGTATCCCCATTCTACCCCTTTCCACCCCTGTATCTCCTTTTCACCCCTAGTATCCCCCTTCTTCCCCTTTCCACCCCTGTATCACCTTTCCACCCCTAGTATCCCCCTTCTACCCCTTTCCACCCCTAGTATCCCCATTCTACCCCATTCTACCCCTAGTATCCCCATTCTACCCCTTTCCACCCCTAGTATCCCCATTCTACACCTTTCCACCCCTGTATCTCCTTTCCACCCCTAGAAACCCCATTCTACCCCATTCTACCCCTAGTATCCCCATTCTAACCCTTTCCACCCCTAGTATCCCTCTTATACCCCTTTCCATTCCTAGTATCCCCATTCTACCGTAGTATCCCAATTCTACCCCTTTCCACCCCTAGTATCGCCATTCTACCCCTTTCCACCCCTAGCTCCCCATTCTACCCCATTATATCCTAGTATCCCCATTCTTCCCCTTTCCACCCTAGTATCCCCATTCTACCCCTTTCCACCCCTAGTATCCCCCTTCTACCCCTTTCCACCCCTAGTATCCCCATTCTACCCCTTTCCACCCTAGTATCCCCATTCTACCCCTTTCAACCCTAGTATCCCAATTCTACCCCTTTCCACCCCTAGTATCCCCCTTCTACCCCTTTCCACCCCTAGTATCCCCCTTCTACCCCTTTCCACACCTAGTATCCCCATTCTACCCCTTTCCACACCTAGTATCCCCATTCTACCCCTTTCCACCCCTAGTATCCCCATTCTACCCCTTTCCACCCCTTGTATCCCCATTCTACCCCTTTCCACCCCTAGTATCCCCATTCTACCCCTTTCCACCTCTTGTATCCCCATTTTACCCCTTTCCAAACCTAGTATCCCCCTTCTACCCCTTTCCACCCCTGTATCTCCGATCCACCCCTAGTATCCCCATTCTACCCCTTTCCACCCCTAGTATCCCCATTCTACCCCTTTCCACCCCTAGTATCCCCATTCTACCCCTTTCCACCCCTAGTATCCCCCTTCTACCCCTTTCCACCCCTGTATCTCCGATCCACCCCTAGTATCCCCATTCTACCCCTTTCCACCCCTAGTATCCCCCGTCTACCCCTTTCCACCCCTAGTATCCCCATTCTACCCCTTTCCACCCCTAGTATCCCCCTTATACCCCTTTCCACCCCTAGTATCCCCATTCTACCCCTTTCCACCCTAGTATCCCCATTCTACCCCTTTCAACCCTAGTATCCCAATTCTACCCCTTTCCACCCCTAGTATCCCCCTTCTACCCCTTTCCACCCCTAGTATCCCCCTTCTACCCCTTTCCACACCTAGTATCCCCATTCTACCCCTTTCCACACCTAGTATCCCCATTCTACCCCTTTCCACCCCTAGTATCCCCATTCTACCCCTTTCCACCCCTAGTATCCCCATTCTACCCCTTTCCACCCCTAGTATCCCCCTTCTACCCCTTTCCACCCCTGTATCTCCGATCCACCCCTAGTATCCCCATTCTACCCCTTTCCACCCCTAGTATCCCCATTCTACCCCTTTCCACCCCTATATCCCCATTCTACCCCTTTCCACCCCTAGTATCCCCCTTCTACCCCTTTCCACACCTAGTATCCCCATTCTACCCCTTTCCACCCCCTGTGCCCCTCTTATACCCCTTTCCACCCCTAGTATCCCCATTCTACCCCTTTCCACCCCTGTATCTCCTTTTCACCCCTAGTATCTCCCTTCTACCCCTTTCCACCCCTGTATCACCTTTCCACTCCTAGTATCCCCCTTCTACCCCTTTCCACCCCTAGTATCCCTCTTATACCCCTTTCCACCCCTGTATCTCCTTTCCACCCCTAGTATCCCCATTCTACCCCATTCTACCCCTAGTACCCCCATTATACCCCATTCCACCCCTAGTATCCCCATTCTACCCCTTTCCACCCCTAGTATCCCCATTCTACCCCAGTATCCCCATTCTACCCCTTTCCACCCTAGTATCCCCATTCTACCCCTTTCCACCCCTAGTATCCCCCTTCTACCCCTTTCCACCCCTAGTATCCCCATTCTACCCCTTTCCACCCCTAGTATCCCCATTCTACCCCTTTCCACCCCTAGTATCCCCATTCTACCCCTTTCCACCCCTAGTATCCCCATTCTACCCCTTTCCACCCCTGTATCTCCTTTCCACCCCCTCCACCCGCTCTATCCCCCTTCCACAACATGTATCCCCCTTCCACCCCTCTCCAAACCCTGTATCCTGCTTCCATCCCCCTCCAATCCCTGTATCAACCCTCCTCCCCTTTTAACCCCCTTTATCCTCCTGTATCCCTCTTCCACCCGCTGTATCCCAATTCCTTCCCCTTCCATCCCCTTCCACCCCCTGTATCCTCCTGTATACCCTTTCCATCCGCTCTATCTCACTTCCACCCCCTGTATCCACCTTCCACCCACTTCCTTCTCTATATCAGCCTTCCACCCACTTCCACTACCTGTAGCCCCTTCCACCCCCTATTTCCCATAGCCTACACCAGACAAGGTCCTGGTCTGAGACTGAGTTTAATTAACAGGCTGCAGTAGATTATGGCCAGGTTCTGGTCTGAGACTGAGTTTAATTAACAAGATGCAGTAGCTTCTGGAAAGATCCTAGTCTGAGACTGGGCCTGAGGCTGTACAGGGTTGTCTCTTAATGATCTGCCCATGGTGATATAGAGAGACTCAATGTGCAATATGAGCACAATCACAATCTAATGGCCTGATTCATCTAGAAAGGAACATCATTTAAAACAACGCTGCCTTTTAGTGGCTGATCTTCAGCTCATCAGGACATCAAATATTATTTTACTCCTGTTTGGTAAAATTATATTTGCACATTTTAATATCAGGTACTCCATGTACAGTCTATTATACAGCTGCCATTCATTCCCCGTTTATGTTCAGAACTTAACAAATTGAATAAGGCCTGGCGACAGATAAAGGTAGATAGGCTGCCATATTATTCTCCTGGAACCAACCAAGGACTTGGTCACTAGCACTGTGTTTAATCACAGGTGTTGTTTTGGAACCTGAATTAATACAGATAGAGGGAGAAGAAGATAGCATCTCAGCTTTACCTACACAGATATACTGGGCCTACTGTTTTTCATTAGCTTCTAAGGTAATATGCAGCGCAGTGAGATAGAGAGAGAGGGAGAGAGGTCATGAGCAGATGAGCTCCTGAAAAATATACATTTAGAGTTGGATAAACTTGGATTGATCCACAAGGACATATACAGGATACTACCCTCCACAACATAACCTTCACTATGTCACCAGGACATATACAGGATACTACCCTCTACAACACTATGTCACCAGGACATAGACAGGATACTACCCTCCACAACATTATGTCACCAGGACATAGACAGGATGCTACCCTCCACAACACTATGTCACCAGGACATAGACAGGATACTATCCTCCACAACATAACCTTCACTATGTCACCAGGACATATACAGGATACTACCCTCCACAACATAACCTTCACTATGTCACCAGGACATATACAGGTTACTACCCTCCACAACATAACCTTCACTATGTCACCAGGACATATACAGGATGCTACCCTCCACAACACTATGTCACCAGGACATACAGGATACTGCCCTCCACAACATAACCTTCACTCCAAATCAAACTCCAAACCTACCACCTGATTTTGGACAAAATGACCAGGAAGGATTCCTACTACTAAAGATTCTTATTCCCAAGGCATATACAGCAATTGCTCTGGCAAACCAAGGACCACCAAAAGAAGCACAACAGAAACCTGAAAATGCCATCCAACCTGGGTCTGAATGAGTAATGTTTAGTCTGAAGCTACTTTTAAAGCCAAGATTTAAAAAAAACTAAATTACAAGAATCTATTTTACTTTATAAGGACTGAATGCTAAGTTAAGCCTACCAAGCTTTCTAGGACAGAACAGATCTGGTTGCAACTTCAGTTAGCACTGAGGTGTGAAGTGAGAGGTGTCAAAGCCCTTGAGCCCAACAATGGCAGGAGAGGTTCAAAGCCTCCCTCACCCAAATACAGAGGCCTTTGAGGACCCCGGCTCCATGGATTTCCCCTGTGCTAAAGGACATGACAATAAGGTACCCCTAAAAATGAGAAGGCATGGAAAGAGTACAAAATGAAGCTCCTCATGGACAATCAAGAGACACCTTCTGCTGACTTCTACAAATATGGGAACATAAGCAACTTAATCGTCCACACAGACCATCCCCTGGCATGGCACAGTGCTATATTAACACACTACACCTCTGTTAAGGGAGGGGGTGTTAACGCTGGGTGTAACCTCAGGACACTAGACAACGAGGACTCTGAGTCAGCCAATGTCAACCTGTACCAGTCTGGAACAGTATTGGTACATAGCAACCCCAAACAGTTTCAGTTGGATTTCACAGAATCAAAGAGTGAGGGTAGCAGGAGAAAAGGCTCTCCCACCCCAAGCGAGACAGACCAGAACTCTTCCTTAATTCAGGATCGGTATCCCCTCTGGTTGATGGTTGAGCTAACATAGGCTCATGTGACTAGCATGAGGTTTGTAAGTAACAAGAACATTTCCCAGGACATGGACATGTCTGCACTCTGGACTGTGGAAAGACATCTTCAACAGGAGAAAGAGCAGGAGCGGAAGAAGAAGGCCCAGCGGCAAGAGAAGAAAAGAGCACTAGAGGAGAAGGTGAAAAGGATGACGTGTGACAGAGAACAAAACATTATAGAGGTGGCCACCCCCGCAGAGGGCCAGCAGAACAGTCCACCCCAGACCCTGACCATAGCCTCGACATCACAGCAGGACAGATAAATGAAGAACCACAAGCCCAGGGAATCCCACCCCCTCTGAGCACCCCTACTGTCAACCCCCTGATAGCCCTCCTGACAACCCCCCCACACCCACTGAGGACATCACAAGCCACAGATTGCACTCTTTATGGACTCAAACAAGAAATATACACAAGAAAATACACTTTTTCCCAATTACACACTCTAAACTCTGGTGTCCGAACACCCAGAGCACCCTAGACCTTCTGTCTGAGGATCAACTAGGGACACCCAGCCACATAATAATACAAACAGTCACAAACGACCTGAGAGCACAGAAGGAAAGGGTGGCCACAGCACCCTAGGGAGTGATTGAAAAAGCTTCTTCTACTTTCCCCAACGCAAAACTTTCCCCAAAGTGGTTATCTCCACCTTGCTACCACAAAAATACTTCCACCCTGCTACCATACAGTGGGTAAACGCAAGAATTTCCGTAACTGTGCCTCAAAACGAAATGTTTACCCGGCCCACCACTCCACCCTGGACTTGAACAGCCTTTACGACCAGGTCCAGCTCTACGAGGCAGCAGTGCCCACCTTCGCCAGGACCATAAAGGACGTCGCCCTTAACCACTGCCCCAACACCTCACACAGGAGCAACAGATCAACAGACACCCCGCCCAGACCAGCAAGAAACTCTCCCAGATCTGCGGGCCTCTCCAAACCCCCACCCCAACCAATCCATACATGTCCATGTCCTGGGAAATGTTCTTGTTACTGACAAGCAGGCTCTGAGCTCTGAAGCAAGCTTCCAGAAAATTGGAACGGAAATGGTGCCACACCAAACTGCAAGTCATCCGACTAGCTTTGGAAAGACTGTACCGTGCAGTATCGAAGAGCCCTCACTGCTGCTCCACCAAACTGCAAGTCATCCGACTAGCTTGGAAAGACAGTATCGTGCAGTATCGAAGAGCCCTCACTGCTGCTCCACCAAACTGCAAGTCATCCGACTAGCTTGGAAAGACAGTATCGTGCAGTATCGAAGAGCCCTTACTGCTGCTCGACCATCCTATTTTTCCTATTTCCTATTTTTGAGGAAAATAAGAACAATTCCACGAAAAAATGTATACTGTCGCAAAGCTAACTAAAAAGCAGCATTCCCCAAGAGATGATGGCTTTCACTTCAGCAGTGATAAATTCATGAACTTCTTTGAGGAAAATATCAAGATCATTAGAAAGCAAAGTACATACTCCTCTTTAAATCTGCGTTTTCCTCCAAAGCTCAGTAGTCCTGAGTCTGCACAACTCTGCCAGGACCTAGGCCCGAGGGAGACACTCAAGTGTTTTAGTACTACATCTCTTGACGCAATGATGAAAATAATCATGGCCTCTAAACCTTCAAGCTGCATACTGGACCCTATTCCAACTAAACTACTGAAAGAGCTGCTTCCTGTGCTTGGCCCTCCTATGTTGAACATAATAAAGGTCTCTCTATCCACCGGATGTGTACCAAACTCACTAAAAGTGGCAGTAATAAAGCCTCTCTTGAAAAAGCCAAACCTTGACCCAGAAAATATAAAAAACTATATCGAATCTTCCATTCCTCTCAAAACATTTTTTAAAAGATGTTGGCAGCAACTCACTGCCTTCCTGAAGACAAACAATGTATATGAAATGCTTCAGTCTGGTTTTAGACCCCATCATAGCACTGAGACTGCACTTGTGAAGGTGGTAAATTACCTTTTAATGGCGTCAGACCAAGGCTCTGCATCTGTCCTCGTGCTTCTAGGCCTTAGTGCCAGGACAAAGCACTAAATAAACTCCAGTTAGTGCTCAATATGGCTGCTAGAATCTTGACTAGAACCAAAAAATATGATCATATTACTCCAGTGCTAGCCTCTCTACACTGGTTTCCTGTTAAGGCCAGGGCTGATTACAAGGTTTTACTGCTAACCTACAAAGCATTACATGGGCTTGTTCTTACTTATGTTTCCAATGTAGTCCTGCCGTACATACCTACACGTACGATTACGGTCACAAGACGCAGGCCTCCTATTTGTGCCTAGAATTTCTAAGCAAACAACTGGAGACTGGGCTTTCTCCTATAGAGCTAAAATTTTATGGAATGGTCTGCCTACCCATGTGAGAGACGCAAACTCGGTCTCAACCTTTAAGTCTTTATTGAAGACTCATCTCTTCAGTAGGTTCTATGATTGAGTGTAGTCTGGCCCAGGAGTGTGAAGGTGAACGGAAAGGCATTGGAGCACCCTTGCTGTCTCTGCCTGGCTGGTTCCCCTCTCTACTGGGATTCTCTGCTTCTAACCCTATTACAGAGGCTGAGTCACTGGCTTACTGGTGGTGCTCTTCCATGCCATCCATAGGAGGGGTGCGTCACTTGAGTGGGTTGAGTCACTGACGTGATCTTCCTGTCTGGGTTGCCACCCCTCTTAGGGTTGTGCCGTGGCGGAGATCTTTGTGGGCTCTACTCGGCCTTGTCTCAGGATGGTAAATTGGTGGTTGAAAATATCCCTCTAGTGGTGTGGGGCTGTGCTTTGGCAAAGTGGGTGGGATTATATCCTGCCTGTTTGGCCCTGTCCGGGGTTATCGTCGGATGGGGCCACAGTGTCTCCCGACCCCTCCTGTCTCAGCCTCCTGAATTTATTCTGCAGTAGTTTATGTGTCGGGGGGCTAGGGTCAGTCTGTTATGTCTGGAGTATTTGTCCTGTGTTATCCGGTGTCCTGTGTGAATTTCAGTATGCTCTCTCTAATTCTTTCTTTCTTTCTCTCTCTCTCGGAGGACCTGAGCCCTAGGACCATGCCTCAGGACTACCATGCCCGATGACTCCTTGCTGTCCCCAGTCCACCTGGCCGTGGTGCTGCTCCTGTGGCTATGGAACCCTGACCTGTTTACCTGACTTGCTACCTGTCCCAGACCTGCTGTTTTCAACTCTCTAGAGACAGCAGAGCGGTAGAGATACTCTCAATGATTGCCTATTAAAAGCCAACTGACATTTACTCCTGAGGTGCTGACCTGTTGCAACCTCTACAACCACTGTGATTATTATTATTTGACACTGCTGGTCATCTATGAACATTTGAACATCTTGGCCATGTTCTGTTATAATCTCCACCCGGCACAGCCAGAAGAGGACTGGCCACCCCTCATAGCCTGGTTCCTCTCTAGGCCTTTCTAGGGAGTTTTTCCTAGCCACCGTGCTTCTACACCTGCATTGCTTGCTGTTTGGGGTTTTAGGCTGTGTTTCTGTACAGCACTTTGAGATATCAGCTGATGTAAGTGTGATTTGATTTGATCTGCTCATACTTACCAGACTGAGGCCAAACCAAACGACTAACAACATTGGACACTTTATAGAATACAAAGCTTTCACTACCTCATCCTGGAATATATAAGGCCTGAGGTCATCTGCCTTTGGCCAAAAGAGCAGAAACCTGGACTTCCCCAAAGAAATCAGAAAAACAGACAATGTCATTCAACAAGACACATGGTATAGAGGAGATGGACCCACAGGTTGCCCTCTAGATTACAGAGAGCTGGTAGTCCCATCCACCAAACTACCAGGAGTGAAACAGGGAAGGCACTCAGTGGCTAATTTAGTATAGAGCAGACCTAACTATTCAATTATAAGGAACATTTTACATTTGGCTAGAAATTCTAAATGAAATAATATTGACAGAAAAAAATGTCCTCCTGTGTGTTACCTACAGTATATCCCCCCACTATAATCACCATATTTTAATGAAGACAGCTTCTCCATCCTAGAGGGGGAGATCAACCATTTCCAGGCCCAGGGACATATACTAGTCTGTGGCGACCTACATGCCAAAACTGGACAAGAACCTGACCCTCTCAGCGCACAAGGTGACAAACACCGATCTGTAGGTGAAAGCATTCCCTCAAAAACGGGTCACAACTCCTGCAGCTCTGTCGCATGTTGGGTATGTACATACTCAATGGCAGACTTCGAGGGGAGTCCTATGGTAGGTACACCTATAATCAAATCAAATATTATTTGTCACAGCAGCGAAATACATACTTACAACCCTACAATGCAGTTTCAAGAAAAATAAGTGTTAAAGTATTTACTAAAATAAACTGAATTAAAAAATAAATAAAATATAAAATATTTATTCAAGAAGAATTATAACAAATAATTAAGGAGACAAAATAAATAACATTAGTGAGACTATAGACGGGGTACCGGTACAGAGTCAATGTGGAGGCTATATACAGGGGGTACAGGTACAGAGTCAATGTGTGGGGGCACCGGTTGGTCAATGTAATTGAGGTAATATGTACATGTAGGTAGAGATAAAGTGACTATGCATGGATAATAAACAGAGAGTAGCAGCAGAGTAAAATGCAAACGCAAATTCTCCAGGTACAGTGGTCTGTATATTATATAGTATGCAGTACCAGTGCCTGCAAACTGGTTCAGGTATTTAGTCAACCTAAAGTGGTCTGTATATTATATAGTATTCAGTACCAGTGCCTGCAACCTGGTTCAGGTATTTAGTCAACCTAAAGTGGTCTATATATTATATAGTATTCAGTACCAGTGCCTGCAACCTGGTTCAGGTATTTAGTCAACCTACAGTGGTTGGTTCAGGTTATCAGTCAACCTACAGTGTTTGGTACAGGTTAGCAGTCAACCTACAGTGTTTGGTACAGGTTAGCAGTCAACCTACAGTGGTTGGTACAGGTTATCAGTCAACCTACAGTGGTTGTTACAGGTTATCAGTCAACCTACAGTGGTTGGTACAGGTTATCAGTCAACCTACAGTGGTTGGTACAGGTTATCAGTCAACCTACAGTGGTTGGTACAGGTTATCAGTCAACCTACAGTGGTTGTTACAGGTTATCAGTCAACCTACAGTGGTTGGTACAGGTTATCAGTCAACCTACAGTGGTTGGTACAGGTTATCAGTCAACCTACAGTGGTTGGTACAGGTTATCAGTCAACCTACAGTGGTTGGTACAGGTTATCAGTCAACCTACAGTGGTTGTTACAGGTTATCAGTCAACCTACAGTGGTTGCTCCACTAAAGGTATTGAGATTATGCTGCGGGATTTAGAGGTAATTTGTGGTTTAGTACGGTACCCTGCATCACTTGTACCCTGCTCAATGTAAGTCAGAACTGTAACTAGGCCACTCAGGACCATTCAATGTCATCTTGGTAAGCAACTGCAGTTTATATTTAGCATTATGGCCTTGTGATTTAGGTTATTGTCCTGCTGAACGGTGAATTGTCTCCCAGTGTCTGTTGGAAAGCAGCCTGAACCAGATTTTCTCCTAGGATTTTGCCTGTGCCACGCTTTATTCCATTTATTTTTTATCCTAACCCCCCCCCCCCCCCCCCCCCCCTAGTCCTTGCTGATAACAAGCATACCAATAACATGATGCAGCCACCAACATTCTTCAAAATATGAAGTGTGGTACTGTGCTGTTGTGTTGTGTTGGCTTTGCCCCAAACAAAATGCTTTGTATTCAGGACACAAAGTTAACTTCGTTGCCACATTGTTGGCAGTGTTACTTTAGTTCCTTATAGCAAACAGGATGTTTTGGAAATGTTTTATTGTGCACACTCCCTTCTGTTCACTCTGTAATTTAGGTTAGTATTTTGGAGTAACTACAACGGTGTTGATCCATCCTCAGTTTTTGACTATCACAGCCATTAAACTCTGTAACTGTGTTAAATTCCCCATTGGCCTCAAATCCCTGAGAGGTTCCCTTCCTCTCTGGCAACTGAGTTAGGAAGGACTCCTGTATGTTTGTATTGACACACCATCCAAAGTGTAATTAATATTTCTCAAATGGATATTCAAGGGTTGCTTTATTTTACGCTTCTTTGTGAGGCATTGGAAAAGCTCCCTGGTATCTGTGGTTGATTCTGTGTTTTAAATTCACTCATCAACTGAGGGATCTTACAGATAATTGTCTGTGTCGGGTACAGAGATGACGTATTCATTCAAAAACCATGTTAAACACCTACTGCACACAAAGTTAAGTCATGCAACCTATTATGTGACTTGTTAAGCACATATTTACTCTTGAACTTATTTAGGCTAGCCATAACAGAAGTGCTGAACACCTATTGAGTGAAGATATTTCAACTTTTCATTCTTTGTTAATTTGTTAAAATGTCTAAAAACATGATTCAACATTGTCATTCTGGGGTATTGTGTGTAGGCTAGTGGCACACAATCTCAATTTAATTAATTTTAAATGGAGGCTGTAACACAACAAAATATGAAAAATTCAAGGGCTGTGACTACTTTCTGAAGGCAGGGTATCTGGTAAACAGAGGAAATGGGTTATATGGGTTAAATTGCGCTATTATGTGAAGCAACAGTGACTCGGGCTATAAAAAAATGGTCAGATGAAGCAGATGCTAAACTACAGGACTGTTTTGCTATCACAGTCTGGAAAATGTTCCGGGATTCTTCTGATGACATTGAGGAATACACCACATTTATTTTATTTTATTTATTTCACCTTTATTTAACCAGGTAGGCAAGTTGAGAACAAGTTCTCATTTACAATTGCGACCTGGTACATCAGTCACTGGCTTTATCAAAAAGTGCATTGAAGACGTCGTCCCCACATTGACTGTACGTACAAACCCCAACCAGAAGCCATGGATTACATGCAACATTCACACTGAGCTAAACGGTAGAGCTGCCGCTTTCAAGATGCGGCACTCTAAACCGGAAGCTTACAAGAAATCCCGCTATGCCCTGCGATGAACCATCAAACAGGCAATGCGTCAATACAGGGCTAAGATTAAATCATACTACACCGGCTCTGACGCTCGTCGGATGTGGCAGGGCTTGCAAACTATCACAGACTACAAAGGAGAGCACAGCTGCGAGCTGCCCAGTGACACGAGCCTACCAGATGAGCTAAACCACTTCTATGCTCGCTTCGAGGCAAGCAACACTGAGGTATGCATGAGAGCATCAGCTGTTCCGGACGACTGTGTGAGTTAGACCTTTAAACAGGTCTTATAGAAGGCTGCGGGGCCAGACGGATTACCAGGACGTGTGCTCTGGGCATGTGTTAACCAACTGGCAGGTGTCTTCACTGACATTTTCAACATGTCCCTGATTGAGTCTGTAATACCAACATGCTTCAAGCAGACCACAATATTCCCTGATCCCAAGAACACAAAGGAAACCTGCCTAAATGAATACAGACCCGTATCACTTACGTCCGTAGCCATAAAGTCCTTTGAAAGGCTGGTAATGGCTCACATCAACACCATTATCCCGGAAACCCTTGACTCACTCCAATTTGCATACCGCCCAAACATATCCACATGTGGTGCAATCTCTATTGCACTCCACACTGCCCTTTCCCACCTGGACAAAAGAACACCTATGTGAGAATGCTATTCATTGACTACAGCTGAGCGTTCAACACCATAGCATCCTCAAAGATCATCACTAAGCTAAGGAACCTGGAACTAAACACCTCCCTCTGCAACTGGATCCTGGACTTCCTGACTGGCAATCCCCAGGTGGTGAGGGTTGGTAGCAACACATCTGCCACCCTGATCCTCAACACTGGAGCTCCCCAGGGGTGTGTGCTCAGTCCCCTCCTGTTTTCCCTGTTCACCCATGACTGCATGGCCAGGCACGACTCCAACACCATCATTAAGTTTGCAGACCAAACACCGGTAGACTAAGGAGATGATTGTGGACTACAAGGAAATGAGCACCGAGCACGTCCCCATTCTCATCGACGGGGATGTAGTGGAGCAGGTTGAGAGCTTCAGATTCCTTGGTGTCCACATCAACAACAAACTAGAATGGTCCAAACACACCAAGACAGTCATGAAGAGGGCATGACAAAGCCTATTCCCCATCAGGAAACTAAAAAGATTTGGCATGGGTCCTGAGATCCTCAAAAGGTTCTACAGCTGCAACATCGAGAGCATCCTGACGGGTTGCATCACTGCCTGGTACAGCAATTGATCGGCCTCCGACCGCAAGGCACTTCAGAGGGTAGGACGTACGGCCCAGTACATCACTGGGGCAAAGCTGCCTGCCATTCAGGACCTCTACACCAGGCGGTGTCAGAGGAAGGCCCTAAAAAAAGACCCCATTGTGAAAGACCCCAGCCACCCCAGTCATAGACTGTTCTCTCTACTACCCCATGGCAAGCGGTACCGGAGTGCCAAGTCTAGGACAAAAAGGCTTCTCAACAGTTTTTACCCCCAAGCCATAAGACTCCTGAACAGGTAACAAAATGGTTACCCGGACTATTTGCATTGTGTGCCTCCCCCAACCCCTGTTTTACAATGCTGCTACTCTCTTTTTATCTTATATGCATTGTCACTCTAACTATACATTAATGTACATACTAGCTCAATTGGCCCGACCAAACAGTGCTCCCGCACATTGGCTAACCGGGCTATCTGCATTGTGTCCCACCACCAGCCAACCCCTCTTTTTACTCTACTGCTACTCTCTGTTCATCATATATGCATAGTCCCTTTAACATACCTACATGAACATACTACCTCAATAAGCATTACTAACAGGTGTCTGTATATAGCCTTGCTACTCTTATCTTCAAATGTCTTTTTACTGTTGTTTTATTTCTTTACTTACCTACACACACATACCTTTTTCGCACTATTGGTTAGAGCCTGTAAGTAAGCATTTCACTGTAAGGTCTACCTACACCTGTTGTATTCGGCGCACGTGACAAATACACTTTGATTTGATTTGATTTGAGATTAGCCCAGCACAACTTTTTTGAATCACAGAGGGCTGAAAAAAGAGAGAATGAGTAGCATGGAGTATCTGTCTCCGATGGTCTGTACTTTACCAATGTCACTACGTCGTAGGAACAAATATGTTGGCCAATATCTGGCTGGCTGGATGGGAGGAGTGATGCCTAGGTAGCAGCAGCAGCAGCAAAGCCACAATCACTTGAGCTGCTTTTAATCTGCTATTATTCTACATTCTCATTCAGGATGAGGTAGTAACATTAATCTGCCAGTATTCTACATTTTCATTCAGGATGAGGTAGTAGCATTAATCTGCTGGTAATCTACAGTTTCATTCAGGATGAGGTAGTAGCATTAATCTGCTGGTAATCTACGTTTTCATTCAGGATGAGGTAGTAGTATTAATCTGCCAGTATTCTACATTCTCATTCAGGATGAGGTAGTAACATTAATCTGCCAGTATTCTACATTCTCATTCAGGATGAGGTAGTAGCATTAATCTGCTGGTAATCTACGTTTTCATTCAGGTTGACGTTGTGGAATTAATCTGCCAGTATTATACATTCTCATTCAGGATGAGGTAGTAGCATTAATCTGCTGGTAATCTACGTTTTCATTCAGGATGAGGTAGTAGCATTAATCTGATGGCAATCTACGTTTTCATTCAGGTTGACATTGTAGAATTAATCTGTTAGTATTATACATTCTATATCAGGATGAAGTTGTAAAATTAATCTGCTGGTAATCTACGTTTTCATTCAGGATGAGGTAGTAGCATTAATCTGACAGTATTCTACATTCTCATTCAGGATGAGGTAGTAGCATTAATCTGCTGGTAATCTATGTTTTCATTCAGGATGAGGTAGTAGCATTAATCTGATGGCAATCTACGTTTTCATTCAGGTTGACATTGTAGAATTAATCTGTTAGTATTATACATTCTATATCAGGATGAAGTTGTAAAATTAATCTGCTGGTAATCTACGTTTTCATTCAGGATGAGGTTGTAGCATTAATCTGCCAGTATTCTACATTCTCATTCAGGTTGACGTTGTAGAATTAATCTGTTCGAATTATACATTCTATATCAGGATGAGGTTGTAGAATTAATCTGCTAGTATTCTACATTCTCATTCAGGAATGAGGTAGTAGCATTAATCTGCTGGTAATCTACGTTTTCATTCTGGTCAACGTTGTAGAATTAATCTGCTAGTATTAAACATTCCATATCAGAATGAGGTTGCAAAATGTATCTGCAATTAATCACCTAGTATTCTACATTCTTATTCAGGATGAGGTTGTAGAATTAATTGGCTATTATTGTACATTCTATATCACGATGAGGTTGAATAATTAATTTGCTAGTATTATACATTCTATATCAGGATGAGGTTGCAAAATGTATCAGCAATTAATCACCTAGTATTCTACATTCGTATTCAGGATGAGGTTGAAGAATTAATCTGCCCGTATTCTACTTTCTCATTCAGGATGAGGTTGAATAATTAATCTGCCAGTATTTTACTTTCTATATCAGGATGAGGTTGCAAAATGTTTCTGCTATTAATCACCAAGTATTCTACATTCTTATTCAGAATGACGTTGTGAAATTAATATGCCAGTACTCTACATTCTATTTCAGGATGACTTTGTAGATTTAATCTGTAAGTATTCTACATTCTCATTAAGGCATGAGGTTGCTGAATCAATCTGCTAGTTTTCTACATTCTCATTCAGGATGAGGTTGAATTAGAGTTTGATCTTAATTGGTTAATTCTTTAATATGCATGTTTTTTTGAGAAGGATGATTGAAGATCCTACTAGTGTCTTGTCATTTAGGATGTTGATCATTTTTAAGAGGACAGATTATAATGCTGAGTGGCCATGCCCATCAGTAACTGCTGTGTGTGTTTTCCACATGTCTGAGTCATTTCCCCAGTCTATTTGGCCTGATCGGTTTGGCCTGGGAGCGTCATGCAGCACAACGTATCAGCATAAACACTATCAACATTCCAGTGGCCTGCTCAGTACTCTGGCCTACAACAGTGTTGAGACACGACAGGCATGTGTTCAAATGTACTGGTCATTGTAGTGGTGGAGAAGCCAGAGCAGTAACAACATTGTTCTTGCAGGCAGCAATTCATCAGCTTTTTCCCAGAGACTCCTGGGTCATAGTCCTGTTAGGTTTTCAGATGCTCTGTTTCTCCCCGTCTCAGTGCTGCTATAGTGTCACAACTTGTCCTGTTTTTGTGCATGGTAGATGGCCTTTAAAAAGAGTATCTCCAATAAGTCTTTATTCTTGTTTTGTTGGCTAACATTCTGTGTTTTCATGAACTCTGCCCCCCGCCATGACAACGCCAGGAAGAATGTTGTGTGTGAGTGACAGGCCTATGGAAGGACTCGTCCCAATACGCATTTCAAACACTTTGGGAACAATGGCCTTCGATGTGATTGAATTAATGAGCTATCGCGGACTGTCAAAAGAGCACACATACTTTCCATAAAGCTGATTATCTGTGTATGGCAGAAAGAGAAGAGAGCGGAGGGAAGTGGAGGCTTGTCTTTCACTGGGCACCTCCAAAGGAACCATCAAAGTGTGGGTCGAGGCTTAGAGAGTGCTGTTCTGGCGACGTTGTTTTGCCCTCTCCCTCCTGCCTAGCCTACTTAGCATAAATCAACCATAGGGCTTTAACAAATCTATTCAAGGAGCCGGGGGCCCCGGGGGCCCAAGAACAACATGGTTTTTCACAAGCCACCACCTCCAGGCAAGACATTTTGCAGGCAGCTATTGTTCTGCTTGAACTGTGCTTAGATTCCCTGGTCCCCAACCCCAGCCAGTCCGCTCTGGTCGTATTGAACCTGGAGAGACACACCAAGAGTGAACTACCAAGACTGGCCTAATTCAAACAGCTATACTGAGCTAGTTCAACCAGCTATTGAGACAAGAAAATAGGGGATAGAGGTGCTGAGAGTGAAATGCTCACCAGATCAGCTAAGGGAGCCCTCTGAAACGTGAGCTAATTCTCTATTTAATCCTTTTAGCTGTTTTTTTTCTCCCCTCTACATTTTTCAGAGAAGTGTCAGGAGACGTAGTTGTGGAGCAGCATCTAGAGTTGGCTGAGGACTTGGTAAGAGACGACTGTGTAGGTTGTTGTGGAGCAACATCTAGAGTTGGCTGAGGACTTGGTAAGAGATGACTGTATGTGTTGTTGTGGAGCAGCATCTAGAGTTGGCTGAGGACTTGGTAAGAGATGACTGTGTAGGTTGTTGTGGAGCAGCATCTAGAGTTGGCTGAGGACTTGGTAAGAGACGACTGTGTAGGATGTTATCAGCAGACATAGTTGTGGAGCAGCATCTAGAGTTGGCTGAGGAATTGGTAAGAGACGACTCTGTGGGTTGTTGTGGAGCAACATCTAGAGTTGGCTGAGGACTTGGTAAGAGACGACTGTGTAGGTTGTTGTGGAGCAGCGTCTAGAGTTGGCTGAGGACTTGGTAAGAGATGACTGTGTAGGTTGTTGTGGAGCAGCATCTAGAGTTGGCTGAGGACTTGGTAAGAGACGACTGTGTAGGTTGTTGTGGAGCAACATCTAGAGTTGGCTGAGGACTTGGTAAGAGATGACTGTGTAGGTTGTTGTGGAGCAGCATCTAGAGTTGGCTGAGGACTTGGTAAGAGACGACTGTGTAGGATGTTATCAGCAGACATAGTTGTGGAGCAGCATCTAGAGTTGGCTGAGGACTTGGTAAGAGACGACTGTGTAGGTTGTTGTGGAGCAACATCTAGAGTTGGCTGAGGACTTGGTAAGAGACGACTGTGTAGGATGTTGTGGAGCAACATCTAGAGTTGGCTGAGGACTTGGTAAGAGACGACTGTGTAGGTTGTTGTGGAGCAGCATCTAGAGTTGGCTGAGGACTTGGTAAGAGACGACTGTGTAGGTTGTTGTGGAGCAACATCTAGAGTTAGCTGAGGACTTGGTTTGAGATGACTGTATAGGTTGTTGTGGAGCAACATCTAGAGTTGGCTGAGGACTTGGTAAGAGACGACTGTGTAGGTTGTTGTGGAGCAGCGTCTAGAGTTGGCTGAGGACTTGGTAAGAGATGACTGTGTAGGTTGTTGTGGAGCAGCATCTAGAGTTGGCTGAGGACTTGGTAAAAGACGACTGTGTAGGTTGTTGTGGAGCAACATCTAGAGTTGGCTGAGGACTTGGTAAGAGATGACTGTGTAGGTTGTTGTGGAGCAGCATCTAGAGTTGGCTGAGGACTTGGTAAGAGACGACTGTGTAGGATGTTATCAGCAGACATAGTTGTGGAGCAGCATCTAGAGTTGGCTGAGGACTTGGTAAGAGACGACTGTGTAGGTTGTTGTGGAGCAACATCTAGAGTTGGCTGAGGACTTGGTAAGAGACGACTGTGTAGGATGTTGTGGAGCAACATCTAGAGTTGGCTGAGGACTTGGTAAGAGACAACTGTGTAGGTTGTTGTGGAGCAACATCTAGAGTTGGCTGAGGACTTTGTAAGAGACGACTGTGTAGGATGTTGTCAGCAGATATAGTTGTGGAGCAGCATCTAGAGTTGGCTGAGGACTTGGTAAGAGACGACTGTGTAGGTTGTTGCTTTTAAGAACAGCTTGGTTGATTTTTGGGCTGTCAAACACATTCTTTGTTAGCTACAGCTGCCAATGAATAGCAGAGAATTAAGGAAGAGAGAGGCGTGTTCTCAAGTGGCAGTAGGTGGGCCGTGCCTCGAGTGCTTCTAAAATCACAACATTTACCGTGGAGCCATTGTCTCTAAACTCTCCTCCGTGCATATCAGATACCCACAGATCCCCCTCAATGTATAGCTGAGAGCGTGCATTCTGAAAGATATGAATTGGTCCTCACGCTGTGAGGTTAGGGACCATAAATTGGAAGCGCTTTGTGTCAGTGAGTAATATACATAGCATTATTCATAAAGAGAGAGATGAACACCTCTGGTGGTGGCTGGGCTGTGTGAGCCTGACACAGGAGTTACATATGGGCTAATGTAGACTTTTATCTGCTCCCATTGTGGGTAATATATATCCCTGGGGCTGGATCCTGTGTCTGTCATTGTACCGATAGAACAAAACTAATGATGAGCAGAACAAGGTTCCTCTGGTGGCTTCGCTGCTTAGTGAATTCAGCTTGTTATTCACCTTTTTGTGCATATGAGTCAAAAAGGTCTGTAATATATAGCTAGCTGGAGCAACAACCCTAACCCTAACCCAGCTGGAGCAACAACCCTAACCCTAACCCTAACCCAGCTGGAGCAACAACCCTAACCCTAACCCTAACCCATCTGGAGCAACAACCCTAACCCTAACCCAGCTGGAGCAACAACCCTAACCCTAACCCTAACCCAGCTGGAGCAACAACCCTAACCCTAACCCTAACCCAGCTGGAGCAACAACCCTAACCCTAACCCTAACCCAGCTGGAGCAACAACCCTAACCCTAACCCAGCTGGAGCAACAACCCTAACCCTAACCCTAACCCAGCTGGAGCAACAACCCTAACCCTAACCCAGCTGGAGCAACAACCCCAACCCTAACCCTAACCCAGCTGGAGCAACAACCCTAACCCTAACCCAGCTGGAGCAACAACCCTAACCCTAACCCTAACCCAGCTGGAGCAACAACCCTAACCCTAACCCAGCTGGAGCAACAACCCTAACCCTAACCCAGCTGGAGCAACAACCCTAACCCTAACCCTAACCCAGCTGGAGCAACAACCCTAACCCTAACCCTAACCCAGCTGGAGCAACAACCCTAACCCTAACCCTAACCCAGCTGGAGCAACAACCCTAACCCTAACCCAGCTGGAGCAACAACCCTAACCCTAACCCTAACCCAGCTGGAGCAACAACCCTAACCCTAACCCTAACCCAGCTGGAGCAACAACCCTAACCCTAACCCTAACCCAGCTGGAGCAACAACCCTAACCCTAACCCTAACCCAGCTGGAGCAACAACCCTAACCCTAACCCTAACCCAGCTGGAGCAACAACAAAAAAACATTAGCTTCCAGCCTAAGCAGTCCTGTGTGTGAACATATGTTTGTGAGTCGGTAGCCAAACTAGTCAGTCCTGCCTGAGAGGATCACCTCTTCTTGGGGTTAATCGTGTCTCTGGCAGACCCTCTATCTAATTTCTATTCTGTTTATTCTCTCTACAGCCTCTAGCAGAGCTGGACATGTTGGCACTGAAATGAAACATTTCTAATTTCAGTCTCAATTCTTTCATTGTTTTTTCACTAAAAGACTAGGACCCTTATTTAGGATTCACAATGTGTATAAAGTCACATCTAGTACAATAGCAAAGTAACACAGACTGTACTAATTGACACATAAAAGCTTCTGAAATATACACTGAGTATACCAGATATTAGGATCACTTTCCTAACATTGAGTTTCACACAACCCCCCTTCCCCTCAGAACTGCCTCAGTTTGCTGGGGCATGGACTCTACAAGGTGTCGGAAGCGTTCTACAGGGATGCTGGCCCATGTTGTCTCCAATGCTTCACACTGTTGTGTCAAGTTGGCTGGATGTTTTTTGGGTGGTGGGCCATTCTTGATACACACGGGAAACTGTTGAGCATGAAAAACCTGCCAGCATTGCTGTTCTTGACACAAACCGGTGTGCCTGGCACCTATAACCATACCCCATTCAAAGGCACTTAAATGTTGTCTTACCCATTCACCCTCTGAATGACACACATACACAATCCATGTCTCAATTATCTCAAGGCTTAAAAATCTGTTTTTTTTTACCCATTTCCTCCCCTTCATCTACACTGATTTAAGTGTATTTAACAAGTGACATCAATAAGGGATCATCTCTTTCAACCTGGAATCACCTGGTCAGTCTATGTCATGGAAAGAGCAGGTGTCCTTAATGTTTTGTATACTCAAGTCTATTCTTAAATACTGTGTTTCTCTGGACTTCATAGTACTTCTTCTACCATGAAAGGCAAGATAGGGCAAAGGGACATAACCCTCCTCCTCCGCCTCCATTCTCCAGGCTGTCATAGGGCGTGGTAAATTAAATAGGGGAGAAAGCGCTTGACTTTTATTGTTGTAGGTCCTAATTATAATTCACTGGACCAGACCTTTTGTGCCACTGAGTGCTTCATTTGCAGTTTGCATGGGCAGATACGTTAACTCCAGCTAGAGCCTTTCATCGGGCCGCTATTAGTCACTGCAGATTGATCAATACATCATGGACAGAACATGTTGAATACGGACGTCTGGAGGCTTTGTGGGCCTGCAGATAATGACTTCTTTATTCAGAGCAGCTTGTAGGAACACAGAGATAAAGGCAGCCACTCTGCCTAGAACTGTATCTCACTGATTATAAGTGGGGGAAGTGAGAAAGCACAGAGAGACTTTATTGGACTACGCTGAGAGCCTGAGTTCTAAAGATCTGAGAGGAAAACTGGCCCATTTTCTCTGCTGCCATTTAAAAAGGAATCTGTCCCGTCTCAGAGCTTCACAGAGCAATATACAGGTGCTCTGAAACATGGATCTGCAGGATTTCAATCTATAGGTATCTCCCTCTGACAACCACATTTATCCTGGGAGGGCTGTTCTACATATTTTAAGGAGTCAAAATAAACACTATGTCACGTTGGCATGAAGGATCGGGAGACAGAAGAAGGAATGCATAATCTGATTTGTATTATACCTAATATTACGGCATACCATGTAAAGGCACGGGGACGAAGACCAAACAAACACTGTACAAAACACAGGGTTGAAACCCAAACAAACACTGTACAAAACACAGGGTTGAAACCCAAACAAAAGAGCGAGGAGTATCTCAAATAAATAACACAAGCTCACAATGATTAACACACGGGACCAGACCCGTAATCATCTGCCCAATCCACAAGGGCACGAAGGCCCAAAACACACAGCTCAGGTACTCACACGCACCAACGAGCATTGTAACAATAATGGACAGCACAATGGAAGCCAAAGGGCACATATATACAAATCCAATCCAATCATTGGGAATACTGCTAGTACTACTACTACTACTGCTAGTAATGCTACTGATAGTACTACTCTGCTACTATAACTCCGGCTGCTACTGCTAGTACTACTTCTACTGCTGCAAGTACTGCTACTGCTAGTATTACTAGCTACTACTACCACTACTACTGCAAGTACTACTACTGCTACTATAACTACTGCTGCTACTGCTACTATAACTACTGCTGCTACTGCTAGTACTACTACTACTGCTGCTAATCAAATCAAATCAAATTTTATTTGTCACATACACATGGTTAGCAGATGTTAATGCGAGTGTAGCGAAATGCTACCGCTACTACTACTGCTACTGCTGCTACTACTAATATAAGAGCTGCTGCTACTGCTGCAACTATAAGTACTGCTGCTACTGCTGCTACTAGAAGTACTGCTGCTACTGCTACTATAAGCACTGCTGCTACTGCTGATACTATAAGCACTTATGTTACTGCTGCTATTGCTGCTACATCTACTATAAGTGCTACTGCTACTATTTCTGCTGCTAATACTGCTACTACTACTATAAGTACTGCTACCACTGCTGCTACTATAAGTACTGATATTGCTCTATAAGTACTATTGCTACTGCCAGTACTGCTGCTACTATAAGCACTACTGCTACTGCTACTATAAGTACTACTGCTACTGCTACTACTGCTGCAACTGCTACTATAGGTACTACTGCTACTGCTATAAGTACTGCTGCTATTTTTGCTACTACTGCTACTACTATAAGTACTGCTGCTACTGCTACTACCACTACTACTATAAGTACTGCTGCTACTACTACAACTATAACTACTGCTGCTACTGTTGCTACTGTTACTATAATTACTGCTGCTTCTGCTACTATAAGCACTACTACTACTATAAGTACTTCAGCTACTGCTAACATAAGTACTACAACTACTATAAGTAAAACTGCTGCAACTACTACTATTACTACTGCTGCTACTACTACTGTAAGTACTGCTGCCACTGCCACTATAAGCACTGCTGCTACTAATGCTATAAGTACTGCTGCTAATACTGCTGCTACTGCTACTATACGTACTGCTGCTACTGCTACTATAAGTACTGCTGCTACTGCTACTATAAGTACTGATGCTACTGCTACTATAAGCACTGCTGCTACTAATGCTATAAGTACTGCTGCTAATACTGCTGCTACTGCTACTATAAGTACTGCTGCTACTGCTACTACATGTACTGCTGCTACTGCTACTACATGTACTGCTGCTACTGCTACTATAAGTACTGCTGCTACTGCTACTACATGTACTGCTGCTACTGCTACTATACGTACTGCTGCTACTGCTACTATAAGCACTGCTGCTACTAATGCTATAAGTACTGCTGCTAATACTGCTGCTTCTGCTACTATAAGTACTGATGCTACTGCTACTATACGTACTGCTGCTACTGCTACTATAAGTACTGCTGCTACTGCTACTATAAGTACTGATGCTACTGCTACTATAAGCACTGCTGCTACTAATGCTATAAGTACTGCTGCTAATACTGCTGCTACTGCTACTATAAGTACTGCTGCTTCTGCTACTATAAGTACTGATGCTACTGCTACTATACGTACTGCTGCTACTGCTACTATACGTACTGCTGCTACTGCTACTATAAGTACTGCTGCTACTGCTACTATAAGTACTGATGCTACTGCTACTATAAGCACTGCTGCTACTAATGCTATAAGTACTGCTGCTAATACTGCTGCTACTGCTACTATAAGTACTGCTGCTACTGCTACTACATGTACTGCTGCTACTGCTACTACATGTACTGCTGCTACTGCTACTATAAGTACTGCTGCTACTGCTACTACATGTACTGCTGCTACTGCTACTATACGTACTGCTGCTACTGCTACTATAAGCACTGCTGCTACTAATGCTATAAGTACTGCTGCTAATACTGCTGCTTCTGCTACTATAAGTACTGATGCTACTGCTACTATAAGCACTGCTGCTACTAATGCTATAAGTACTGCTGCTAATACTGCTGCTACTGCTACTATAAGTACTGCTGCTAGTTCTACTGCTAGTACTACTACTACTGCTGCTGCTAGTAATACTACCACCACTGCTACTACTGCTGGTTCTACTTCTACTACTGCTACTACTGCTGCTACTATACGTACTGCTACTGCCACTACTACTATACAGACTACTGCTACTGCTACTATAAGTACTGCTACTACTACTACCACTACTACTACTACTACTGCTGATTCTACTACTACTGCTACTGCTGATTCTACTGCTACTGCTAATATATCTACGGCTGCTAATTCTGTTACTATTACCCTTTACTAAAACTACTGCTGCTCCTGCTACTACTATAACTACTACTGATACTGCTACTACTATAACTACTACTGATACTGCTACTATAAGTACTGCTGCTCCTGCTACTACTATAACTACTGCTGCTCCTGCTACTACTATAACTACTGCTGCTCCTGCTACTACTATAACTACTACTGATACTGCTACTATAACTACTACTGCTCCTGCTGCTACTATAACTACTGCTGCTCCTGCTACTAATATAACTACTACTGATACTGCTACTAAAACTACTGCTGCTCCTGCTACTACTATAACTACTACTGATACTGCTACTAAAACTACTGCTGCTCCTGCTACTACTATAACTACTGCTGATACTGCTACTATAAGCACTACTACTACTATAAGTACTGCTGCTACTGCTGCTCCTGCTACTACTATAACTACTACTGATACTGCTACTATAACTACTGCTGCTCCTGCTACTACTATAACTACTACTGATACTGCTACTATAAGTACTGCTGCTACTGCTACTACAGCCACACCAGGCTCTCCTCTCCATCAGTCCCAATTCATAGAATGAGATGCACTTTGTGGCAATTTGAACATTTCAGTGCTTCCTCCCATTCCAGTGGATTATCATCTGATGACTGGTCCCCTGTGGACCCACCAGACCTGGGGCTGCTGGAGAGCTGGAGAGCTGGAGCCGGGGGATGGAGCTGGGCTGAGTGCACCAAGGAACATCAGAGGCTGGTTGAGAGTCGCAGCCTGCTGCCAGCCACAGCCAACAGGCCAGGCCGTTAGAACACCAACACGGCTGTATGTAGCCAACGGGGCCTGTATTAAGCCATTGACAGTTTGACAGTACAATTTCCATATGGCATATTGGTATTTACAAAGCGCCTGCTGGAGATGTTGGTTTTGTTGAGGACATGATAATGAGCTGTGGCTGCATGCTACATGCTTAACATGACTTCTGTCTCTGTACTTAACATTATAATGCTGCTGGAATGTGTCTACAACTTATACGTACGTACAAAGAGTTTCAGTTTGTATTTTGTATTTATTACGGATCTCCATTAGCTGCTGTCTAGGCAACAGCTACTCTTCCTGGCGTCCAGCAACATTAACAAAGTTATATACAGTTACAAATATTGAATGACGTTACATTTCGCAATACTTTCCACAACACATTAAGTGTGTGCCCTCAGGACCCTACTCTACTATCACATTCTACAATACAACATCCATGTGTACATGTGTGTATAGTACCTGTGTCATAATATGTGTGCCTATGTGTATGTGTGTCTTCACATTCTCCTCTGTTCCAGAAGGTGTATTTTTATCTGTTTTTTAAAATCTGATTCTACTGCTTGTATCAGTTACCTGATGTGGAATAGAGTTCCACGTAGTCCTGGCTCTATGTAGTACTGTGGAATAGAGTTCCACGTAGTCCTGGCTCTATGTAGTACTGTGGAATAGAGTTCCACGTAGTCCTGGCTCTATGTAGTACTGTGGAATAGAGTTCCACGTAGTCCTGGCTCTATGTAGTACTGTGCGCCTCCCATCGTCTGGGATTGTGAAGAGACCACTGGCGGCATGTCTTGTGGGGTATGTATGGGTGTCTGAGATGTGTGCTAGTAGTTTAAACAGACCACTGGCAGCATGTCTTGTGGGGTATGTATGGGTGTCTGAGATGTGTGCTAGTAGTTTAAACAGACCACTGGCAGCATGTCTTGTGGGGTATGTATGAGATGTGTGCTAGTAGTTTAAGCAGACCACTGGCGGCATGTCTTGTGGGGTATGTATGGGTGTCTGAGATGTGTGCTAGTAGTTTAAGCAGACCACTGGCGGCATGTCTTGTGGGGTATGTATGGGTGTATAAGATGTGTGCTAGTAGTTTAAACAGACCACTGGCGGCATGTCTTGTGGGGTATGTATGGGTGTATGAGATGTGTGCTAGTAGTTTAAACAGACCACTGGCGGCATGTCTTGTGGGGTATGTATGGGTGTCTGAGATGTGTGCTAGTAGTTTAAACAGACCACTGGCAGCATGTCTTGTGGGGTATGTATGAGATGTGTGCTAGTAGTTTAAGCAGACCACTGGCAGCATGTCTTGTGGGGTATGTATGAGATGTGTGCTAGTAGTTTAAACAGACCACTGGCGGCATGTCTTGTGGGGTATGTATGGGTGTCTGAGATGTGTGCTAGTAGTTTAAACAGACCACTGGCAGCATGTCTTGTGGGGTATGTATGAGATGTGTGCTAGTAGTTTAAACAGACCACTGGCAGCATGTATTGTGGGGTATGTATGGGTGTATGAGATGTGTGCTAGTAGTTTAAACAGACCACTGGCAGCATGTCTTGTGGGGTATGTATGAGATGTGTGCTAGTAGTTTAAACAGACCACTGGCGGCATGTCTTGTGGGGTATGTATGGGTGTATGAGATGTGTGCTAGTAGTTTAAACAGACCACTGGCAGCATGTCTTGTGGGGTATGGGTGTATGAGATGTGTGCTAGTAGTTTAAACAGACCACTGGCAGCATGTCTTGTGGGGTATGTATGAGATGTGTGCTAGTAGTTTAAACAGACCACTGGCAGCATGTCTTGTGGGGTATGTATGAGATGTGTGCTAGTAGTTTAAACAGACCACTGGCAGCATGTCTTGTGGGGTATGTATGAGATGTGTGCTAGTAGTTTAAACAGACCACTGGCAGCATGTCTTGTGGGGTATGTATGTATGTCTGAGATGTGTGCTAGTAGTTTAAACAGACCACTGGCAGCATATCTTGTGGGGTATGTATGGGTGTCTGAGATGTGTGCTAGTAGTTTAAACAGACCACCTGGTACATTCAGCTTGTCAACACTTCTTACAAAAACAAGTAGTGATGTAGTGAAGTCAATGTCTTCCCTACTTTGAGCCATCAGAAATGTACATGCATATTATTAATGTTGGTTAAGGGCTAGCCATGCTGTCTTCTTTGTGGCACCTGACCACATGACTGAACAGTAGTCCAGGTGCGACAGAACCAGGGCCTGTAGGACCTGCCTTGTTGATAGAGTTGTTAAGAAGGTAGGAACTAGGGCCTTTAGGACCTGCCTTGTTGATAGAGTTGTTAAGAAGGCAGAAACTAGGGCCTGTAGGACCTGCCTTGTTGATAGTGCTGTTAAGAAGGTAGAAACTAGGGCCTGTAAGACCTGCCTTGTTGATAGTGCTGTTAAGAATGCAGAAACTAGAGCCTGTAGGACCTGCCTTGTTGATAGTGCTGTTAAGAAGGTAGAAACTAGGGCCTGTAAGACCTGCCTTGTTGATAGTGCTGTTACGAAGGCAGAGCAGCACTTTATTATTGACAGACTTCTCCCCATCTTAGCTACTGTTGTATCAATATGTTTTGACCATGACAGTTTACAATCCAGGGTTACTCCAAGCATTTTAGTCACCTCAACTTGCTCAATTTCCACATTATTAATTTAGTGAATGACTTGTCCTAAATACAATGCTTTTAGATTTTGAAATATTTAGGACTAACTTATTTCTTGCCACCCATTCTGAAACTGATTGCAGATCTTTGTTAAGGGTTGCAGTAATTTCACTCGCTATAGTAGCTGACGTGTAAAGTGCTGAGTCATCCGCTTGCATCGTCACCAGTGGCATGTTGTTAGCCTCTAGTGACTCCCCATCCCGCATGAGGGAGCGTAATCATCGACTGACACTAATTAGCATAACGCAACGGACTTAAATATTCCTAGAAAATATTCCTATTCATGAAAATCACAAGTGAAATATATTGAGACACAGCTCAGCCTTTTGTTAATCACCCTGTCATCTCAGATGTTCAAAATATGTTTTACAGCCAAAGCTAGACAAGCATTTGAGTAAGTTTATTGATAGCCTAGCATAGCATTTTGTCCAGCTAGCAGCAGGTAACTTGGTCACGGAAATCAGAAAAGCATTCAAATTAAATCGTTTACCTTTGATGAGCTTCGGATGTTTTCACTCAGGAGACTCCCAGTTAGATAGCCAATGTTCCTTTTTTCCAAAAATATTATTTTTGTAGGCGAAATAGCTCCGTTTGTTCTTCACGTTTGGTTGAGAAATCGCCCGGAAATTGCTGTCACGAAAACTCCGAAAAATATTCCAAATTAGCTCCATAATATCGACAGAAACATGGCAAACATGGTTTATAATCTATCCTCAGGGTGTTTTTCAAATATCTATTCGATAATATATCCATCGGGACAATTCGTTTTTCAGTAGGACCGATTGGAATAATGGCTACCTCTGTATTTTACGCGAGAATCACTCTGGGAGCATCAGGTGACCACTTGCGCAATGTAGCCGCTTACGGGTATTCTTCAACATAAATGCGTAAAACTACGTCACAATACTGTAGACACCTTGGGGAATACGAAGAAAAAGTAATCTGGCCCATTCACTGCTCAATAGGGACGCATTGGAACGCAGCGCTTTCAAAACATGAGGCACTTCCATTAAAAACCTCTTAAGGATCGGACTATTTTTTTCAAAATTCGCCTAAAATGACATACCCAAATCTAACTGCCTGTAGCTCAGGACCTGAAGCAAGGGTATGCATATTCTTGATAACATTTGAAAATAAACACTTTGAAGTTTGTGGAAATGTAAAATTCATGTTGGAGAATATAACACATTATATCTGGTAAAAGATAATCCAATAAAAAAAAATTGTACCCTCATCTTTGAAATGCAAGAGGAAGACCATAAGGTATTATTCCAGCCCAGGCGCATTTTAGATTTTGGCCACTAGATGGCAGCAGTGTATCTACAAAGTTTTAGACTGATCCAATGAACCATTGCATTTCTGTTCATCAAGACTGCCCAATTGGTTTATTAATGCATTTTCATGTTCGTAATTGTGCACTGTCCTCAAACAATAGCATGGTATTCTTTCACTATAATAGCTACTGTAAATTGGACAATGCAGTTAGATTAACAATAATCTAAGCTTTCTGCCAAAATCAGATATGTCTATGTCCTGGGAAATGTTCTTGTTACTTACAACCTCATGCTAATCACATTAGCCTACGTTAGCTCAACCGTCCCGAGGGGGCAACAAATATCCTGTAGAGGGTAAGATCGGTGTCCCTTCCACAGGAAGGTTGAGTTAACGTAGGATAAAACGATCTCCTCACAAGTAGATAAGACGGTCAATGTTAAGTTGGGAACGCTATACATCATATCCAAATCAAATCAAATTTTATTGGTCACATGCAGATGTCATTGCAAGTGCAGCGAAATGCTTGTGCTTCTAGTTCCGACTGTGCAGCAATATCTAACAAGTAATATCTAACAATTCCACAACAAATACCTAATGGAATAAGGAATGGAATGGAATCAGAATATATAAATATATGGATGAGCAATGACAGAGCGGCATAGGCTAAGATTTTTATTTTATTTCACCTTTATTTAACCAGGTAGGCCAGTTAAGAACAAGTTCTCATTTACAACTGCGACCTGGCCAAGATAAAGCAAAGCAGTGCGACAAAAACAACAACACCGAGTTAAACAATAATATAGAATACAGTATATGCATATGAGATGAGTAATACAAGATATGTAAACATTATATAAAGTGGCATTATTAAAATGACTAGTCTTCCATTTATTAAAGTGACCAATTATTTCAAGTCTGCATGTAGGCAACAGCCTCTCTGTGCTAGTGATGGCTATTTAACAGTCTGATGGCCTTGAAATAGAAGCTGTTTTTCAGTCTCTCAGTCCTTGCTTTGATGCAACTGTACTAACCTCGCCTTCTGGATGGTAGTGTGGTGACCAGGCATTGGCTCGCGTGATTGTTGTCCTTGATGATCTTTTTGGCCTTCCTGTGGTATCGGGTGCTGTAGCTGTCCTGGAGGGCAGGTAGTTTGCCCCCGGTGATGCGTTGTGCAGACCGCACCACCCTCTAGAGAGCCCTGCGGTTGTGGGCAGTGCAATTGCCGTACCAGGCGGTGATACAGCCCGACAGGATGCTCTCAATTGTGCATCTGTTAAAGTTAGAGGTTTATTTTTATTTTATTGTATTTCACCTTTATTTAACCAGGTAGGCTAGTTGAGAACACCTTTATTTAACCAGGTAGGCTAGTTGAGAACACCTTTATTTAACCAGGTAGGCTAGTTGAGAACACCTTTATTTAACCAGGTAGGCTAGTTGAGAACACCTTTATTTAACCAGGTAGGCTAGTTGAGAACACCTTTATTTAACCAGGTAGGCTAGTTGAGAACAAGTTCTCATTTGCAACTGCGACCTGGCCAAGATAAAGCATAGCAGTGTGAACAGACAACGCAGAGTTATACATGGCGTAAACAATTAACAAGTCAATAACACAGTAGAAAAAAAGAGAGTCTATGTACATTGTGTGCAAAAGGCATGAGGAGGTAGGCGAATAATTACAATTTTTCAGATTAACACTGGAGTGATAAATGATCAGATGGTCATGTACAGGTAGAAATATTGGTGTGCAAAAGAGCAGAAAAGTAAATAAATAAAAACAGTTTGGGGATGAGGTAGGTAAAATTGGGTGGGCTATTTACCGATAGACTATGTACAGCTGCAGCGATCGGTTAGCTGCTCAGATAGCAGATGTTTGAAGTTGGTGAGGGAGATAAAAGTCTCCAACTTCAGCAATTTTTGCAATTCGTTCCAGTCACAGGCAGCAGAGAACTGGAACGAAAGGCGACCAAATGAGGTGTTGGCTTTAGGGATGATCAGTGAGATACACCTGCTGGAGCGCGTGCTACGGGTGGGTGTTGCCATCGTGACCAGTGAACTGAGATAAGGTGGAGCTTTACCTAGCATGCACTTGTAGATGACCTGGAGCCAGTGGGTCTGGCGACGAATATGTAGCGAGGGCCAGCCGACTAGCGCATACAGGTCGCAGTGGTGGGTGGTATAAGGTGCTTTAGTAACAAAACGGATGGCACTGTGATAAACTGCATCCAGTTTGCTGAGTAGAGTGTTGGAAGCTATTTTGTAGATGACATCGCCGAAGTCGAGGATCGGTAGGATAGTCAGTTTTACTAGGGCAAGTTTGCGGTGTGAGTGAAGGAGGCTTTGTTGCGGAATAGAAAGCCGACTCTAGATTTGATTTTAGATTGGAGATGTTTGATATGAGTCTGGAAGGAGAGTTTACAGTCTAGCCAGACACCTAGGTACTTATAGATGTCCACATATTCTAGGTCGGAACCATCCAGGGTGGTGATGCTAGTCGGGCGTGCGGGTGGTTGAAAATTTCGGGCGTGCGGGTGGTTGAAAAGCATGAATTTGGTTTTACTAGCGTTTAAGAGCAGTTGGAGGTCACGGAAGGAGTGTTGTATGGCATTGAAGCTTGTTTGGAGGTTAGATAGCACAGTGTCCAAGGACGGGCCGGCAGTATACAGAATGGTGTCGTCTGCGTAGAGGTGGATCAGGGAATCACCCGCAGCAAGAGCAACATCATTGATATATACAGAGAAAAGAGTCTGCCCGAGAATTGAACTCTGTGGCACCCCCATAGAGACTGCCAGAGGACCGGACAGCATGCCCTCCGATTTGACACACTGAACTCTGTCTGCAAAGTAGTTGGTGAACCAGGCAAGGCAGTCATCAGAAAAACCGAGGCTACTGAGTCTGCCGATAAGAATATGGTGATTGACAGAGTCGAAAGCCTTGGCAAGGTCGATGAAGACGGCTGCACAGTACTGTCTTTTATCGATGGCGGTTATGATATTGTTTATTACCTTGAGGAGGGGTTGTGGCGCCTTCTTCACCACACTGTCTGTGTGGGTAGACAATGTCAGTTTGTCCGTGATGTGTACGCAGAGGGACTTAAAACTTTCCACCTTCTCCACTCCTATGCCTTCGATGTGGATAGGGGGGTACTCCCTCTGCTGTTTCCTGAAGTCCACGATCAGCTCCTTTGTTTTGTTGACGTTGAGTGAGAGGTTATTTTCCTGACAGCACACTCTGTGAGAACTCACCTCCTCCCTGTGGGCTGTATCGTCATTGGTGTTAATCAGGCCTACTACTGTTGTGTCATCTGCAAACTTCATGATTGAGGTGGAGGCATGCATGGCCACGCAGTCATGGGTGAACAGGGAGTACAGGAAGGGGCCGAGCATGCACCTTTGTGGGGCCCCAGTGTTGAGGATCAGCAAAGTGGAGATGTTGTTTCCTACCTTCACCACCTGGGGGTGGCCCGTCAGGAAGTCCAGGACCCAATTGCACAGGACGGGGTTGAGACCCAGGGCTTCAAGCTTAATGATGAGCGTGGAGGGTACTTTGGTGTTGAATGCTGAGCTATTGACATGAACAGCATTCCTACATAGGTATTCCTCTTGTCCAGATGGGATTGGGAAGTGTGATGGAGATTGCATCGTCTGTGGACCTATTTGGGCGGTAAGCAAATTGAAGTGTGTCTTGGGTGACAGGTAAGGTGGAGGTGATATGATCCTTGACTAGTCTCTCAAAGCACTTCATGATGACAGAAGTGGGTGCTAATGGGCGATAGTAATTTAGTTCAGTTACCTTTGCATTCTTGAGAACAGGAACAGTGGTGTCCATCTTGAAGCATGTGGGGACAGCAGACTGGGATAGGGAGAGATTGAAAATGTCCGTAAACACACCAGTCAGCTGGTCTGCGCATGCTCTGAGGACGTGGCTAGGGATGCCATCTGGACCGGCAGCCTAGCGAGGGTTAACATGTTTAAAAGTCTTACCCACGTTGGCCACGGTGAAGGAGAGCCCACAGTCCTTGGTGGCGGCCCATGTCGGTGGCACTGTATTTATCATCAATGCAGGCAAAGAAGGTGTTTAGTTTGTCTGTAGCAAGACAACGTTGTCCGCGATGAGGCTGGCTTTTCTTTTGTAGTCCATCATTGTCTGTCGACCACAAAGGTCTCGTGACTAGCCGTTGAATTGCGACTCCACTTTGTCTCTATATACCGACATTTTGCTTGTTTGATTGCCTTGCGCGGATTGATTATCTACACTGTTTATATTCGGCAGTCAACTTTCCATGGTTAAATGCGGTGGTTCGCGCTTTCAGTTTTGGGCGAATGTAGATACCTTCAGTTTAAATAGTGAATGAAATGGTAAAGAACCAACGTCTTGTTGTAATACAAAGCCTTCGTGTTTCTTCCACTCAGTCAGTCAGTCAGAAAGAATGTAGAACTATTAGAAATACAGGAGGCTAATGACAAAATAGACAGTTCTGTTTCTTTGAACAATGTGACTGGGGTCAACCTTGGACAGAATGAGAGAGGCAGACAGAGTTGAGAGTTGAATGTCATAACAGGTTTCCAGTCACATCCGCCCCAGCAGGCTACAGTGGTGCTATCCAATGAAACAATAGCTTAATAACACATTTAGAGACAAAGCCATCCGGCTCAGGCTCCAGTTCCAGGGTTAGGGGCTTCTGCTCTCCAAGAAGCTGCCGTCTCACCTTGACAGCTCCTCTACCCACAATGCACTAAGTGGATGATTAAAAAGAGATGGAGGGTTTTACTGAGGGGTATGTGTAGCATCCCCGTGCTCCCCGCAGCCAGCCGAGCGATCAGCTACATCTGTCCTCCAAACAACACCAACATCCTTTATTTATTTCACATTAAATATTGATGTGTGTTATGAAAGGGTTCAAATAATGTGTCTGCCTCTTCTGGTCCCGGCACACTGTTTTCTAATGCATAAATAATTCTGCTGGGTGGACAGTGGGCATACACATTAGGTGGGGTGTATCCGTTGTATCACATTCTTTCTGCCTGAGAGAAAATACCATCCCTAGTAATTTCCTACACTTATACAATCTGCGTTGACGGTAAATAATTGATGTATGAATTTAGGGCTAAAACTCCAATACACTATGACTTTATGTCAAGGGGTTAGTCCCTGAAGATTTGAATCCAAATCATCCCTCAAAATGGCTTCTTCCACTTTAAAAGGAACCCTTTTGACTCCCCCCTCCCCCCCATTCAATGGCAGTGTGTGCCCTCTATGAGCCCTGGGTGTAGGAGCCTCTTCATGAGGTCTGGCTGTGCATGGCTGCCGTTAACCCAGTGATTTAGCCCATTACAAAATGGGAAATGTTTTGTTTTTGAACACAAATGGGTTTTTCACACTGACATGAACCCATTTTGATTGCATTGGCAGAGAGTGTGTGTGATAGGGCGCCATCTTGCTTTTCATCTCAATATCTGCTGTGATGTACAATTATAGCTCCAATTGTCAGCCAGATCCATTCAGCAGATACACAGTGAGATAATAGTTTTAAAAAACAATTTCACTCTCAATGCTTCAATTAACATGCTGTAGTGAGTACAGCTGCTTTCTCTATTAAACTGCTCCACTACGCTCCTCATTGAA